>NC_091068.1:129697435-130297435 GCF_000393655.2 Nicotiana sylvestris
TCGGTAGTGCACAATTTACTTTTATGTTGGATCGGGCCGAACACCCTCGGTGGTATTTGCGTGTGATAATACAACTGAAATCCCTTATAATTCGTATGATTCATTGCCTGAAAGGTCCCTTGTTTTGAATGAAAAATGTGCCTAAAATTATTAATTGGATGAAAGAATTTTCAGTATTATTTTTGTTTGAGTTTGTTGTTATCTACATACATTGTGAATTAAAAATATTGAACTTCATATTATTATATTTAATGAACCTAGAAAGTGTCAAGTCAACCCCTCGTCACTACTTTTTTGAGGTTAGATTGGATACTTACTGGATACATATTATTTATGTACTCATACTACACTTCTGTACTTGATTGTAAATGCTTTGAGGCAGGTGCATCTGGCCATCAGTCCGGTGCATAGATTGAACTCCTTAGCTTGAGACTTCCGGTGAGCTACACTTCTGAGCCGTTCTACAGCAACTGGAGTCTTTCTATGTCTTTACTTTTCCTGTCTATTTCCTTTCCAGACAGTAGGATATGATGACTTTTTTGTATATTCTACTAGATTGCCCACACACTTGGTACACCAGGTCTTGGCACACACATTGATAGACATTGTGATTTTTGGGTAACTATTATGAATTTAAGTTCGTATCTATTTACTTTCATTTAATTATGCTTAAGTTTCAAACTTCTAATTTCTTTATCAATAAGGAAAGTTTTCCACGCACTAATTATTTAATTGAGGATTTACTAGTTGACTAGTGTTGGCTTTCCTACAACAGTGTTTGGCGCCATCATGTCATAATATGGAATTTGGGTCGTAACAATTTGGTATCAGAGCACTAGGTTCATGTAGGTCTCACAAGTTATGGGCAAACCTGGTACAGTCTTGCAGATCGGTACAGAGACGTTTGGACTTATCTTTGAGAGGCTATAGGATGTTAGGAAACTACTTTTTATTTATCTTCTATCGTGCAGTCTATGATATACTAAATTTCCTTCTTCTATTCTTGTGAGAACGCGTACAACAGACGTTCCAAACTCGGGAGGAGTTGCTCCCCCCATTGCTAGAGGCCGAGGGAGTGCACTGGCCCGAGGTAAGGGATGAGGGCATCCCAGAGATGCCCCAGTTGCACCACCGGTGGATCCAGCAGGGGATACCAGCAGAGCCTGCCCCGGCCGGATTTCATGACAGCACTGGGTTTCCAGGAGGTCATGGGCCGTATGCTGTGGTTCATGGACTCTATGACTCAAGCTGGTTTATTTCCAGCAAACCCAACCAAATCTCAGGTAGGATGGGAAGCACAGACCCCTACTGCTCAAGCTCTTAGGCACGCAACTACCGTATATCAGACTCCGGGTACTCTACCTGCGGGCGGTGCCCAACCAGTTGCAGCAGTGGCACTTGATCCCAGACCAGTTGCAAACGATTCGCAGAAGTTGTTGGATAGATGGACTAGGCTGCACCTTCCCATCTTCGGAGGTGAGCGTCATGAGGATGCCCAGGATTTCATTGATAGGTGCAGGGACAAACTGCACAACATAAGGATATTGGAGTCCCATGGAGTGGATTTCACCGCCTTCCAGTTAGAGGGCATGACCCGTAGATGGTGGCAGTCTTACCTCCTCGGCAGACTAGCATGTTCTCCTCCCATGACTTGGAATCAGTTTACACGGCTTCTATTGGACAGGTATATTCCCCCTTCTCAGAGGGTAGAGTTACGATGTCAATTTGAGCAGCTCGAGCAGGATCAGATGTCTGTGACCGAGTATGAGGCGAGATTCTCTGAGTTGTCTCGCCATGCACTCATGATACTTCCTATGGATACAGAGAGAGTGCGGAGATTTGTTGCGGGGTTACACCCCGGTATTCAAGCTAGCATGGCCCGAGAGGTTGATATGGGGACTGAGTATCAACTAGTGGTGGAGATTGCTCGGAGGATTGAGGGTTACCGCTAGAGGGGTAGAGAGCAGTTGCAGCAGGACAAGAGGACCCGATTCTCTGAAAAGTTTAGAGGTTCCCCAGATAGGGGCAGAGGTCAGTTTGGGAGAGGTCAGTCCAGCAGGCCCCCATATTCAACACCACCACCACCTCCTCGAGATGCCCTAGTGAGGCCTTATTTCAGTGCGATGCCAGAGAGTTCTTATCGCCCGCCAGCTATTCAGGGTTCCTCCGGCGGGTATTCTGGTCATCAGGTTTCTTCTAATGCCTACTTCAGTGCTATGCCATAGAGTTTATACTGCCCACCAGCCATTCAGGGTTCTTCTAGTGGGTATTCGGGCCAGCAGGGTCAGGCTTCAAGATAGCATTCTATGGCACGTCAGGGTTGTTACGAGTGTGGGGATCCAGGTCACATGAAGAGATTTTGTCCCAGCCTTTGAGGCAAGGCAGTATAATAGGGTCATCAGCCCATGATTGCAGCACCAGTAATCCGACCGCCCAGAGGCGGAGGGCAGACAAGTAGGGGTCGTCCTAGAGGTGGAGTCCAGGCAGTGGGAGGTCAGTTAGCCATTGCTCAGCCAGGCGGAGGCCAGCCAGCCGGCACTCCAACTAGATTCTATGCTTTTTCATCCAGACCAGATGTAGTGGCTACGAGACTAGAGCGGACCTTTTTTTATTTGACATGATCGACTTTGAGGTCATCTTAGACATGGATTGGTTATCTCTATATCATGCCATTCTTGATTGTCACACCAAGACTGTTACTTTAGCAATGCTAGAGTTGCCGAGATTGGAGTGGAAGGGTTCCTCCGTTAGTTCATCTAGTCGGGTTATCTCTTTTCTGAAGGATCGACATCTGGTCGGGAAGGGGTATTTGGCGTAGTTAGGGACACCATAGCAGAGTCTCTGACAATTGATTCAGTGCCAATAGTCCGGGAGTTCGCCGATGTGTTTCCTTCTGACCTTTCAGGCATGCCGCCAGATCGTGATATTAATTTCTGTATTGATTTTGCTCCAGGTACCCAGCCTATATCTATCCCGTCATATTGTATGGCTCTGAAAGAGTTGAAGGAACAACTTGAGGAGTTGTTAGCAAAAGGGTTTGTGAGACCCAGTGTCTCACCTTGGGGTGCACCAGTGTTATTTGTGAAGAAGAAGGATGGGACTATGCGGATGTGCATTCATTACCGCCAGTTGAACAAAGTCACCATCAAGAACAAGTACCCGTTGTCTCATATCGATGATTTGTTTGAACATTTGTAGGGTGCTAGGGTATTTTCTACGATCGACTTGAGATCGGGGTACCATTAGTTGAAAATTCGGGACTCAGATGTTCCGAAGACTACCTTCCTTACTAGATATGTCCATTATGAGTTCCTGGTGATGTCTTTCGACTTGACTAATGCCCTAGCGGTGTTTATGGACTTGATGAACAGTGTGTTCAAGCCTTACATTGATTCCTTTGTTATTATCTTCATTGATGACATGTTGATCTACTCACATAGCCTGGGGGAGAACGAGCAATATTTGAGAGTAGTGCTTCAGACATTGCGAGAGTAGAAGCTATACGCTAAGTTTTCCAAGTGTGAGTTTTGGCTAGAGTTAGTAGCATTCTTGGGGCATGTTGTATCAGGAGAGGGTATTAAGATGGATCCTAAAAAGATTGAGGCAGTTCAGAGTTGGCCACGTCCTACTTCAATGATTGAGATCAGGAGTTTCCTGGGGTTAACAGGTTATTATCGCCAATTCGTGTAGGGATTTTCATCCATTGCATCACCTTTTGACTAGATTGACCCAGAAGGGTGCTCCTTTTTGTTGGTCCGATTATTATGAGGTGAGCTTTCAGAAGCTCAAGACATCTTTGACTACATCACCGGTTCTAGTATTACCTTCCGGATCAGGGATGTATATGGTATATTGCGATGCTTCACGCGTTGGCTTGGGTTGTGTATTGATGTAAGAGGGGCGAGTTATTGTATATGCTTCGTGTTAGCTTAATATTCATGAGAAGAATTACCCCGTGCATGACCTAGAGTTAGTGATGATTGTTCATACTCTTAAGATATGGAGACATTATCTGTATGGGGTGTCATGTGAGGTTTATACTGATCATCATAGCTTACAACATTTGTTCAAGCAGAGGGATCTCAATTTGAGGCAGTGAAGGTGGCTTGAGTTACTGAAGGATTATGACATCACCATTCTTTATCACCCGGGCAAGGCAAATGTGGTCACCCATTCTTTGATGATCCGCATTTAGCAGTCCTCAGAGAGACGGTACTACATGGTAGGTTTCTATTGGCGAGGATGGTGTTCTGAGGCTCTAGGGCCGCCTATGTGTTCCTAATGTCGAGGGCTTGAGGGAGAGGATTCTAGAGAAGGCACACAGTTCATAATATTCTATTCATCCAAGTGCTACGAAGATGTATCGTGACCTGAGGCAGCATTATTGGTGGCAGCGGATGAAGAAAGACATAGTGGAATATGTAGCTAGATGCCTAAATTCCCAACAGTTCAAATATGAGCATCAGAGGCCAGGTGGCCTACTTCAGCAGATGACTATACTTGAGTAGAAATGGGAGCGCATTACTATGGACTTCGTAGTTGGGTTGCCGCGGACTTTGCGAAAGTTTGATGCGGTTTGGGTCATTGTCGACAGGTTGACAAAGTCGGCACACTTCATTCTAGTTGTGACTACATATACTTCAGAGAGGTTGGCCCATATTTATATTCGGGAGATAGTTCGGTTGCACGGTGTGCCTGTTTCCATCATATCAGATAGAGGCTCTCAGTTCACTTCACATTTCTGGAGAGCTGTTTATAGTGAGTTGGGGACCCGTATGGAGCTCAGCACAATATTCCATCCTCAGACCGACGGACAGTCGGAGCGAACAGTTCATATATTAGAGGACATGCTGAGAGCATGTGTGATTGACTTTGGAGGGCAGTGGGATCAGTTTTTGCCTTTGGCCGAGTTTGCTTACAACAACAGTTATCAGTCCAGCATCGAGATGGCTCCATTTGAGGCTTTATATGTTCGACGATGTCGTTCTCCTATCGGGTGGTTTGATCCTAGCGAGGCTGAGTTGTATGGTACTGATTTGGTAAAAGATGCCTTGGAAAAGGTAAAGTTGATTCAGGAAAGACTTCGCACATCACAGTCCAGACAGAAGAGTTATGCGGATCAGAAGGCGCGTGATGTATCATTCAAGGTCGGCGAGAAGGTTTTCTTGAAAGTCTCGCCGATGAAGGGTATTATGAGATTCGGGAAGAAGGGCAAGTTGAGCCTAAGGTTTATTGCCAATTTGAGGTGTTGAGGCGAGTTAGAGAGGTTGCTTATGAGCTTGCTTTACCTCCCAGCCTATTAGGGGTTCATCTAGTTTTTCACGTGTCTATGCTTCGGAGGTATCACGCCGACTTGTCTCATGTGTTAGAATTCAGTACTATTCAGCTAGATGAGATCTTGGGTTATGAGGAAGAGCTAGTTGCCATTGTTGATAGACAGGATCACCAGTTGAGATCAAAGAGGATTCTGCGGTAAAAGTCCAGTGGAGGGGCCAACCAGTTGAGGAGGTGACCTGGGAGTCCGAGGAGGAGATACGTTTGTTTAAGAGGTGGAGAATGTAACGACCTGACTGGTTGTTTTGCTTTCTAGAACCCCATTCCTCTAAATAAAGCTTCCCGTACTTGCTTTAACTGATTTATAACTTGCGGGGATGGTTGGTTCGGGATTTGGAAGAGTTGGGTTGAAATCGGAATACTTGGTTCCTTAAGGTTGGCTTAAAAGGCCAAGTTTGACTTCGGTCAACATTTTAAGTAAACGACCTCGGAATCGGAATTTGACGGTTCTAATAGGTTCGTATGATGATTTCGGACTTGGGCGTATGTCCGGATCGGGTTTTGGATGACCCAGAAGCATTTTAGCGCATAATAGTTGTAAGCACGTGATTTTTGCCTTTTGAAAGAATTACTCCCAAAAAATTCAAAATAAAATGATTTTCCTTGATGTGCAATTTTGAGAATTTTTGTGACATTTTTGGATAATTATTTGTATTTGTCTGTGCATGTTTATTTGTTAAATTAATAAAAAATACAAAAATATGTCGCATTTTGCATGTAGGATTTAATTCTACAATTGTTAGTAATTAAGTTTGTTTTACAAAAATTAAAAATTACAAAAAATAGGCATCTTTTGCATTTTTAGCATTTAATGTCCAATTGTACAATTTTATGCTTAATTATTACTTAATTGTGCGTTAATTGTTATTGGGAGTTAATTTGCGCTTTTATAACTTAATTTAGTTCTTAATAATAATTTAAGGATTTTTAGAATTTAGTTTTATAAAAATAAAAGAAGAAAAGAGAGCAAAAATACAGAGAAAAATCGGATTGGGCCACTTCTTCAATTGTAAACCACAAGCCCAAAAATGCCCAACCTTCCCCTACGACCCGGTCCATTTCAAACCGGGTCGACCCGGTCCATAACCCCAAAGACCCAACATCCCCCTATCTTGCATTTCAAAAAACAAAACAAAAAAAAACCCTAAACCTAACACCAAACTATCCGCCCCCCACCTTTTCTTCTTCTTCTCCAAACTCTAAAACACACACAACCATGGCTGCCCACCGCTGCTTCGTCATCTTCTTCGGCACGCAGTGAACCAGTCCAAAACGAGCTTCACCTCTGGCGACTATGGCTGCCTCCACCGCCTCCAACTTGAACCCAGAAATCGTCGACTCCATTAGCGATCAGCTCAAGCCGCGACGTGAAGCAATCCATCTTCTTCATCGTCCTCACGACCTCCGGCTCGAACACACAACCACCACCATCGTCCAGCCCCGTCGTCTGCTGCTTCAGCGGTGTTGCTGCTGCTGCTTCGTCGAGCTCCACCAGCAACGACTGCCATGGCCATGCCGCTTCTGCCTTCTGCTTCATCTTCATCTCCCTCGTCGAGCTCGAGCCTGAGCTCACATGGCTGCTGCTGCGTTTTTTGCTTCACCTACGTTGAGGTTACTCCTCCTCCTTCGTTCTTCGTCAAGCTCCAACCAAGCTTTGTTGTTTCTTCTCCTTCGCCATTGCTGCTGCTTCCACGCTACCAGACGACCACCAGCTCCTCCTTCGTTCTTCGTCCAAACAACCAAACGACCGTACTGTGCATCGTCGAGCAGCTGAGTCTAAACCAAACCTCGTCGCCTGCTGCTACTGCTTCATCGCTACTTCAGTTGCTTCTTAAATTCGTCTTCGTCGTCGTTTATTCGAGTTTTGGTTGGGGTCGTCAAAACAGTCCATACGAGTTCGTCGTTGGTCAGTCATTGTTCGTCGTTTCGATCCGGTTAGTGGGTTTTGAGTTTTATTTTGTCCGTATTTCGTTTTGATATTCTCGAATCTAAAATCGGTAAATGTTTGATTTTTGTTTTGTTTCGTGTTCATTGTTTTGTTAATTTTTCAGTTTGTTCATGTGAAATTGTTAAGTTAATGTTTGTTAGATTCAAATTGAAATTTAGTTAATTATTTCTTCAGTTTGTTTCATGTGTTTTATGTATTTTTCAGAAATTGTTAATGTTGTTAGATTCAAGTTTAAATTCATAATTGTTTCTTCTTCGGTTTTGTTTTGTTATTTGTCTAAAAGAATTTAGTTGTAATAGGGAAATATGTTGGTTTAATCATTTGAATCCGTCATGTTTTGTTGTTTAAAATAGATTTAATTCATGTTCATCTTTGTTTGAAGTTCATTTTTAATCCAGTGATTTAATGTGAGTTTATGTTTTGGTTTTTGATTTGTTGATTTAGTTTGAATCATGTATTGTGTTGTTAATATTGTTGTTTCCTTGCTCATCCATTTTTGGTCTAAGTTAACCAAGATTGGTTCCCAATATGGTTAATTTATTCACATTAATTTGATGTTGTTCATCTGTGTTCATATGATTTGTTGTTAAATTTGTTGAGAAATTGGTCATATTGACTATATTTTGGTTGAGATTGATTAGGTGAATTGGTTATAGCTGATGGGGTAGTTTGGTAAATTACAGTATGTTCAGGGGTAAAATGGTAATTGCAATAAGGTCGGAGGGGTAGTTTGGGAATTGAACATTTTGAATAATTCTTTATGTTAAGCATGGGGGACAAGATGTAATGGGGTGTGGGTGATATAATTGTTTAATATAATGGGGGACAAGACACAAATTAGTGGGAGAATAATGTATTTGTTTAATGTAAGCATGGGGGACAAGATGTAATGGGTTGGGTTGATATTTTGTTTAATGTAGTGGGGGACAAAACATTAGGTAGTGGGATTAAAAGGGGATGAGTGAGAAGATAGTGGATTTGGTAGGAGAAAGTGGAGGTTTTAATAATTGATTAAAGGGTTTGGGATGAGAAATAAATAAGAGATTTTGATCAGATTTTAAAAAAAAGAGGACAGAAGAAAGAGAGAAAATTTTAAAAGAGAAAAAACTCCGAAAATATTAAGACTTCAGAAAATAAAAAGAAAAACATTCTGGAAATTCAAAAGAATAATAGTATACACCTGATATACAATCCAAATATTCTGAGATACGGATTCAGAAATTAAGGGTTAAACACTAACTAGTTTTTCAAAATCTGAAAAGATTCCCTTTGCTTCTGTCCGTTGATTGTTGCTGGTGTTTCTGGATTTTTGTCTTGATTTTAAAATTTGTCACTAAGTTTCTCGTTGCTGGTTGTTACTGGTTGCTGGGGTTGTTGTTGTTGTATGCTACTGAATTTCTGCTAATCTCCCTTTTCTTTTGCTTCCAATATCAGGTACACAACTGACACGCTGATTATTGTAAACTGAAACAGGAAGCATGAATACGAAAAATGAAGAGTTGAAGTTCTAAATTTATTTTAATTATATTCTGAATTTTATTTGTATATATAAATTATTTAGCTTACAAAATCAGAATCATGTAGCTATTTAATATATATAGTGGAACATCTGACGATAGCTTAACGGATGAACTATCTATATATGTTGCCTAAAAATAAATGAATGGTGTAGTAACTCCGTCTAGTTAAGAATCAAACGAATAGACCATTTCGGAACTTGTAGGAATATTGTTTAGTTAAGTAATATTGGTTAATTTCAGCATGTAAATGTTTTAGGATTAAAATTAGATTGCTAAGTTTTTTTTTTAAATTTGACAAACTGAGAACATGCTTAGTATAATGTAACTAGGTAGTAACATGTGAATGAGACGGCCCAGGTCTAGTTTTATGCCATACACGTTGGGCCTGAGCCCGCATTGGCAACAGACTGCCCTGCTTGCATCATTTTCAGAATTTATGAATCATATTCGAAACCCAACTATAACAACTCAAGTATGTAAATAAATTAAGACATTTTCTCTTTATTTTGTAGAGACAAATTTCAATAAAAAATGTAGGCATTTTAGGACTGTCCTTTTAAAAATAAAATGAGATGAGCCTCGCCCAATAAAATGCACTAATTGCGGGGCCCTCAATAAATATTTAATTGAGTATTTAGAATTCGGGATGGACTGTTTAGTGAATTCCACAGTCTTACCCATAAATAATAATACGCTAATCGCTTTAGGCACGATTTAATAATAATACATTCTTAAACATGGGTGCGCATTTATGCGACCCAAATCCAAATCCTAAAACATTGAATAAAAATACGTTCCGGATCGCGGGTGCATTTTATGTGACGCAATCCAAAGACATATTTTTAAACGATGTTCACATTCTTGTAAAAATAATAATAACAATTATGAAAGCGGTAAAAAGATAAAATTTGCACATAAGTTCATATTTGTATAAAATCAGATAATCAAGCCGAATATAACAGTTGAGCGACCGTGCTAGAACCACGGAACTCGGGAATGCCTAACACCTTCTCCCGGGTTAACAGAATTCCTTATCCGGATTTCTGGTTCGCAGACTGTAATACAGAGTCATTCTTTTCCTCGATTCGGGATTAAAATTGGTGACTTGGGACACCCTAAATCTCCCAAGTGGCGACTCTGAAATAAATAAATAAATCCCATTTCGATTGTTCTTTAATTGGAAAAAACTCCTTGTACCCTCGCGGGGCGGAAAAAGGAGGTGTGACAATAGTGAATGATGGTTCTTGAAGATTTTACAAGTTCTTTAAATTTGGTTTGGAGAGGGTTTTTGTGATATCGAGGTCCGAACGAAATTTCGAGACTCAGAATAATTCCATAATGTCATTTAAGACTTGCACGCAAAATTTGGTATCAATCCGAGTAGTATAAGTGTATTTCGTGACATTGGAAGTAAATTGAAGTCTGAATCAATTGGTTTTAGGGTGTGAATCCTAGTTTTAATGTTGTTTCCGGTGTTCCGAAGGTTCAAGCGAGTCCGTTTTATCATTTCAAACTTGTCGGTATGTTCGGGCGGAGCCCTAGGGGCCCCGAGTGTCAATCGGACGAGACTCAAATTAAGTTGAAAAATTGGAGGATGAGCTGAAGCTCCAGCTGCTGTCATAACTGCACCTGCGGTTGGCTAGCCGCAGATGCGAGCCCACAGGTGCGGGAAACGACTCGCGGATGCGGCCAATGGCGAGAAGCCCAGAAACCGCATATGACGCCCTTCCTCCGCAGAAGCGGCCGCAGTTGGCCCAGGCCCTTCTCGCAGAAGCGAACACTTGCCCGCAGAAGCGAGACCGCAGATGCGGTCCCTTCACCGTAGATGCGAAAATCGTTGAAGGCAGTGCCTTTGTTTAACACGGGAGTTGTGTCATATTTTGACACATTTTACTCCATACTTGGGCGATTTGGGAGCTTCAAAAGGAGAGATTTCAACCTAGCTTTGTGAGGTAAGTTATTTCAACTTAATGTGAGTTTAATACATAGTTTATGGGTATATTACAATAAATAAATTAGTGGAAATTATGGGTTTAGAGTAAAACTTAGGTTTTTGAAAAAACATAATTTAACCACTAAATTCGTTATGGAATGAAGTAAAAAAATCATATATTCTTGATCCTTAGGTTATGGGTAACAACTTTCTTTGATTTTTTTTGAAATTTGGGCACGTGGGCCCGATGAATTTTAGGAATCTTTCCTTTTGGGTTGGATAATCACTTTAATAGCTAGATTATGAACTTGTAAACCTATAATGAATGGTTTTTACACTATTTGACTAGTTTCGGATTGTGCGGCCCCGGTTTGAGAGTTTGAGCGCGTTCTTGAGTTGGAAGTAGGCTCGAAACGAGGTAAGTCTTTTTTCTAATCTTGTAAGAAGGAAATTTCCCCCGTAGGTGAACTTAATTAATATATGATTAATTGTGGGGGCTACGTACGCACGAAGTGACGAGAGTCCGTATGTAGCTACTATTCTTGTTATGTCCGGGTAGCTCTAGGCTTACACTATGCTTTGTGGGCACCGTTATATGATTTTGGTTGATGATTTGCATTGAGTGAAACTAAGTTGAGAATGTCATGATTTTAAGAATTTCAAGTAAATATTTATTTTGAAAAGAATTGAGGAAGCATTAAGTTATATTTATACTTAACCGCGTCACAAGTATATTCCGCGAGCGGGGTGATTATTTTCACTACTCTCATGGGGGTGGGTTGTTCGCCTCGACATGTTAATAAACATATACATGGTTCGGGCCGTTCGACCCTCGGCAGTGCACAATTTACTTTTATGTTGGATCGGGCCGAATGTCCTCGGTGGTATTTGCGTGTGATAATAGAACTAGAACCCTTTATAATTCGTATGATTCATTGCTTGAAAGGTCACTTGTTTTAAATGAAGAATGTGCCTAGATTTGTTAATTAGATGAAAGGATTTTCAGTATTATTTTTGTTTGAGTTTAATGTTATTATATTTAATGACCCTAGTAATTGTCAAATCGACTCCTCGTCACTACTTCTTCGAGGTTAGACTGGATACTTACTAGGTACATATTATTTATGTACTCATACTACGCTTCTGTACTTGATTGTACATGCCTTGAGGCAGGTGCATCTGGCCATCAATCCGGTGCGTAGAGTGGACTTCTTAGCTTGGGACTTCCGGTGAGCTGCCTTTCTGAGCCGTTCTGTAGTAGCTGGAGTCTTTTTGTGTCTTTACTTTTCTTGTCTATTTCATTTCCAGACAGTATAATAGAATGTTTTTTTTTATATTCTACTAGATTGCCCAACACTTGTGATACGAGGTCTTGTCACACACATTTGTAAACATTGTGATTTTTTGGTTTCTATTATGAATTTAAGTTCGTATCTATTACTTTCATTTGATTATGCTTAAGTTTCAAACTCTTAATTTCTTTATCAATAAGGGAAGTTTTCTATGCATTAATTAATTAATTGAGGATTTACTAGTTGACTAGTGGCTTGCCTAACAACTGTGTTTGGTGCAATCACGGCCTAATATGAAATTTGGGTCGTGACAAGTACTCTCCCCTTAGACAGCCGTAGCTTCCACGCCTTGAACCCGCATTCATGTAGGGTCCGGAAAAGGGCTACGCCCCAAGGGATGTGATGTAGACAATCTAATGCTTTCACTACTCGAACCCAGAGGCGGATCAAGGATTTTAAAATAATGAGTGCATTATTGTAAAGAGGTAGATTTAGAATTCATATTTGATGGTCTTTAGTCTCGTCATGAACCCACTGCACTTTTGAAATTATAGGTTCAAAATTATATATATATATATATATATACACTCCGTGCCAAAAATAAGACCGCCTAAAATGAAATTTGAATCTCCAATTTCATTTGTAGAGATATACCCAATAATTATTACGCCATAAGAGTCTTTAAGCATGATGCATACACATATATTTAAGTAATTTTAAGAAAATATAACATTGTTATGCATGGTTTAATGAAAGGAGTAACCCATACCCCTTAAGCTTAATACGCCCCTGATTATATATAGATTAGTATTAAAATCGTTTAACATAAGGAAAGATTCTAATGAAATGAGAACGAGGATTCAAAATTTGGTTTAGATCACAAATTTAAATTCATGTAGTATTTTTTTTAAATCCCCTTAAGTTCTTGGTTCCATCACTGCTCATATGTTCAACTTTCTTCCACATTAAATTTATGTCAAAGTCTTAAAATTTTTTAAGGAAAATGCTTACTCAGATATTGATTATTGTTAATTATATTGATGTTAGATATTTTACTATCTCAATATCTCCTTGCAATTATATTTACGAGGTTGCTCATCCCACCCATCTTAAGTGTGCTAGGTTGCTTTTCTAATTAAACTAGTTTTTGAGTACGCACATTGCGTGTGTGCCATGTCTTATTAAGTAATTTTAAAAAAATATATATCTCATAAATGCTAGTATATGAGAAATTGTATTTGAGGTATAAAATAAAAAATATATGTTCTAAAAAAGGAATGAATATTGATTCTATATAACTAACTCACTAAAGAAAGAAGATGTCCTATAGAACTCCTTTAGCTTAAATTTTTTTCTAGTTTCATAATTTGATCACTTTCTTTTCATTTCTAGCAAGATTACGCAAGCCTGAATTTTTCTGAAATACGTTTTAAATAGTTATCTTCATGTTCATCCTAAAGACACAAATAGGATCGATGAATTGAGAGAAGACTCTTTATTTTTTTTTTCTTTTTATATCTTTGTTCTATTTTAATCATGAAAAAGTACTACTAAAAGAGTTTTCTTTGAGCAGGCTGTATTTCTATCTTCTTGGAAATCTATTTTAGTAAAAAAGAATTATCTTAACTTTCTCTTGAATTGGAAACTCAGTACTTAATACATGTCAATTAATTATATCTTTTGATCCTATTAATTTTATTGCTATGATAAAAATATAGTATATCATTCATGATTTCTCACCGAATTTAAGATGAAAACAATGTACACCACTCATCAAGCTGAAGCTTCAGAAACCTATTTAATCTAAATAGGGGATACCATTTGTTTCTTTATTTTTTAACTTCTAAGTTGAGAAGTATTTCAAAGTTGATAGAAGGTAATTGTAGAAAGACAGAGGCAAGAATTCAAATATGTTAAATTGTTTATACGCATCAGGTAATTTATAGGATAATAACTAATTACATCTAAGTATTAATTGGTAATATATTATAAATAATTTTTAACACATGTTACAACTCATTGTAGTTACTTATATTGTTAGTGTACACTACATAGCCATATCACAATTACTAATACATTAAGAAAAATGCTGTAAAAAGGTGTAGTGCATTTATTTTGAAGAATTAACCCAAATATCCGCCCACCCAGCCCGTGGGTATAATATATGTATTATATGTGTATAATTATGTATAATGAATGTATAATTTATGTGTAAACAATGAATATGGCCAGAAAAGGTAAACAATGAATATGACCGGCTATTTGTGTAAGGATCCCATTTCTTTCTCCAAAATAATATAAGAGTTTTTGAGCTAATATAAAAGGAAGAAATATTCAGCTCAATAGATGTACTTCTGTAACTCTAAATATAACTATATATTTTTGTATGATTAGGATAGGAGACACACATTGAACTACATAGGATGAAATAACCCCAATAATGGATAATTAGCATGTGGTAAAAATTATATATTTATCGTTTATAATTGTATTAAGTTTTTAACGAATAAATTTATTAATAATCTAATTAATCTATTCTAAAATAATTAAATTAGCTATAACAAAGTAAGAAAGGAAATGGACAAAAACTCGGAACAAGCATCACTACGTTTCATGTTCAGAAAATTAAAGTCACCTGCAAGGAAATAAACTTTTTTACATTAATATCCTATCACTTAGGACTTTTTTAATTTGAAGTACTAAATATTTGGAATATAACTTAAATTACAAATTTGTCAAATATTAACTTTATTTTTAAAGAGCGACATTTCGTTAAAGACATCGTGTGTTTAATATAGTATAGAGTAGATATAGATAAATGCTCGTTACACCGAGACAAAATGACACTACTTATTTCGAAATATTTCTACTATAAAAAGTATGTGGTCTATATTACGGAGTAGTTCCTTAATTCTCTTAAAATTTGTGTTGCTTCCCCGCCATATCATTGTCAGCTCTAAGCGATTGATTGATAACTGATATAAATTGTTAGTTGTCATAAAGCTAATTTCATCACACAGTCTCTAAGGAAAACCATTCCTTGATCAATAACATGCACATCTAACGAAGATAATGCACCATGTTTTTTTTTCTTTCTCTGAAAATTAAGCTAGCGTTTGGCCATAGATTCCCAAATTTATTTTAAAAATTTTGATTTGGGTGAAGTTTGGTTTGGAGATGAAAATCTGTTTGAATATAATTTTTCAAAACATATTTCACTTTTTTTTTTGAGAAAACATAAAATGTGACTTATACCCATAAGTTTTAAAAACTATCAAAAATACCCAACAACTCTGAAGAAAATCATACAAAACAAGCGACAAACATTAGCAGATTTTAGCAAATTACCTTCAAATAGCCGCGTGAGTTTAATGAGAGAAAAATGGGTAGATATGAATTATTTGGGTCATAATAACAGAGAGTGGATTTTTTTATATAATACAAAAGTTTAGGTAATTTTTGATTTAAAAAAAAAAAACAAACGGTAATATTTTGGGTCAAAACCAGCTCTTTTGAGATTTGAAAATTTGCCAAAATATGAATAAAATCTATAAACAAACACGTATTTGCCAAAAAAAAAAAAAAATGGAAATTATTTGGCAAAATCAATGGCCAAAAGGGGGCTTAAGAAATAGAACAAAGAGTTCTCAGTCCTTTGAGTGCTTTACTTAGTAGAACACTTTTCTCCGGGGCCACACTTAATTAATGAACATGAAGCAAGGGAAAACGTCACAGTTTTCCTATCATTTTCCTCCTTTGTACTCCTAAACCATTCTTTCTCCTTACCAAATAAGATGTTGCAGAACTGTTTTTTAGATGCATTCTTCCCTTCACTTCAGCAAAGCGTTCACAAAGCGTGTACAGCGGAACTACAAGCCCGATAAGACTAGATTATGTAAATGTTCTAGAGATGATATAAGCTCACCAAGATTATGAACCTTCAAAATTTGTCCACTGACAATGCACCAGGCCTGAGCCTAAGCTCAACCATTCCATATGGTTTGAGGCTCTCACTTTCACACTGCTGTATACAGCTCACAAGCTTAAACTTGGTCCATTTTATGTAGAACAATTTAATAGAACAGGGTCGGAGGGTCATGCAAAAGCTTCACCTCGTTGAAAGTGCATGACCATTTAATTTACAGCTCCCTTTGATAACACAGTTACACACTACCCTTTGACCATGCTCCATTCCATCACGGATTGTAGAGATCTCCTTTCAATTGCTGCAACTTCTCTATGCGCCTTTTTCGGCCTCGGTTTCAATTGCCTCGTTAAATGTTTCAATTTTATTTTCCAGCACCTATGTATTTCATACAAAAATAAGCAGAGTGAAAGGAAGAAAACAAAAGAGGATGCAATGTGTCTAGTGGAATTTCACCTGGTCAAAATGGCAGAGAAAATAGAGCATGAAACCTTAATAGCATCAGGTTTTCCCTTAAAGCTTGATCCTTCTCATGGCAAACTTTGCTTTAAACAATGAACATTTTTCTGAAGCATATCATTTGATGCTCCGGAAATTAACATAATCTTTGTTTTTAGGCTTTTTTCTCTCATCTGCAGAAGTTATTCCATTTTCTTGGGAACTGCTGGCATCGCTAATCCATTTTCATTCTGATCGATGTACTAGATTCGCTGTTCTTTATCCTCTTAGCTGCTATGTCATCAAACGAGTCCAATTAGCTCTTTACTTGATTTAGTGATGAGCTAGTGCCACTGGACCAGGATGATCCAGATTGAAATCTTGTTTTCCTTGATGAAAAGCAATTTCAGGAGTGTGTGTGTAAAAATTATCAGCTCCTCCAAGATAAGTACATTTAGAGTGCCCGTGCTTCTTCGACCTTCAGACACAGTGAAAGAAATAAGATTGGTAGACGTCTCGAGTTGCCTTTGCAGCATGCTCCACAATCACTACTTTATCTTTAAGGTACTGCATTACTCCCTACAAGAACGTAGAGAAGGATATTAGTTCCTGAATGTCGATATTCTAATTGCTCCGTACATAATTTATGTCCACATGATATTATTGAATTAATAGTTTCTTCCAACTTTTCAATTACCAGGGGTGAAGATATAGAGAAAGCTTAAAAAGTTCAGAAAGGCCATTCTTCTTTATAGTTTACTCCGTTTATAGGCCATTCGTCTGTTCTGGTTGGACCTCACAATTGCAATAGATTCGAAATTTACATGAACTGAAAAGGGTCCATAAAAATCCTGGAGTAGTGCAAAGAATAATAATAAATACTGAGGAGAAAGAGTTGTTAGAAGAATATGTTCAAAACCATAAACCAGAAAATCGAATTAAGCTGGAAAAAACAGAAAAATGCAGAAACTGAAAATATCCGAGTCCACAGAGTTCATTGTGTGTCCTTAAGGAATTTAATCCCCTCACTGTACCCGAGGTCATAGATTACTTCCTCCCAAGATAAAGCGGATATACCTGTCGCAGAAGTAGCAGTACCTCAAACGCCAACGACTTCGTCGAACTCAAAGGCAGTAACAAATCACACACTAGGCTCGATTTTTTATTTTAAGAAAGTATGCAGAAGTTTGAAAATTCGATGCAGAAACTGAGGGAATACCTCTGTGTGACTTTTCGGAAATCACCGTTACTGTTGGAATATTTCCGCAAATATTAAATTAAATTTTGCACTGTAATAATATTAGAAAATGGAAAAAAAATAATGGAAATGAAAATAAATTTGGTCCAAAAAATTTCTCAATCAATTAGATCACAACCCCAAATCTGAAGCCGAGCCGAGCGACGATAGCGGCGCGAGGGAAGACTCTCTTCCCAACTCTTTATGAGCTAGAGGATGTGCTTCTATATATAAGCATACAAATCACTCTTTCCACCACCAATGAGAGACAAAGTTCTCATCCGAAAAGAACTTTGCTCAAATTTTCAATTTTCCTTCCATTTCTTATTCACACTATCTCATCTTTTAAATCCCAACAATTTAAGGGTCTTTAAAGCCCAACAAGAGTTTCCATTTAAAGGGAAGGGGATAACATTCAAGAGAAGACTCGAGGGAATAACTACAACAACCAAAAGGGGCAGATTATTAAGGACATGTACTTGCTTTACTGTCACATTAAAGTATTAAACAATGTTTTATCTAGCAGGATACCAAGCTTATAGAGAAGGTTATTACACAATGCGGCTATGGAATAATAAGAAAAGCAATACAATGATACAAAGGTACACTTGCCTGGTTATGGCTCATTGTCATCATTCCAGTCACTCGCAAATACAACAGCTACTCTATCTGCAGATATCTTTGCATGAGCTAGCTCACGATTCAGAATACTGTACTCCTATGGAACTGCAATAATTAGACCTAAAATAATGCATGTATTAAGCTTTAAGAAAAACAAACACACGTATAACAAAAAGAAAACAAATAAGAAGCTATCAATAAAGTAGAGTTAGAGACTTGATATGCCACGTCTATTCTGTTCTTGAACTTTCTTAGGTATTCTTGTACAGCATTTGGTGCAGCTCCACCAGCCAATAAAGCTTTCTCACGCTCATCGACAGGTTTTGTTAGTTTTTCAATTTTGCAACTGCTTGTCTGTGCATTGTATTGTCCTCTTGCTGCAGAAAGAGTCAAGACGCTTGATTACATGAAAATCTTGATAGTGGCAGCTAACAGGAGAGCATATATGCTCCTATTGATATCAGAGACTGAAGGACCATAAGCAAACTTGACCTATCTATATATATGTTTCATCAGACCTTGGTTTTTGTTTTGCAGGTCATCAACCAAAAGCAGGCCTTGTGCCTCCAGAAGAGCAGCTTCTTTAATTAAGTTTAAAGAGTAGGTCATCAACCAAAAGCAGGCCTTGTGCCTCCAGAAGAGCAGCTTCTTTAATCAAGTTTAAAAAGTAGCGGTGAAAACAGTTATCCACCCATATTATCCATTAAACAAAGCATTGGATAATGATCTTTTTAAAAACAGAGTCAAATATGGATAAGAACCATATTATCCACTTAGACAATTGATAACCAATGGATCGTTTAACTTTTACATTTGTAAAGCTTCCTCAACTTGAGATTAGGAATTCTCCTAAAAGTAATCATATTCAAGAAGCCATGAATAATATGGATATATATTATCCACCGGTTTACCCGTTTGTTACGGTCACATAATTTATCCATTTTTTGCATTACCCGTTGCCGACCCGTCCCAAATATGACCGGCCACGCCCGTTTGCCACCCCTAATCTAGGGCATTATTGTCATCCTGCAGCTTTGCAATCTTTAATCTAGAGCATTATGTGCTGTCAAGTCGAAGAAATCAGAAAATGGGGAAGAAACTAGTTTAGTAACAGGAGATGCCTTGCTTCTAAGAAGAAATTTATTTGCTTTAAACTATAATAATCGGAAATACAATTTTATTGGAGAGACCCGAAGTACAAAAAGAACTGGAAGTTATCTCAGATCTTCATCAAAACTAACGTCCAAATTGAGAAGAAAAAAACTGCTGGGTTGGTATTTAAACAAGCAATTTAGCACTTACTTTCGTCCCTTTCTCGTCTTGGGGCATTTCTGAAATCTTCCAAATCCTCTGTCCCACATCGGCAATACGCCGCAAAGAAAAGGCATTT
This sequence comes from Nicotiana sylvestris, assembly GCF_000393655.2. Classification (NCBI taxonomy): domain Eukaryota; kingdom Viridiplantae; phylum Streptophyta; class Magnoliopsida; order Solanales; family Solanaceae; genus Nicotiana; species Nicotiana sylvestris. Next base: position 129,717,074 of record NC_091068.1, read on the forward strand.
ATAAGCACTGACTTCAAAGACAAGTTTCACGATCTTACTTGAACAGGATCTGTTCTATAGGCTCGTACCATTGTATCCTTGAGTTCTAAGGAGACAGGAAACCAAGTCTGGTTGATGAGCCGTGGCCATTAGACCAGAGCGTGATTAACAGGCTCCCACGGCCCTCGGGTTATGGTGCCGTAGATGATCGTTCTCACACCCTAACCATAGGTGCTGGGATGGTATAGTGGCTGTCTGACGGACTATTCAAAATTTTTTTTTGCAGCTTTTTAATCTCTTCTGCTCATGGTGTTCTCCATTTCTGTTAGTTGAAGCTGAGCTTTAGCCCTCCTACATATTTCACCATAGATGACTGCTTCTATGGCTGCTACATTCACCATTTATAATCACTAGAATAACTTTTGGGAAAACGAGACTCCATATAAGCCAAGCAATCTACTTCACCTAATTGTAATTTTTTAGATTTTGATTAGGATAAAGAAACATTACCAAAAGTATTTATTTCCTTAAAAAGGTAAAAATTAGTAAATTACTCAACATGAGAATATAAAATTTGGAGTTTTACATTTCTCTTTCTTCTTTTTAGTTCTCTTCTCAATGTTTGTAACCGTCTCATCTATGACTTTTATGGTGTTCATCGACTTAGAAAAGACATACGATAAAGTTTCGAGAGAGGTTCTGTGGAAATGTTTGGAGGCTAGGGGTGTACCGGTTGCCTACGTTAGGTTGATTAAGGACATGTATGACGAAGTAAAGACCCGAGTGAGGACGGTGGATGGGGACTCAGACCATTTTCCGGTTATGATGGGGTTGCATCAGGAGTCGGCACTTGGCCTTTTTTTGTTTGCTCTAGTGATGGACGTACTGACGCACCACATCCAAGGGGAGGTGTAGTGGTGCATGTTACTTGTAGATGATATTGTATTGATTGACGAGATGCGAGACAGTGTGAACGAGTAATTAGAGGTATGGAGACAGACCCTGTAATCTAAAGGTTTCAAGTTGAGCAGGACTAAGACAGAATACTTGGAGTGTAAGTTGAGTGGGGAGACTCAAGAAGGGGAAGGGGAGGTGAGGCTGGATTCGCAGGTCATCCATCCCTAGGAAAGGGAGTTTTAAGTACCTTGGGTCTATCATTCAGGGGGTGGGGAGATTGATGAAGATGTCACCCATCGTATTGGGGCAGGATGAATGAAATGGAGACTAGCTTCCGGTGTTTTATATGACAAGAAGGTGCCACCAAAACTTAAGGGTAAGTTCTATAGAGTGGTGGTCAGACCAACAATGTTGTATGGGGCTAAGTGATCAAGATCGCTCATGTCCAGAAGATGAAACTAGTAGAGATGAGGATGTTGAGATAGATGTGCGGGCACACCAGGTTAGATAGGATCAGAAATGAGGTGAGTCGCGACAAGGTGAGTGTGGCCCCTATTGATGAGGACAAGATGTCGGAAGCGCGACTTAGGTAGTTTGATCATGTGAAGAGGAGGAGCATAGACGCCCCGGTGAGGAGGTGTGAGAGGTTGACATTGGAGGGCCTACGGAGAGGTAGAGGTAGGCCAAAGAAGAGGTGGTGAGAGGTGATTAGACAAGACATGACGCAACTTCAGCTGATCGAGGACATGACCCTTGATAGGAAGGTATGGAGGTCGAGGATTAGGGTAGTAAAGTAGGTAGTCTAGAGTGTTTATAATAGTAATATTGGCACGCAGTCTCTCTTTCTGTTGGTAGTAGGTTTTTATGACTAACCATTATTTTCTTTCACTGTTGATCACCTTACTGTCATAGAACCCTACTAGAGGCTCTCAAACTGCCTCCGATAATCCTCTCTCCAAGTGATAGAGATAAACTTCTCCAAAAATAGCTAAGAGAACTGATCCCAAGTCAGAGCTGGTGATCCAACTTGTCTGGCCAAACAATAATCCATCCACCTCTTCTTAGTAGAACCTGACAGATAAAAAGCAGCAAAGTCGACCCAATTGGTCTCCACTACACCCATGTTCTACAGAACCTCGTGACAACTGTCCAAATAATCCTGGGGATCCTCTGAAGATGTACCGCCATAAGTGGTAGTAAAAAGCTTGGTGAATCTGTCCAGCCTCCACAAGGCATCAACAGATATAGCTGACCCATCACCGGTCTATGCCACAACACCCGCTGAAACTACCCCAACTGGCTGAGCTGCTAGAGTCTGAAACTGGGGAGCCATATGCTCCGGAGTGCAAGTAGTAGGAGTCTGGGTTCCTCCTCCAGCCTGAGAGATAGTTGGTGCTACAGGGAATATGCCTGCTTTAGTGACACTCTCTATAAGGCCCACTAGACGGACCAAAGCATCCTGCAGTACCAGAGTGGCGATGAATCCCTCTGGGACCTAAGCTGACCCTGCTGGAACTGTCTGGGTCGGAACCTCATCCTCAAACTCTACCCAAGGCTCCGCCGCTGGTGCTGCTGCTCGAGCTCTAGGCTGAGCCCTGCCTCTAGCACAGCGCCTCGGCCTCTGCCCCTCGTAGGAGCTGCCATTGGGGGCTCGGGCTACTGGTCAGCTGATGAAGCGGTACGTGTTCTCACCATCTGCGAAAGAACAAAGTGGAAGTTCAATTAGCATTGAGAAATCAAGTCGCATGACAGAAAGGAATAGATATGAAATTTTCCTAAACTCTGTAGCCTCTAAGAGATAAGCACAAACGTCTCCGTACCGATCTCTCAGACTCTACCTAGCTTGTTCATGAATTGTGAGACCTAGGCAACCTAGAGCTCCGATACCAACTTATCACGACCCGGATTTTCCCACCTTCAGGAATCGTGATGGCGCCTACTCGTAAGAGCTAGGCAACCGACAATTACACTTTTACCACCATTATTATTAATTCAAACAGGAACAGATAATAACTAAAATAAAATAATTATAAAATGCGAAAGTGATATAGCAATCCAACAATTCTAATACATAGCTACCCCAAAGATCTAGTGTCACAATCCACGAACGACTAAGATTTACTATAAATATAAGTCTGAAAGAAGTACAACTGTTCTCGAAATAGAAGAGACAGAAGAAACTAGAACGGTGAAAGGGGACTTCAGGCTCTGCGAACGCCAGCAGATCTACCTTGGACTCCTTGGACTGAAGGCAACAACCTCGAATCTACTCACAAGGTCCGGCACCGAGATCTGCACAAAAGTACAGAGTAAAGTATCAGTATAACCGATACCATGTACTGGTAAGTGTCGAGCCTAACCTCGACGAAGTAGTGATGAGGCTAGGACACAACAATCATATAAATCTGTGCAGTTAAATCATATACGAGCAGAGCAATAATAACAGATAAAGATGGGAAGGGGAAACTTGTTGCAGGGAATATCAAGTTCTAATAGTAATTCAACAGAGAAGCATAATGAATACCATATTTGCATCAACAGGGATAATGAAACATTAACACGTGCACGACATCACCCTTCGTGCTTTTACTCTCGTTATCACCATAAGAAACAACATAAATGACATGGCATCACCCTTCGTGCATTAACTCTCATAATCGTGGCACGACATCACCCTTCATGCATTAAATCTCAAATCATGGCATGATATCACCCTTCATGCATTAACACTCACAATATCGACACGACATCACCCTTCGTGTATTAACACTCACTCACAATATCATGCACGACATCGCCCTTCGTGCTTTACACTCTTCCTCATCCAAACAATAGAAATAATACATCCCGGCAAGGGAATCAACAATAGAAACAATAACATCCCGACAAGGAAATCAACAGTAGAAACAATAATATCCCGGCAAGGGAATCAGCTATCACTAATGTCGTTTCAACAGTTAACTCCACGAAATAAGTCTCAATTTGAGTCAATACTCAACAATGATCAATTACCAAGAAAATATCATAAGTCTTTTCAACATGGATAATCATCAATTTAAGCATGAACAATACATAATAAGAGTCACAACAGTCACAGTATAAGATTCACTTGCATGCTCGACACCAATGTATAGATACTCGTCACCACATCTATACGTCGTACTCAACACTAACACGTAGAAAATAAGACCACACCACCTATTCCTTCAAGCTAAGGTTAGACCAAATACTTACCTCAATTCCACGACCAAAATCAAGCCTTAATTACCGCTTTACCTCTCGGTCCCACTTCCAATCTGCTGAATCTAGTCATAGTTTATTTAATAACATTAATAAACGCTAAATAAATCAATTCTAATGCATGAGTATATATCTCCCAATGTTTTCCCCAAAAAGTCAAAAATCGACCCCGGGCCCGCTTGGTAAAAACTCAAAACCCGATTACCCATTCACCCACGAACTCAAATATGCAATTGGTTTTGAAATCCGACCTCAAATTGAGGTCCAAATTCCCAAATTTCAAAATTCCTAATTTCTACCAGAGAACACCCAATTTTCCATGAAAAAATCTAGATTTTGAGATGAAATCATGTAAAAAGATGAAATAGATTGAAGAAAAAGAGTTAAGATTCATTTACTTATGATTTGGGGAGTAATTTGCTCTAGGAAAATCACCCTTTGGAGTTTAGATTTTGAAATTTTGAAGAATGAAGGGAAAATCCCGTCCAAATGATGTTTTGATCAGGTGCAGATGTCGCAATTGCAACAAGAGCTTCGCAATTGCGAAGCTCACAAATGCGAGACAGGCTTCACAATTGTGAACCTGCTGCATGTCTGCTCCTCTCGCAATTGCGATCCCCTCCCTGTTGACTTCGCAATTGCGAAGGGATGTTTGCAAATGCGAATAAATGCTGGACTGGGCTTCTTTGCAATTACAATAAAGCCCTCGCAATTGCCAAGCCTATTAGGCTCGCAATTGTGAAGCCTGACCTCGCAATTGCAAGATCAGAGCTTGCAATAATACCAGATGCAACAACAACTTTTTTTCTAAGTCCAAACTCACTCTGTGACCTATCCAAAACTCACCCGAGTCCTCAGAGCTCCAAACCAAATATGCACACAAGTCTAAAAATATTATACGAACTTGCTCGTGCGATCAAATCGCCAAAATAACATCTTAAACAACGAATTTAACACCAAAACTCATGAAATTCATAAAGTAGTTAAAATTTCTATTTTCTCAACCAAGGGTCCGATTTATATCAAATCTCTTTCGTTTTTCACCAAATTTTACAGATACGACCTAAACACTATATCAAACCTGTACCGAGCTCCGGAACCAAAATACGGGTCCGATACCAACGAATCCAAACATTATTAAATTTCTAAAAATCCTTAGCAAATAATTTTCTTCAAAAATTTATTTTTCGGGCTAGGGACCCCGAAATTCGATTTCGGGCATACGCCCAATTTTTATATTTTACTACAGACCTCAGGGGACCGTCAAATCACGGGTCCGGGTCCATTTATCAAAAATATTGACCGAAGTCAATTTTAATTAATTTTAAAGGCTAAATTCAATATTTTTCTTAAATCTCACATAAAGGCTTTTCGGAAACACGCCCGGACTGTGCATGCAAATTGAGGAGAAAGAAAATAAGATTTTCAAGGCCTAGAAACCCGGATTTGGATTTTAAAATATAAGATGGCCCTTTGGGTCATCACATCTAAACTATAAAGTGTGTCAAAAATCATTTATAGGTGATGAATTTTAGTATCCTCCGTAAATATGGGTTTTAACTTGTACTCTGCGCGCAATATATGACAGAAATGAAGAGAATGCCATATTGAAACCAAATTATTATTAGATTAACTATTTAAATTAGGTTGATATATGAGAATTTTGAGGATGAGAGTAAAAGCACAAAGGGTAATGCCGTGTCATTTCATTTACATTATCATGCTTTCATTTAAATTATCATGTGAGGGTGAGAGTAAAAGCATGAAGGGTGATACCGTGCCGTTTTATTTTCGTTATCATGCTTTTATATTATCATGTGTTCATAGCACAAAGGGTATTTCCGGGCAGGCGATGACGAGAGACATGCATTATGTGGTGATTGTTTTTCTCTTGTATACATTCACGCCTTTATCTTGAGCTGTTACTGTTGCACCTATGTTTTTTATGTGGCTTGTCGTTGTTGTTCTGTTTTTGTCCTGAGTCTCAATTGTTGTTGTGTTGTCCATGCCTTTTATCTGTTTATCTTACAAATATCATGCTTTCCTTCTTGTTTTTTCATATCTACATCTATGTCGCTTCATATTTGTTGCACTTTCGTAAGCCTTCTACCATGTTAGTTATTCATGTCTTCTATTTGTTTAGCTTATAAAAATCATGCTTTCCTTCATGGCTGTTATATCTGCATCTGATCCTTCTACTATGTTAGCTAGTAAAATTTATGTTCCCCAATCTTAAATGCTTACTTCTATGCCTTCTATTTCTGTGCACCGCTTCATTCAATTGCTCTGTCATAAAGAAAGGGAAGGAAATCTTTTTTTGATCAATCGCCTGAACCTGCCTTTCTTTCTTTGCCAGGAGGGGTGGCCCAATTGCCCATATGCACTGCTCGTTATTGTTTCCTGTGTATCTCTTACTTTATCATTATTGTTATTGGTATTTCTTTTATGTGGTTGGTACTGTTATGCATATGCTCGGTGATGAAGAGATAAATGCGCGAAGGGTGTTACCGTGCCAATTGATTTGACCTACATTCATATATTTGGTGAGGATGAGATAAATGTATGAAGGATATTGTTGTGCCATTTGATTTTGATATCTTGAGTACATTTCTCACACTATAAAAGTTAGGAATTTATTACCGTAATTTTTCTAGTAATCATTTACTACCTCGCATAGTTGTTTTCTAGTACTCTTATTTGTTATGTTTTAGAACTGTTTCTATTGCTAGTCTAACACATAGGTTAAAATAGTGAGTATATTTTAACTAAAAAGTCTCGTCACTACTTCAATGAGGTTAAAAAATATACTTACTGGGTACATGAGATCGGTTGTACTCATACTACACTTCTGCACCTTGCGTACAGATTTTGGAGATGGAGTCGTTGTGTATGGTGGGAGCTGGCATTGAAGATGTATCTGCGATCTGGCTATAGCTGCCACTTGTCCTTGGTAACTTTAGATTTTTCTAATCTATTTATGTAAACTTCAAACAGATGATATATTTATTTCGTACCAGCTTTTGTAGATTTTAAATCTTAGAAGCTCGTGATTTATACTATCGATATTGGAATTTGTATAGAAAGTTTAATTATTTTATCCATTGTCTCTTATTACTTGATTTGAGTTGTATTGATTGTATTTGGCTTACCCGGCGGGCCAGGTTAGTTGCCATCATGACTAGGCGGATTTTGGATCGTAACATTACTAAACTTTGACGAACTGTTTTTTTACATTTCATTCGAAAATTGGTATTTTTAGTTTCTCAAAGAGTTGCCTTTACACTCTTTATCAACAAAGCAAGAGACTAATAATATACATGTTATTAATCTTTAAAATGATTCAACTTGAACAAAATATTATCAGTAAGTTATTTCCTTGCAGAACCTATTAGCACAATAGGGCGACATACCTATTAGCAAAGAAATCGTCTGATAAAATTTAATTTTTGGTAGTTACTCTTGTATGTTTGGCAATGAAAACCTTTTGTCAGACAAATTAGGAACTACTACGTATAATAGAAGAGTAATTTTTGGGTACTATTTAAACTTTTTTATAGCACAGCTTTTGCTCCACTTTTCTGCCTAACAGCCGATGTGGACAAACCAGTCATGCTGATGCAACTCTCATTCTGAATATCACAATGGAGTTCTCTTTGATGATTCACTGCCATACTTCACCTCTGCCAACGAAAGTTAAGCCTAAGCTACCCATCACAGACTCAAATGACTGCAACATGTTTCAGTAGAAATTTTTCTCAATCAAAATATGAGAATGAATTTGTACAAATGTACATAGAAAGGAAACTGCAAATATCATATTTACAATTTGAATAGATGTCCATGAGGAGGTGGATTAGAACATAGAAGGCATAGGCGGATCCAGGATTTGAGCACAACGGAGCACTACTACATGCTACCACCAGTGATAAAATTCGGCGTGTAACTCTTTGAAAACATAATATTATAATGACTTATCATTTAAGTATAAACAAAAAGAAGTTCTTCTCAAAATGGATGCTATGGGAAGGATAGGTGTTTTATTAATCATGTTTCACACTCTAAATTTCAAGTATTTTAATAAAAAAGGGGATCAATGATCAAAGGGCGTTAAAACTTTAAATTATCAAAATTTACTAAAGAAATCAAGATTATGGGTACGTTAATAAACTGAAGAAGAGTTTTAAATTTTTAGTTGTCATTGCCGAGTCGGAGTCAAAGTGATAGTCGGATTCTCACTATCTCTAATTTAAACCCTTTAATTAGGCTAATCAAATCCTCAATTAACTCAATTCCTTGCTAGCCAAGTTATCCTAGACTAGGTCTCTCTTTCTCAAGTAAAGACTAAGTCAAAAAGGCATGAATCAATATTTGCAACCATTAATTCTAAAATTAAAGCATAAATTAGGCTAAATAATCAACACCCAATCATAAACAAATGTTAAATTAAGCACCCATAAGGTTTAAACACTATGGTTGGGTCACAACCCTAGTAAGAATCTAGTTACTCATAGTGAAATGAAGAAAACAAAGAAGAAATGCTAATTAAACTCATAATCTAAGATTAAAATAATAAAGTATAATGTTTAAATGCTAAAATAGTCACAAACGTCCTAAAATGACAAAATGTAACGGCTACAGCAGCTCAAACTTCAAAACTTGACCTAAAAATGAGAATCTCGTCTATTTATAATGCCCCCAAATTCGATGACAAAAATATCCCTCGGGAAGTTCTGCGACCGCACAATTCCATGTGCAGTCCGCAATTTCTTTAGCTGACAAGGTCTTGGATTTTGTAGCCGCACAATTCTGGTATGTGATTGCAAAGCTTCTTCTGCGGCCGCACAATTTTTGTGCGGTCCACACTTCAGGCAAGGCTCATGTCTTGGTCATTTGCACACTCTCTGAATTTTGAATCATTTGTCATGCAAACCTTGTTCTGCGGCCACAAAATTAATGCGCGGTCAGCACATTGGCCAAATTCCTGCTGGGCTATTTCACTTGATCTGCGTCCGCAAATAAAATTTTGTGGTCCACACTTTCTTTTACGGCCGTAAAAGTCCTTCTGTGGACTGCACTTCTTAAGTTTTGTGCCCCTTCTTGCCTTACGAATCGGAACACTTTTTTTTTAGTCTTATTTCATCATGAGGGCTCACACTTCCAACATTCCTGCAATTTGCACAGTTCCATTAGTTTTGGGAACATAAATCAATACTTTCGGACTAAGATCAAAGAAAAAAGGTGCTAATAAGTAGTCAAAATGCACACTTATCAACTCTCCCAAACTTAAGTCTTTGCTTGTCTTCAAGCAAATAAATTAGTTCCCACCTCCTTAGAGTTAAGGATCATTTCAGTGAGTCAAAGGTGAGTCATTCACATATCAGTTGGGACCAACAATTACTCATTCTACTCATGCATTATCAAAAGGTGGCAAGTCAAATATTCAAGCAAACATAGTTCTACCGTGACATTCGAGCTTCAAGAATTGACTTTACTCATCAAGAACTCTTATTCTATCATGTAGGTCATGGTGGACTCCAAACTCTTCCTCCTCTACTTTCCATTTGCCAAGCTCACTTAAGAAATTAGCACTCAATTTTAAGATTCATGAAAGGTTCACTCATCTCTCACAAGAGAATGTCACAAGTGCGGCTTTAAGTACCATGTGCTTGTCCCTCATGAAAATCATCACTAACGTAAGCTCACTCGGTCCGAAATAAAGTAGAACTTCTTTTGGGTTGTAATGAAGGCTTTTGGATTAGGGTAGGATACCATATGGGTAAGTGGTTACATCTTTCCTTAAGCACTCCACATTTTCATTTCTCGGCTCACGATTAGCAATTCTTAGAGGAATTTTCTTTTCATTGGGATTAGAGTGACTCAACATCACTCTTTCTTGTTCATTTATTTTTTTCTCCCTTTTTTATTTCTCATGTTAGGGATCACCACTTCTTTTTGAATCAATCAACCCTTCCACTTATTCACTTTTTACATTTTTCTTTTTGTTCTTTCTTTTCTTGCCTTCTCCTTTTATAGAGATCATTTCTTTTCTCTTTTTTGTGCCTTGATACCTTTTTCAAAATTCCTCATCTCTCCGTAAAGCTTATACTTTAAGCCACTTGTTTCACAAGAGTGTTAAGGAAAGTCCGGGTACCAAGAGAAGGTCACGACAAAACGGATAAAGGCTTATAACATATTTATCAAATGAGAAAGGCTAGAGGCTCAAAGGGGTTGACTGGGGATAATGACATTGGTTGGAAATGGTAAGCTTAAACGGGCTAAGGAGAACTTATAATCACTTCTCAACTCAAGAAAAACTTAGGATTTTGCCTTGAAATATATTCGGGGCAAGTTCTAGACCATTCGTACGGATACTTGGACTAGCAACAATTCATCTCACGCCTTACGTAACTAGATTATAAAATAGGATAGAGTCAACTCAAGAGTTATAAAGTCACTAACTGGAGCTATTTCTTTTAAGAACCTTGTCTCTAAACATAAGCACGTATTTAAGTGTGTTGGTACCAATTGAAGCATGATTAACTCTTCGAGAATGACTTGATTAGGTTTTTTATTCATTACTACTACTATTATTACCTAAATACAAAAACGGACTCATTCTGTTAAGAAGGTGTCACGCCATCTATCGTTGGGGCGATTCACCCGGTCCACACAACAACTACCTTTGAAAAGAACCATGGTATTAAGAAAACCAAATGCTTATTATCTACTACAGTATAAAAAGAAACTACTTAACCACACAAAAGCTAATATGGAAAAGATAAAGAAGTTAATAAACAATAACTACTAAAGAGAGATAAATATACATAAGAGAAGAGAGAAGAGATATATAACTACAAATAAGAAAAGAAAGAGTATCATACAATTATTACAGACTAGATGTATCAAAGTTTCAAATAAACTCCCCCTTCACCCCTATAAAAGTAAGCATTGTCCCCAATACTTAGCAAAATAAGAGTAAAAGAGGAGAGAGTGAAGAAAACTTCCTAAGGATCCATGGATATCTCAGTGTCCCCGTCATCTCCCTCAGGATCAGGAAACTGAATCTCATCATCATCAAATCTAGGCATGGTTGGGTTGTCAAACAGCGCACACGCTACCTCAACATTGTCAGCAGCAAGGTCTGGCTCGTCAGACTGGCCAGCTGGTGCTACCGGTATAGATAGTGCTAAAGGATCTGGGGCGGACTGGTGCGAGTTAAGCAACATGTCAAAGAGAAGGTTGCCAGCTGTAGCAAGTCTAGTCACCTCTCTCCGGAGCTTGTCCACTGATTTCTTGCTTACCTGGGACTTCCTCATCTTCTTTACTTCTTTTCCCAGCTCCTCATTAACTGACCTGTGCTGCAGCAATGTGTCCATAATAGTCTTCTAGTTGTCCAGAATCTTCTTCAGCATCTCATTAATGTCAGAAGGAGCCTGTGGTGCTTGTGAAGTGGACTGCACTGCAATAGTACTAGACAAGTCAGACAACTTTGTAGTGGTTGTTTGCATCCAGTTGTTGACACTCGCCAATGTCTAGGAGACTCGCATCATTGATAGTGAGGCAGTGGACATGGGCACTAGCCTCAGAGCTGTGGCAAGAGCTGTGGTAGGAGTTGTGGATGATGGAAAAGGCATAGCAATAGCACTGGAGGAAGGCTCATCCGAGGTGGATGGAAGATCAGTTGTCTCAGAGACTACCACTACTGGCTCATCAGACTGGCTTGTAGTGGTAGGAGGCTGAACTTTCTTCTTTGGGTTGCTCGCATCCATCAGTGAATACCAATCAAAGGGCTTCTTAGGCTTCACCTTTGTGCCAAAATCTCTTGGCTCTACCTTTATATCAGTGAGGTACTTTGTAATAGTGTTGGGATAAGGGTAGGCTAAGCTATCCTGCCATGCTACCAATAAAATGTTGGCCGACATCACGATACCTACATTGATTGGATACTCGGCCATGATGGAAGCCATAAGAACTGCTAGAGGAATAGGAGGTGAGTCTCATTCTGGCACGAATCCAGTATGCTGCAGACAAAGGTTTGCCACCCCTTCGCCTCAATACTCAGAGTGCTTCGGTGGATGGGAATCCCAACAGTGATCCATAGTGGTGGTGGCCCTGGTGGTGCTAGAATCTCAACCAACCAAGGTCGGACTTCCTCCTTTACTGCGCACTTCTCCGGATACTCCTTCGGCTCAACATCCTCAAAGCCCAAGTACGCATTTAGTGTATGCTGATCAAACCTCACCTCGAGGTTGCGTACTTCGGTCAACTTCGTCCCTTTCTTGATATGAGCAACATTAGCATAAAATTCCAGACGAGGTATTTTTTGGCATCCTCCACTCTTTCGGTGAACCACATCCAACCCTTGCGTTCTCTGAACTGCCTCAAAATTGTTGGGTTGTATTTTTCCAAATCCTTCAACAGAAACTGTCGCTCAAGAGTTAGTGAACTCACTAGACACAACATATGGAAACTGGTGAAGGCGGCCAAGCTGACAAAATGATCCTCCCAAACTTCTTTCTTCTTTGATCTCTCAAGCCTTGTAGCTGTAACATCTCCCCATCTACCATCATCAGTGATATTGATAGAGGCCAACCCTGTACTACTACAAAGTAGCAAGAGTGGTCGAAACAGTTTTTACCTGAGAAGGTCGGGATCGATTTCCATATGGAGCTAGAGATTGGAGTTGAGTTTCTATCTAAATTCGAGTTGCATAATTGTTCCTAATTGCACTTCTATTCATAATTGGTTTTAATATTACTTCTAATTTTATACTACTAAAATGATAAATTAGGCTAAGTGAAGCTAAGAGTAAACTATTGAAGGTTGTCTAAATAGGTAAAAGGCATTGTGGAAGTGACTTTCTCCTAGGTGGATAATTGACGGACTCTCGAGTCTAAGGCTAGATTGTCATATTTGGGGAGTATGATATAACTATTGCACGATCTACTGATCGAAGCCTACTCCGCACCACTAATAAGTAGCGAGAGAGGGTCGCAATAACTTTTACCCGATTTTGGGTCGGGATCGATTTTCAAAGAGAGCTAGAAATGGAGTAGTGTATCTATTTAGCTTAGGATTGCGCAGAGTTCCAAATTGCACTTCTCATAATTTTTGGGGTTTTCTTTTAATTCTACTTTTAACAAACTACAAATTGTAAATTAACCTAAGAGTTAAATGCTACGGGTTATTCAAATAGTTAAAGGCACTAGGGTAGTGACATCTGCCTAGGTGGTTAATTGACGGGTACTTGAAACTGAGGCATAATTGACATGATTGGGGAGTATGATATAACCGTTGCACTACTTTACCCACTCTACACCTCTCGGTGGTTCAAGTATTTTTGCCCAATTGACTTTCTCAAGACCAATTGGGTATGCAAATTTGCACAAGCAACTTAGGGTTCAAGTCGGGTATTACTCTCTCGAGATTTAACCCTTTTATTGGGGCTATCAATCTCTTGAGTGCGCCCCAATATCTTATTGGATCAATTTTGGAGACTTAGGTTCTCTTTCTCAAGAAAAGCCCTAGTCAACTAAACACAAACTAGTGTTTGCAACCACCAATTCAGCAATTAACCATGAAATTGACCCAAATATCAAACACCCATAGTCAATTTAGCCCTAAAATGCAAGACCCGTCATTATCCACACTGGGGTTGAGTCAAAACCCTAGATATGGGGTCTAGCTACTCATATTCAAAGAAGCAAAACAAGAAATAGATGAAGATAAACACATATTAATTAATTGCTAAGTTAAATACAAAGATTCAATGATGAAAAAGTAAGTAAAATTGCCCAAAATGGCTACAAGAGTCGTTCCCACGAGCGCAGCTGCTTCTAAAATCTGTCTCATAACCTAAAAATGAAAAAGGTTCTATGTATACTAAGCTGAAAAATCTGGACAAAAATACCCCTGCGGGGTTAGTGCGGACCGCACAGAATGGATTGCAGCCGCGGTGACTTCTAGTGCGGTCCGCTCAAAGTGGATTGCTGACTGCATTGGCTCGAAAGCTCCAACTTCAACTTCTCTGAATCCTTGCTCTGCGGACCGCATAGAATGGTAGTGCGGCCGCATGGACTCCAGTGCGGACCACACTAAATCTAGTGCGACCGCATTGCCTTCTAGCCAGAAAAATCTGCTCCATGAACCTCCTAGTGCGGACCGCACAGAATGGTGTGCGAACGCACTGGACCTATTTTGCCTGAGCTTGTCTTATCTTTGGCACTTGTGCAGGTTTCACTCTTTTTGAGCTAATCTTTGACATCTTATCACTTTGTTGATCAAACCTGCAATCAAGCATAACTTATGAGCCTTTTGGACTATTTTGTATGAATATTTAACCAAAACATAAGCAAGAAGGAGTATAAAATGCGTCAAAATCCCTAGTTATCAACTCCCCCAAACTTAAGCTTTTGGTTGTCCTCAAGCAAACAAAATAAGACCCACCCTTTAAGGGAACATCCAAGAAATTTTTAGCTGCCCTAAAGCAACCTCAACTAGCATCAAATGGGACTAACAATTGCCCTAAATACAAATGAATCATTAACAATATTTACTCTTTGAAAAACCATGGATCAAGTGCGACACAAGAGAATCAAGAGTTGACTCAACACATCAAAGAACTCTTTCAATTACTTTGGTCAATGTGGAACCCAAACTCACATATCCTCAACTCTCCCTAAGCAAACCTCACCTTTAGAATAGTGGCACGCAAAACAAGGTTAATGGAAATTCACTCATCTCTCTCAAGAAAAAGTCACAAGTCCGGCTCTAAGTACCATTAGCTTGCCCCTTGTGTGAGTATCCACTAATGCAAGCTTCATTCAAGTCAAGATCATATAGGGCTTTTGTGGAGACATTGTGAAGGCTTTTAGTTCAGGGTAGGAAATGTTTTGGTCTAAGTGGGTTCCATCTTCCCTTAAGCACTTCTTTTGATTCATTTGGCATCCATTCACTTGACTCTTTGAGTCATTTTCACTTCTTTCTAAGGGGTTAGAGAGATACACTGTCACTCTTTCTTATGCACTTCAAACCTTTTTCTCCTCTTTCAACTTTCCACACCTTTCATTCTTTGTTTTTCTTGAATCCCTTTTTATTCTTCTTCACATTGATCATTCTTTTTGTCTTTTTGCTTTTCTTTCTTTTTCATTGCCTTTCCTTTTCTTCATTTTTGTGCCTTTTTATCACTTTGTTGCAATCCTCGTCTCCCCCCCAAACTTATACTTTTTCCATGAGCTAAAGGAAAGATTGAGTGACAAGAGAGGGTATCTTTTAGAACGGGTATAGGCTTGTATCATGGTTCTTGAAAGGCTCAAAAGGGTTGACTAGGGATCATATCATTAGTAGGCTATGGAATTGTTCAAATTATCATTTGGATCAAAGAGAGCCTATAATCATGTCTCAAGTCAAAATTCACTTATGATTTCGCCTTAACAAACATTCAGGGCAAGTTCTAAACCAATGGCTTGGCGCAATTCAATTACTCACCACACAAGCTAAGGGATTGCTAAAGATATAGAGTTGGGGGCCCACAACGACCTTAGATACGATTTGAGCACACAATGGTCTTGAAAAATCACTTGATGATTATCGGTCAACACAAGAGTCTCAAGGTCACGACTTTCACCATTCTAAATACAACCAATTGTTTTTGACCATAAGATAAAAGACAAATGTGCTAGGCCCAAGTGAAGCTTTGCTTGAGTCACCCTTAACTACTAACTACTAAAAACCAAAAAGAAAAACAGACTCAAACCCTTAAGAAGGTTGTCACGCCATCCATCATTAGGAAGAGCCACCTAGTTCACACAACACTCCACCTTTGAAAGAATCGTGGCATTAAGAAAACGAAAGGCTTATTGCAAACTTCGAAAACAAAAAGCTACGAATCACAAATAAGAAGCTAAAAACGAATAATTTTGCAAAAAATAGAATGAATATATACAAGAGGGGATTTGTCGAATATACAATAGATGGGGATGAATATGTACAATATAGCATAACTTTATATACAAACCTAAAGTAAAATAAAAGTACGATAAATGTAATGAAATATCAAAATTATATACAGACAAAAGATAAAAAGATAAAGAAAGCATAAAAATGTATCAAATATATTTACAATCATCCAAATGAATAGTAGGGCCTACCCCCTCAAATGAAAGCTGGCATTGTCCCCAATGCCAACTAGTCTAAATAAAGCATCAAAAGATAAGAGAAAAATGATATAGGAAACTCCCTAAGGCGTGTCTGTCTGTATAGGGTCATGTGTGGTCCCTGGGTCCTTTCTGTGCTCGGGGACCTCAGACTGGTCCCCTGTGGTCTGTTGCTCTGCTACTAGGACCTGGGCCTAGACCTGGACAAGCTCAGTAGGTAGTGTATCCTGTGGCTGACTGGAAGATGTCTATTGTGGGTCAGCCAACAGGATGACTGCATCATCAGCTCGAGGGATCATCTTTTTCCTCTTAGAAGGCCTCTGTGACTGCTCCGGCTCTGGATAAACTGCTGGGGCTGGGTCCTGGAGCAATAAATCTAAAGGCAAGTGATCTGCCTTCAGTCTATCTACATCTGCTCTCAGGTCCTTCACGGACTCTTTGGAGGCCCGTGTCTTCCTCAGCTTCTTGTGCTCCCGAGCAAGCTCCTTGAGAGCCTTGCTATGTGAATCTACTGCCTTGAAGAGCACTACCTGAGTGTCGAGGATCTTCTTCTGGTTGTCAAGTATCTCCTTAACCCCATCCTCTATCGACTGTGGAACCTGTGCTGACTGAGGTACCGACTGAGCCTCTACTACAGTGGTGAGTGTGGACAACTTGGATGAGGCATTCTGCATCCAGTTGTTTATGCTAAGAAGTGCCTAGCTCAGTCGGTGAGCAGTAATAGGATGAGCCCGGGGAGATGGAATCTCCGGGCCTGCTGAGGTGGATGGATCGGCAGGAGTGGCTGTATATGTGGAAGGACCGGGAGGGATGTCTGTAGAAGTGGAGGTAGGCTCAGTAGGAGCCACTACCACAACTAGCTCTTCAGACTGGCCAGTTGGAGCAGTAGCGATACCTTTGAAGTTCTTGCTTTTGGGTTTGTCATCCCCCTGCATGCTGTACTAGGAAAACGGGGCTTTCGCCTTGACCTTGATGTCATAGGGCCTCTTGTCCACTTTTAGGTCCCGGAATTACATTATGAGGAAACTGGGGAAAGGATAGTTCTAGTCATGCTCCGCGCCCACAATAGTAATGATTCTGGACATAACATTCCCCACGTTGATAGGATACCCTGCCATGATAGAAGCCACTAATACAACACGATGGAGAGGTAAGGTGTTGTCATGAGTGGTAGGGTCCAACCGGCTGCAAACAAAGGTCTCCCATCCCCTTGCTTCAAAGTTCAAGCTCCTTCTCAATATCTTGACTCCAGTAGTCAACCAGTCGGGGACGGTACCTGGGATTGCCAAGTACTATGCTAGCCATGGACGGATCTCCTCGCCCATTTCCATCTTCGCCATGTACAAGGTCTCAACCTCCTCATTGAAGCCTAGGTATTCATTGATCGACTTCCCATCAAACATCACTTTTAAGTTCCGTACCTTGGTCACTTTGGAGCCCTTTTTGACGTGGGCTACATTGAAATAAAATTCCTTGACCAAGTTTTTGTTGGCATCCACATAGTCATCCATAAAGTGCTCCCAGTCCACTCTAGTCCTAAACTGTCTCTTCTCGTCGGGGTTGTAAGGTAGTAGGTCTCTATCTATGAAGCTCCTCTCCAGAATCAATTTTCTCACCAGCCACCACTCCCGAAACTTATGGTACGCAACCTCACTTACAAATCTATCCTCCCATGCTTCGGGCTTCCTAGTTCTAGCAACGCCTCCCACCTGAGGCTCACCTCCTTCAGCTACTTCCTCATTTCCCTGTACTTCCTCCTCACCTCCTTCTGCACCCTTCCCGGATAATGAAGTTGTGGGAGAGGTGGAGTATTCCCCACTACCGGCTGCTGAGCCCTCAAACGACCCAAAAGAAACATGTGTTGGTGCTTAGGCAGTGGGTGATGATGGAGGAGTGTCTCTCAATCGATGCCTCTCCGGCCAGTCAAGGATGTATTCAGGTATAGAATCCGAAGAGATTTCCCAGGAGGGCTCGTACTCACTCCCTGACATGTCACAGGTCCTATCAGCTACTTTTATGGCCTTTCTCATATTCTTGATGTTTTTCTTCGCTTGGGAAGTGAGTCGTACCATTTTCTGCTTTCCACCCCGGGAGGATTCACCTCTGTCGGGTTGTTTCGAGCCTTTTCCTTGTTGTTTAACCATAGCCTGCAAGCACAATCAAATGAACTCATTAATATCATTATAGCAATTGAAAACAGTGTTATAGAATGAGTTGCAGATCAGGAATGAAGAATTGCAAACTATTGCAGAAAATAGCCCAGTGCGGACTGCACAATATGGAGTGCGGCCGCACAGGGGTCAGTGCGGACCGCACAAAATAGAGTGTGTCCGCACAGGGGTCAGTGCGGACCGAACAAAATAGAGTGCGGTCCACACAGGGGTGGGGTTCAGAATATCTACCCTTTGTATATAGCCAGTGCAGACCGCACAAAACAGTAGTGCGGCCACACAAAGGCCATTGTGGTCCGCACAAAATGTAGTGCAGCCGCACTGTCCAAAGTTCAGCTTCCCAGAATTCATCAGTGCGGTCCGCACAAAATGGTACTGCGGACCGTACAAGGGCACCGCAGACCGCACAGAATCGACTAAGGTCCGCACTTCGTGCCCAGTTTTGGCACTAAATTAGGGTTCAAGGATTTTTGCTTTTAAGTCTCTTTCACCAAATTAGTGTTCCTAAGTGGTTGCCTAGTTCATTAAACTAACTAATTCTAATCTAATCAAAAAAATTAACGACCCTAACCTACTTAATTGAAGAAAACACGGAAAGCAAATAAAACTAGATGAGAAGAATAGAAAAATAAAGAAAAAAAATAACAAAATTAAAGCCATGAAAGAGAAATTAAAGTACCTGATGTGAGATGAAAAGGATGATAACAATTCCATGCAATGAAGTACGAGTAAAGAAACAAAGGAACAGTGATTTAGGCTCTGAGTTTCAAAATTGCGAAAAGAGTAAAAGGAGGGCCTCAGGCCCTATTTATAGAAAAGGACCTGGGGCCCAGTCTCACCTACCAGTGCGGACCGCACAAAATGGACCGTGGTCTGCATTGAATTGTTATGTTCAAGCTTGAGAAGGCAACGCTTTGTGGTCCGCAACAAATGGACTGCAGCCGCAGAGGTCTACCGCGGACACGCACAAAATATAGTGCGGCTGCGGTGGCAAACTTCAGAGAGGCTATACTTTACCCTTCACCAATGCGGTCTGCACAGAATGTAGTGCGACCGCACTGGAAACTTCAGAGGCCTATGCATTTTTCCACTATGTCTTGCACTGCATCAACATAACCCTGTAACATCTCACAACCAGTTAGCCCAAAAATCAATCCTATGCTTCAAAGAAAAATCAAAGAAGAACAAAAAGAAAAATTCATGGGTTGCCTATCAAGAAGCGCCTGATTTAACATCGCGGCACGACACAGGTTACCACCACATCATTTGAAATGAAGAAGTGCCATAACGTGGCTGTCATCAATTTTTCCAAGATAATGTTTGACCCGATGCCCATTAACTCTGAAAACTTCACCATTTTTGTTCTTTAAATCAAGAGCACCAAACGGGGTCACACACACCACTTCAAAAGGTCCACTCTATTTTGATTTGAGCTTTCCCGGAAACAAACGTAACCAGGAGTTGAACAAGAGAACCAAATCACCTACTTTGAACTCCTTTCCATGAGCATATTTATCATGAAGGTACTTCATCTTGTCCTTATACAAGGACGAACTGGAGTAGGCATGTAATCTGAATTCATCAAGTTCTTTGAGCTGCTCCACACGAAGATTGGCTGCAACATCCCACTCAAGATTAAGCTTCCTCAAAGCCCACATGGCCTTGTGCTCTAACTCAACCGGTAGATGGCAAGCTTTCCCAAACACCAACCGATACGGGGACATACCAATCAGAGTCTTGAAAGCCGTCCTATAAGCCCATAGAGCGTCATCCAACTTCTTTAACCAATCGGTCCTATTTGCATTGACCGTCTTTGACAATATGCTTTTGATTCCCTGTTAGAGACTTCCACTTGACCATTTGCCTGAGGATGATAGGGGTAGAAACTTTGTGATTGACACCGTACTTAGAAAGCAACGTGTCGAAAGCTTTATTGCAAAAATGAGACCACCCATCACTTATGATTGCACGAGAAGTACCAAACCTTGTAAAAATGCTTTTCTCGAGAAATGAAACAACACTCCAGGCCTCATTGTTGGGAAAAACCACGGCTTCAACCCACTTTGAAACATAGTCCACCACCACAAGAATGTAAGTGTTCCCACAAGAGCTAACAAATGGGCCCATGAAATCAATGCCCCATACATAAAAATATCAACCTCAAGGATGGTATTGAGAGGCATCTCATCTTTCTTCGAAATTCCACCTGCTCTTTGGCATTCATCGCATCTCTTCACAAAATCACCCGCATCTTTGAACAAAGTTGGCCAATAAAACCCACAACTAAGAACTTTAGAAGCCGTCCTCACCCTGCCATGATGGCTACCATAGGGAGAGGAATGACAAGCCTACAATATACTCAATTGCTCCTCATCCGGGACACACCTTCGGATCACACCATCCATGCAAATTTTAAACAAGTATGGCTCATCCCAATAAAAATCCAAACTATCCCGCTTGAGCTTATTCCTTTGGTTAGAATAGAGCTCACACGTGATTATTCTGATCATAAGGTAATTAGCAACATCGGCAAGCCATGGCATATCATTTACCGACACCGCAAGGAGTTGTTCGTCGAGAAATGAATCATTGATCTCTAGGCCATCACTAGGCCTCCTCTCCTCCTCCAAACGGGACAAGTGGTCCGCCACTTGGTTCTCACTACCTTTCCGGTCCATAATTTCTAGATCAAACTCTTGAAGTAGTAACACCCATCGCATCAACCTTGCCTTGGAGTCTTTCTTTGTCATCAAGTACCTAAAGGGCGGCATGGTAGGTGTGCACTATGACCTTAGCCCCCATAAGATACGACCGAAACTATTCCATTGCAAACATTATGGCCGACAACTCTTTCTTGGTAACCGTGTAGTTTCTTTGAGCCTCATTAATGGTCCTGCTTGCGTAGTACACCGGATGAAACATCTTTTTAACCTTTTGACCCAAGACAGCCCCAAGCGCAACGTCACTTGCATCACACATGAGCTCGAAATTCAAGCTCCAATTTGGTGCGGTAATGATAGGGGTAGTGGTCAACTTAAGCTTGAGAAGCTCAAATACTTGCATACATCCCTCATCGAACACAAACTTTGCATCCTTTTCTAGTAGCTTGCACAATGGGTTTACCACCTTTGAAAAATCTTTTATAAACCTCCAGTAGAACCCCACGTGCCCAAGAAAACTCCTCACCCCCTTGACGGAAATGGGGGGAGGAAGCCTTGAAATCATCTCTATCTTGGCTTTGTCATCTTCAATCCCATGCTTTGAAATCTTGTGGCCCAAGACTATGCCTTCCTCCACCATGAAGTGACATTTTTCCCAATTAAGTACGAGATTTGTGTCTTCACATCGGGCCAAAACTCTATCCAAATTTCCCAAACACTCTTCAAATGAATCTCCAACCACACTGAAATCGTCCATGAAGACCTCCAAAATATCTTCCACCATGTCGGTAAAAATAGCCATCATGCATCGTTTGAATATCGTCGAGGCATTACACAACCCGAACAACATCCGAGAGAAAATGAAGGTTCCATATGGACAGGTAAAGATGGTCTTCTCCTGGTCCTACAGAGTGATTAAGATTTGATTATACCCTGAGTACCCATCCAAAAAGAAATAAAAGGCACGCCTCGCAAGGCGATCAAGCATTTGGTCAAAGAATAGCAATGGGAAGTGATCCTTGCGGGTCACCTTGTTCAGCTTCCGATAGTCCATGCATACCCTCCATCTAGTAACTGTCCAAGTGGGAATAAGTTCATTATTGTAATTTGTCACCACAGTCATACCACCCCTTTTTGGTACACATTGCACCAGAAAAGTCCACGAGCTATTGGAAATGGGGTACACAACCCCGACATCCAAGCACTTGATCACTTCTTTTTTCACCATCTCTTGCATTGCCTCGTTCAGTCTTCTTTGATGCTCCAAGGAAGGTTTTGCATCATCCTCCAAGATAATTTTGTGCATATAGAATGTGGGGCTTATTCCCCAAATCTCAGCCAAAGTCCAACCAATTTCCCTTTTTTACCTTTGAAGCACCGCCAAAGTGGCCTCAACCTGCATGTTAGTTAGGCAAGAAGAAAGCATAACTGATAAAGTATAATTTGAGCTCAAGAACTCATACCTGAGGTGTGGAGGCAGTGGTTTCAACTCCAACATTGGTGGCTCCTCAATTGATGGTTTTGTTGGTGGAGTTTTCTGGTTTTCAAGATCCAAAGACAATTTTCTAGGCTCATAGGAATAAGAGCCCATCCCATGTAAGGCATTCACGTACTCCACTCTGCTTGTATCATCATTGACATCAAGATTTAATAGCACAGCCTCAATGGGGTCCTCCACGTTGATCATAGCACTGGTGTCATCCACAATCACAACTATGACAAGGTCTACAAATGAGCATACCTTAGTTCTATTGGGTTGCTTCATAGATTTGCAAACATGAAAGATGACCTTTTCATCTCCCACTCGGAAAGTGAGCTCACCCGCTTCAATATCAACCAATTCCTTCCCCGTCGCAAGGAAAGGCATCCCTAGAATGATTGGGACCTCATAGTCCAAAATCACAAAGTCGGCCGGCAATATGAATTTGTCCACCCAGACAAGCACATCATCAATAATGCCCAAAGGTCGCTTCATCGATCGATCCGCCATTTGTAACCTCATGGAAGTCGGTCTAGGTTGCCCAATACCAAAAGTTTTGAAAATTGAGTAAGGCATCAGATTGATACTAGCTCCCAAGTCACATAAAGCCTTGGCAAAATCCACACTCCCAATGGTGCAAGGAATGATGAAAGCACTGGGATCCTCAAGCTTCGGGTACATTTAATGCACTATAGCACTAACTTGGTGAGTCATCTTTATAGTTTCACAATCCATAGAACGCTTCTTTATGACCAAGCCTTTCATGAACTTTGCATAGCCCGACATTTGTTCAAGAGCCTCCACCAAAGGCACATTGATGGACAAGCTCTTCATCATATCAATAAACTTTTTGAACTGATTATCATTTCTCTGCTTTGCGAGCCTTTGAGGATAAGGTGGAGGTGGCCTTGGCAAAGGGTCCTTGGCTTTTGGCACAACCAGCTCTGGCATGTCAATCACGTGTTCCCTAGACGTGTTCACGGCATCTTGAGTTTCCACCTCGGCCTCATTAATGTCAATCCTCACTTTATTGTTCACATTGTCATCAACCACATCTTCAACTACCAAAGGAACTTCATCTTCTTGCAACTTAACATTATCATCCACAACTTGCTTTTGTTTCAAGGCATTCACATCACCGCCTCTCCCACATCTTGTTGTAACTGCCATGACATGATTGTTCTCACCCTTCGGGTTCACTACCGTATCACTTGGTAGAGCACCCTTCGGGCGAGTATTCAATGACTGAGAGATTTGGCCTAATTGCACCTCCAAGTTTCAGATAGAGGTATTGTGAGAAGCCAACTGTGCATCAGAATCCGCATTCTTCTTCATCATATGCTCGAACGTCATTTCAATTCTACCCATATCATTACCCGAAGAACTAGTACCTTGAGATGGAAATGGGGGTGGATTGTTCGGTTGTTGGTACATTGGTGGCCTTTTAAAGCCTTGACCCTGGTTCCCCTGGTTTCCATTATTCCACCCCTCTTGGTTATTATTGCCACCCCAATTATTGTTGTTACCATTCCAATTCTCTTGATTGCCTTGATTGTTGTTCTGGTTGCCCCAATTGTTGTTTTGGTTGTTGTTCCCCCAATTACCACTGTTTTGTTGTTGGTTGCCCCAATTTCCTTGAGGTTACAACTGTTGTTGGTTGGAAGAGTTGCCCCGTTGGCCTTGATAGTTTTTGACATATTGAACCTCTTCACTTTGGTCATCATAACCATCATTTTGAAACCTATCACATGCATCATCATATTGCTCAGAATTCCCTTGGTTTTGTTGCCTTCTTTTCCTTCTCTTGTTGACAAACATACTTACACCCTCCATGGAATTCACTTGGCGAGGATTTGGACTTGTTACAACTGTGCCTTAGCCAATTGGTTCATGGTAGTCGTCAACTCCGCTATAGCTTGCCCATGGTCATGTAATTCCTTATGCAAATGAATAACCGTAGAGTCACCTTGAGGCACATTGGCTCTACCTTACCATGTAGAAGAAGTGTTAGCCATCTCATCAAGTACATCACATGCCTCATCATACGACATCTTCTTAAAGTTTCCCCCGACAAGTTGGTTCATTATGCATTGATTTGTTGTATTGATGCCCCAGTAGAAGGTTTGTTGTATCATAGCCTCGGTCACATCATTGTTGGAGCATTCCTTCACCATCGTTCTATACCACTCCTAAATCTTATGCAAAGGTTCCGTAGGCTCTTGCTTGAAAGCCAATATCTCATCTCGAAGTGCCGCCATATGCCTGGGTGAAAAGAATTTAGCAATGAATTTATCTGCCAACTCATCCCAAGTTATGATGGAATGGTTGGGAAGTCTCTCGAGCCAATCTAATGCCTTCCTTTAAAGTGAGAATGGGAAAAGGCTCAACCTAAGAGCATCCTCAGACACATTCGTCTGTTTGCTCCCCCAGCATGTATCCACGAACCCCTTGAGATGTTTGTAGGCATTTTGGTCCGCAGCGCCCATGAAGACCTACATTGCTCAAGTAAGGTCAACATTACATTGGTTATCTGAAAGTTGCCCGCCCGGATTCTGGGTGGGACAATAGCACTTGCATAACCCTGGTTCAGAAGTATTCTAGGAGCCACTCTTGGAGGTGGCAGAGAAGGGTTTGGAATATTGTCATTTGGATTAGCATTGGCATTGTAGCCTCTACGTTTTCCTTGAGTTACAAGAAGAACCTCATCTTATTCAACATCATCTACCTCCTTCCCCGCAATCACATTTCCAAGAGGGTCATTTGCATTGTTCAATGCCATTTTAGTACTTGAGTAGTGACACAAACAAGTAAGTAACAAAGAAGGAAAGAAGACCAATACACAAAACTAACTAAATAGATAGCCAAAACCGTTAGCTCCCCGGCAATGGCGCCACAAAGTGATCGCAACCTACTCTGTACCACTAATAAGTAGCGAGAGAGGGTCGCAATAGCTTTTACCCAATTTTGGGCCGAGATCGATTTTCATAGAGAGCTAGAAATGGAGTGGTGTATCTATTTCTCTTAGGATTGCGTAGAGTTCCAAATTGCACTTCTCATAATTTTTGGGATTTTCTTTTAATTCTACTTTTAACAAACTACAAATTGTAAAAGCTAAGAGTTAAATGCTATGGGTTGTTCAAATATTTAAAGGCACTAGGGTAGTGACATCTGCCTAGGTGGTCAATTGATGGGTACTTGAAACTGAGGCACAATTGACATGATTGGGGAGTATGATATAACCGTTGCACTACTTTACCCACTCTACACCTCTCAGTGGTTCAAGTGATTTTGCCCAATTGACTTTCTCAAGACCAATTGGGTATGTAAATTTTCACAAGCAACTTAGGGTTCAAGTCGGGTATTACTCTTCCGAGGTTTAACCCTTTTATTTGGTCTATCAATCTCTTGAGTACGCCCTAATATCTTATTGGATCAATTTCGGAGACTTAGGCTCTCTTTCTCAAGAAGAGCCCTAGTCAACTAAACACAAACTAGTGTTTGCAACCACTAATTCAGCAATTAACCATGAAATTGACCCAAATATCAAACACCCATAGTCAATTTAGCCCTAAAATGCAAGACCCATAAATTAGCCACACTAGGGTTGAGCCACAACCCTAGCTATGGGGTCTAGCTACTCATATTCAAAGAAGAAAAACAAGATATAGATGAAGATAAACACATATTAATTAATTGCTAAGTTAAATACAAAGATTCAATGATGAAAAAATAAGTAAAATTGCCCAAAATGGCTACAAGAGTCGTTCCCAAGAGCGCAACTGCTTCTAAAATTTGTCTCATAACCTAAAAATGGAAAAAGTGCTATTTATACTAAGCTAAAAAATCTGGACAAAAATGCCCCTACGGGGTTAGTGCGGACCGCACGGAATGAACTGCGGCCGCACTAGGACTCTTGGCTTCAAAATCCAGCTCTCTTAACTCAGGCTCCGCGGGCCGCACAGAATGGACTGCGGCCGCGATGACTTCTGGTGCGGTCCGCACAAAGTGGACTGCGGACTGCATTGGCTTGAAAGCTCCAACTTCAACTTCTCTGAATCTTGGCTCTGCCGACCGCATAGAATGGTAGTGCGGCCGCATAGACTCTAGTGCGGACCACACTAAATCTAATGCGGCTGCATTGCCTTTTAGCCTGAAAAACCTGCTCTCTGAACCTCCTAAGTGCGGACCGTACAGAATGGTGTGCAGCCGCACTGGACCTATTTCGCTTGAGCTTGTCTTGTCTTTGGCACTTGTGCAGGTTTTACTCCTTTTGAGCTGATCTTTGACATCTTGTCATTTTGTTGATTAAACCTGCAATCAAGCACAACTTATGAGCCTTTTGGGACTATTTTGTATGAATATTTAACCAAAGCATAAGCAATAAGGAGTATAAAATGCGTCAAAATCCCTAGTTATCTTCTACTCACTCTATACCTCTCGGTAGTTCGAGTGATTTTGCCCTAATTGACTTTCTCAAGACCAATTGGGTATGATAAGTTTGCAAGCAATAGAGGTTCAAGTCGGGTATTACTATATCTAGGTTTAACCATTTAATTGGGGCTATCAATCTCTTGAATATGCCCCAATTCCTTGTTGGACCAATTTCATGGACTTAGGCTCTCTTTCTCAAGAAGAGCCAAAATCAACTAGGCATAAACTAGTGTTTACAACCACTAATTCAACATTTAAACCATAAAGTAGTCCAAATATCAAGCACCCATAGACATTCAAGCCTTAAAACACAAGACCTATCAATTACCCACACTAGGGTTGAGCCACAACTCTAGCTAATGGGTCTAGCTACTCATGATTATAGAAGAAAACAAAGAAATAGATGAAGAAAAACCCATAATATTTAATTACTAGATAAAACTTGAAGATTCAATGATGAAACTAAGCTAAAATTACTCAAAATAGAAAAGGAGTAATGTTCACGAGCGCAAATCTTCGTCAAAATACAACTGATGACCTAAAAATGGGAAAATAAACTATTTATACTAGGCTGAAAATTCTGGACAAAAATACCCCTGCGAGGCTAGTGCGGACCGCACAAAATCGATTGCGGCCGCATTTAGGCTCTTGGCTGAAATAATTTGCTCTCTGAAGTTGGCCATCGCGGGCCGCACAAAATGTACCGCGGCCATGGTGGCTTCTATTGCGGTCCACACAAAATGGATCGCGGACCGCATTGGCAATGTTCCTCCAACTTGGAACCTCTCTGGACTTGAGCTTTGCGGACCGCACAAAATTGAGTGTGGCCGCAATAAAGTCAATGCAGTCCGCATGAAATGTTTTACAGCCGCATTGCTTGGCTTCCTGAAATGCACACTATCTGAACCTCCTCTTTGTGAACCACACAGAATGGTGTGTGGCCGCACTAGTCCTGTTATACTGATCTTGGCCTTGTTCTTTGTACTTATGCATGTTTCACTCCTTTTTGAGCTAGTTTTGACAAATTGTCACCTTGTTGACGAAACCCTGCAATCAAGTACAACATGTGAGCCTTTAGGACTATTTTGTACACATTTCTAATCAAAACCAAATCAAGAAGGAGTGTAAAATGCATCATAATCCCTAGTTATCAACTCCCCCAAACTTAAGCTTTTGCTTGTCCTCAAGCAAACAAAATACGACCCACCCCTTAAGAGTAAATCCAAAAAAATTCAGTTGACCTAAAGTGACCTCATCTAGCATCAATTGTGACTAACAATTGCCCTCAATTCAAATAAATCATTAACAACATTCACTCTTTTAAACATCATGGATTTAGTGCGACACAAGAGCCTTAAGAGTTAACTCAACACATCAAAGAAACTCTTTCTATTACTTCGGTCATTGTGGAACCCAAACTCATACATTCTCGACTCTCCCTAAGCAAACCTCACTTTTGGAATAGTAGCACTCAGAACGAGGTTAATGGAAATATACTCATCTCTCTTAAGGAAAAGTCACAAGTCCGGCTCTAAGTACCATATGCTTGCCCCTTATGTGAGTCACTACTAATGTAAGCTTCATTCAACTCAAGATCATATAGGGCTTTTATGGAAACATAGTAAAGGATTTTGGTTTAGGGTAGGAAATGTTTGGTCTAAGTAGGTTCCATCTTCCCTTTAGCACTTCTTTTACTTCGTTTTGGCACTCACTCACTTGACTTTTTAAGTCATTTCACTTCTTTCTAAGGGGTTAGAGAGACAAACTATCACTCTTTCATTTCAAATCTTTTCTCCTTTCTCAACTTTCCACACCTTTCATTCTTTGCTTTTATTGAATCCCTTCATTCTTTTCTACACTGAACATTCTTTTTGTCTTTTTGCTTTTCTTTCTTTTTCATTGCCTTTCCTTTTCTTCATTTTGTACCTTTTTACCACTTTGCTGCAATACTCGTCTCTCCCCCCAAACTTATACTTTTGCCATGTTCTAAGGAAAGATCGGGTGTCAAGAGAGGGTATCTTTAGAATGGGTAAATGCTTGTATTGTGGTTCTTGAAGGAAAAAGGTCTAAGGCTCAAAAGGGTTGACTAGGGATTTTATCATTGGCAGGCTGTGGAAGTGTTCAAGATATCTTTCGGATCAAAGAGAGCCTATAATCATGTCTCAAGTCAGATTACACTTAGGATTTCTCCTAGATAAACGTTCAGGGCAAGTTCTAGACCAATGGCTCGGGACTTGGACTTGCAATTCAAATTCTCACTACAAAATCTATGGGATTGCTAAAGACACAGAGTCAGGGGCCCACAACAACCTTAGATAAGATTTGAGCACACAATGGTCCTGAAAAACCACTTGATGATTATTGGCCAACACAAGAGTCTCAAGGTCACAACTTTTACCATCCTATACACAACGATTTTTTTTTGACCATAGGATCAAAGACAAATGTGTTAGATCCAAGTGAAGCTTTGCTTGAGGCACCCTTACCTACTAACTACTAAAAAGAAAAAAGGAAAACATACTCAAACCTTAAGAAGGTTGTCATGCCATCCATCATCGGGAAGAGCCACCCGGTTCACACAAATTCCACCTTTGGAAAGAACCGTGACATTAAGAAAACCAAAGGCTTATTGAAAAAACTCAAAACAAGAAGCTACGAACATAAAAGAAGAAGCTAAGAAAGGAAAAATGCGGAAAGCTGGCATTATCCTCAATGCCAACTAACCAAAATAAGCACAAAAATAGAGAAGAGAGGAAAAGAAACTCCCTATGGACCCTCCGTCTACATGGGATCCCGAGTTTGGGTCCCTAGGTCCTTTGTCTGCTTAGGAACCTGTGACTAGCTCCCTCTGATTTGTGGCTCTCCTGGGACCTGGGCTTAGACCTGAACTGAGTCCTGGGCTGAATCCTGGGGCTGGCTGGAGGAACCTCCCTGCAGGTCCTCCAACTAAATAACTGCATCGTCAGACTGGGGATCACCCTCTTCCTCTTTGAAGGTCTCTCGGACTCCTGCTCTGGCTGGTGCTGGGCTGCTGGTGCTGGGTCATGCAATAGCAAATCTAAAGGCAAGTGATCCACCTTCAATCTCTCAACCTCGACCCATATCTCCATCACCGACTCTTTTGAAGCCCGAGTCTTCCTCATTTTCTTTGCCTCCCTAGCAAGTTCCTTAAGTGCCTTTCCATGTGAATCAACAGCATCCGTAAGCAATTTTCAGTTCTCTAGGATCTTTTTCTGGTTTTCCAGAAGATCCTTGAGAGTGTCCTCAATGGATTGTGGGACTTGTGGAGGAGGAGGTGCTGACTGAGCTACCACTGTGGTAGATAGTATAGATAGCTTAGAAGTAGCTGTCTGCATCTAATTGTTGATGCTGGCGAGGCCCTGGCTCAGGCGGTGTGCAGTCAATGGGTATGCAGTGAAGGAGAGTATCTTTGGGACTGTAGAAGTGTAAGGACATGTAGCCATGTGTGTTGAGGTGGAAAGAGGCTGAGTAGGAGCTACTACCACTACTTGTTCTTCAGACTGGCCAGTCAAAGTAGTGGCTTTGCCCTTGAAGTGCTGGCCCTTAGGGTTGTCATCACCCTATAGGCTATACTATGAGAAAGGTGCCTTCGCCTTCACTTTATATCAAACTTCCGCTTTTCCACATCTTGGTCGTCCAGGTACATAGTCAGGAAGTTGGGGAAGGGATAAGATTTGTCACCTTCATTCACTACCCGTGTAATAACCCGGGACATTATATCCCCGATGTTAATCGGGTACCCCACCATGATAGATGCTACCAAAATCACCCGGTGAATAGGGAGTGAGTTGTCGTGGGTGGTGGGGTCTAGCCTGCTGCACACAAATGTCTCCCACCCCTTAGCCTCAAAATTTAAAGTTCTCCTCAAGATTTTCACTCCCACAGTCAACCAATCGGGGGTGGTACCTGGGATTGCCAGGTACTCTTCCAACCAAGGATGAGCTTCCTTACCCAATGTCATATTCTCCAAGTACAAGGACTCATCATCCTCCATGAAGCCCAAGTAGTCATTTATGGTCTTGCCATCAAATTTCACCTTCAAGTTCTGCACTTTGGTGACTGTGGTACCCTTTTTTGATGTGGGCCACATTTGTGTAGAACTCTTTCACTAAATGCTCATTGGCGTCCTCCTCGTGGCCTATGAAGTAGTCCCATCCAGCTCTCTCTCTGAACTGCCTCAACACATTAGGGTTGTGAGGCAAAAGGTCTCGGGTGATAAATTCACGCTCCGGTATCAATTTCCTCTCGGGCCACCACTCTCTGAACTTGTGGTAGGCAACCTTACTTACAAACTAGTCCTGCCATGCCTCCGGACTTCTAGTCCTCTCTACCCCCACCTACTTGGGGCTCACCCCCTTCTACTTCTTCCCATTCTTCTGCTACTGGACCCTCTCCGGATAGTAAATCTTTAGGAGAGGTGGAGTATTCATTTCCACTGCCGGTAGCTGAGCCCTCAGACGACTCAGAAGATGTACGCACTGATGTTTGGGCAGTGGGAGAGCCTGGAGGTATATCCCTCAACCTGTTCCTCTCCGGCCAGTCAGGAACATACTCTGGCACGGAGCCTGAAGATGCCTCCCGGGAAGGTCATACTTACTCCCCGATTGGTCAATGGCTCTGTCAACAGCTCTTATGATCCTTCTTGTGTAGTTTATGTTTTGTCGGACTTGTGGGGTCAATCTTAGCATTCCTTGTCCCCTACCCCAGGAGGACTCTCCTCTTTCTGATTGTTTACCACCTTTGCCTCGAGATTTCACCATTGTCTGCAAACAACATTCAGTTATGCTTTGTTAGTATCAGTAAAAACAAGAAAATGCAAAGTTGCAGAAAAATTTGTTGCAAATATTTTAAATGTTGCAGAATGCGAACTGCACAAAATGAGGTGCGGCCGCAAAGACCGCACAAAATCCATTGTGGCCCGCATAGAGGTGGGGTTTAGACTACCCACTCTCTGAATCTATGCACCGCGGACTGCACAAAAAGGCATTGCGGTCCGCATTGAGGCACCACGGACCGCACAAATTCCATTGCGGTTGTGGTCCTCAAATGTCTGCATTCAGAACTTGGTCCATTGCGGTCCGTACAAAATAGCATTGCGGACTGCACAGAGGCATCGCAGACCGCACAAAATCCACCGCGGTTTGCACTGAGTGCCCAACAGTAATACCAACCTAGGGTTCATGTTTTGTTCATTTTTAGTCCAATTATTTACCGATTAATGATTCCCTAAGTGTTACCTCAATGTTTTAACTACCTAGTCCTAATTAAAACAGTATTTAATTAACCTATGCTACAAGATCGAAAGAGAAATGGGAAGGGAAGGAAGAAGAACTAAGAAAAACAAAAATTCAAAGAAAATAATAAAATTAAACAACTAAGAAGGAGTTAAAGTTACAAAAATGAGATTTACTGAAGATTGATAAGTCTTAACAGTTAATTTCATGCAATGAGAGTGATGAACAGTGGTTTTTATGCTTCTGATATGAAAAAGACCGAAAAGTTTTAAATGTAGGGCCTCAGGTCCTATTTATAGAAAAAGGTCTTGGGCCACAGCTCACCACCCACCGTGGACCGCACAAAATGGCACCGCGGTCCGCGGTGCTCAAAACCATGAGGCCCTGACAAGTTGACCATTGTGGACTGCGAGAAATCCAGTGCGGCCGCAGTGGACCACCGCGGACCACACAAAATGCAATGCGGCCGCGGTGGAAAACTTCAGAGACTCCCTATATTTGTCAAATCACTTCTGTGGTTCGCATTGATTTCTTGCCCCCGCACAAAGGCCTTTGCGGCCGCACAAAATGAGTGCGGTCCGCATTGCCAACTTCAAAGAGTGAGCATTTTCCAACTTGTTCCTGCACTGCATCAACACAACCCTATAGCATCTCACAACTAGTCAGTCCAAAAATAAATCCTACACTACAATGCAAATCAAAGAAAAACAAAAAGAAAGACACACAGGTTACCTCCCAAGAAGCGCCTGATTTAACGTCACGACACGATGGGGTTACCATCAATTCACTTGAGATGAAGAAGTGCCACCACGTGGCTGTCATCAATTTTTCCCAGGTAGTGCTTGACCATGTGCCCATTCACTTTGAAAACTTCCCCATTTTTGTTCTTCAAGTCAAGTGCCCCAAATGGAGTCAAAAACACCACTTCAAAAGGTCCACTCCATTTTGACATAAGCTTTTCCGGAAACAGATGTAACCGAGAGTTGACAAGAGAACCAAATCACCCACTTTGAACTCCTTGCCACGAGCATATTTATCATGAAGGTACTTCATCTTGTCCTTGTACAAGGACGAACTGGAGTAGGCATGGAATCAAAATTCATCAAGTTCATTAAGCTGATCCACACGAAGATTTGCTGCCACATCCCATTCAAGATTCAACTTCCTCAAAGCCCACATGGCCTTGTGCTCTAACTCAACCGGTAGATGGCAAGCTTTCCCAAACACCAACCGATACGGAGACATACCGATCAGAGTCTTATAAGCAGTCCTATAAGCCCATAGAGCATCATCCAACTTGTTTTACCATTCAGTCCTATTTGCATTGACCGTTTTTGACAATATGCTCTTGATTTCCCTATTTGAGACTTCAACTTGGCCACTCGCTTGAGGATAATAAGGAGTAGAAACTTTGTGGTTGACACCATACTTTGCAAGCAAAGTGTCAAAAGCTCTATTACAAAAATAAGATCCCTCATCACTTATGATTGCATGAGGAGTGCCAAACCTTGTAAAAATGCTCTTCTTGAGAAGCTCAACAACACTTCAGGCCTCATTGTTAAGTAAAGCCACGACTTTAACCTATTTTGAAATATAGTCAACCGCCACAAGAATGTATGTGTTCCCGCACGAGCTAACAAACGGGCCTATAAAATCAATGCCCCATACATCATATCAACTTCAAGGATGGTATTGAGAGGCATCTCATCTTTCTTCGAAATTCCACCCGCTCTTTGACATTCGTCACACCTCTTTACAAGTTCACTCGCATCTTTGTACAAAGTTGGAAAATAAAACCCACAACTAAGAACTTTGGAAGCCGTCCTCGCCCCGCCATGATGGCCACCACAGGGAGAGGAATGACAAGCCTCCAGGATACTCAATTTCTCTTCCTAAGGGGCACACCTTTGGATCACACCATCCGTGCAAATCTTGAACAAGTACGGATCATCCTAATAGAAATCCAAACTATCCCGTTTGAGCTTCTTCCTTTGGTTAGAAGAGAGCTCACATGGGATTATACCAGTCACAAAGAAATTAGCAACGTCCGCAAACCATGGCATACCATTCACTGACACCGAAAGGAGTTGTTCTTCAGGAAATGAATCATTGATCTCTAGGTCATCACGAGGCCTCCCCTCCTCCTCCAAGCAGGACAAGTGGCCCGCCACTTGGTTTTCACTACCCTTCTAGTCCACAATGTCCAAATCAAACTCTTGAAGTAACAAGACCCATTGCATCAGTCTAGCTTTGGAATCTTCTTCGTCATCAAGTACCGGAGTGCGACATGATCGGTATGGACTATGACCTTGGCACCTATAAGATATGGCCTAAATTTCTCCATTGAGAACATAATAGCCAATGTTATTTCTCGATCACCGTGTAGTTCACTTGAGCATCATTCATTGTCTTGCTTGCATAGTACACCAGATGAAATATTTTGTTCACTCTTTGACCCAAAACTGCCCCAACCGCAACATCTCTCGCATCACACATGAACTCAAAGGGTAAGCTCCAATTAGGTGCGGTAATGATAGGAGTGGTGGTCAACTTGTGCTTGAGAAGTTCAAAGGCTTGCATACATCTCTTATTGAACACAAGCTTGGCATCTTTTTCCATCAGCTTGCATAAGGGGTTCACTACCTTCGAAAAGTCTTTGATGAATCTCCGGTAGAACTCCGCATTCCCAAGAAAACTTCTAACTCCCTTGACAGAGGTAGGGGGAGGGAGCCTTGAAACTACAACAATTTTTGTTATGTCCACCTTGATACCATGCGTTGAAATTTTATGTCCAATAACTATGCCCTCTTCCACCACGAAGTGACATTTCTCCCAATTAAGAACAAGATTGGTTTCTTCACAATGGGCCAACACTCTATCAAGATTTTTCAAACACTCATCAAATGGATCACCCACAACACTAAAGTTATCCAAGAACACCTCCAAAATATCTTCCACCATATAAGTGAAAATGGCCATCATACACCACTGAAATGTAGCTGGTGCATTACATAACCCAAAAGGCATCCTGTAAAAGGCAAAGGTGCCATATGGACAAGTGAATGTGGTCTTCTCCTGATCGTCCGGAGCAATCAAGATTTGGTTGTATACAGAATACCCATCCAAGAAACAGTCGAAGGCATGCCTAGAAAGTCGATCTAAAACTATTACTGCTATGACAAGGTCCACAAAAGAGCACACCTTGGAACTGTTGGGCTGCTTCATTGACTTGCACACACGGAAAACCACTTTTTCACTACCCATCCGGAAGGTGAGTTTCCCTGCCTCTACATAAACTAAGGCCTTCCCAATAGCAAGGAAAGGTCTCCCCAATATGATTGGAACTTCATAATCTACCTCACAATCCAAGATCGCAAAATCAGCGGGTAAGATAAATTTTTCCACCCGAACAAGGACATCATCAATAATACCCAATGGTCTTTTCATCTTTCTATCCGCCATTTGCAATCTCATGGAAGTCGGCCTCGGTTGCCCAATACCCAAAGTCTTGAAAACTAAGCAGGGCATCAAGTTGATACTTGCCCCTAAATCATATAGAGCCTTAGCAAAGTTCGCACTCTGAATGGTGCAAGGAATGGTGAAAGCACCGGGATCTTCAAGCTTCGGGGCCATTGAATACACTATTGCACTAACTTAGTGGGTCATCTTTATAGTTTCACAATCCATGAATCGTTTCTTTGTCACCAAGTCCTTCATAAATTTAGCATAGCCCGACATTTGTTCAAGAGCCTCCACCAAAGGTACATTAATGGATAAGCTCTTCATCATGTCAATGAACTTTTTAAATTGATTCTCATGTTTCTATTTTGCGAGCCTTTACGGATAAGGTGGAGGTGACCTTGGCAAAAGAGCCTTGGCTTTAGGCACAATCGGCTCCGGCATGTCTATTACGTGTTCTCTAGACGGGTTCACGTCATTTTGAGTTTCCACCTCGGCATCTTAAATATAAATCCTCACCAAAGGGACTTCATCTTCTTGCAACGCAGCTTTAAAAAGTTCATTGATATGATGAAGAGCTTATCTATTAATGGCATTCACATCACCGCATCGTCCACTCCTTGTAATTACCGCTATAACATGATTGTTCCCACCCATCGGGTTTACTACTGTATCACTTGGTAGAGCCCCCTTCGGGCGAGTATTCAAGGACTGTGAGATTTGGCCTAATTGTACCTCAAATTTTTTAATTGAAGTATTGTGGGAAGACAACTGAGCATCAGAATACGCAGTCTTTTTCATCATCTGTTCAAATATCATTTCAATTCTCCCTATGTCATTGTTGGAAGAACTAGGACCTTGGGATTGAAATGGGGACGGATTGTTCGGTTGTTGGTACATTGGGGGCCTTTGAAAGCCTTTCCCCCGATTTCCTTGATTGCCATTGTTCCAACCTCCCTGATTGTTGTTACCACCCCAGTTGTTGTTGTTGCCATTTCAATTACCCTAATTGTTCTGATTTCCCCAATTGGAATTTTGGTTGTTGTTCCCCCAATTACCATCTCCTTGTTGTTGTTGATTGCCCCAATTTCCTTGGGGTCTCCATTGTTGTTGGTTGGAAGAATTGCCCCTTTGGCCTTGATAGTTGTTCACGTATTGCACCTCTTCATTCTGCCTATCATAACCATCATCTTGGAATCCACCACAACCATTGTCAAATTGCTCCGAATTACCTTGGTTTTGTTGACCTCTTAGTCTTCTTTTGTTCACTAGCATGTTGGTACCCTCAATGACATTCACTTGGTGAGAATTTTGAACTTGTTGTAACTATGCCTTTGCTAGTTGGTTCATTGTAGTTGCCAGCTCAGCTATAGCCTGGGGCCGTGGGGTTACCCTGGGCACATTGGCTCTACTTTACCAACTGGAGGAAGTGTCAGACATCTCGTCAAGAATGTCACAAGCCTCATTA
Organism: Nicotiana sylvestris; assembly: GCF_000393655.2. Lineage (NCBI taxonomy): Eukaryota > Viridiplantae > Streptophyta > Magnoliopsida > Solanales > Solanaceae > Nicotiana > Nicotiana sylvestris. The sequence continues at coordinate 129,754,269 of NC_091068.1, forward strand.
TAAGTCAGCTTCATGAAGTTGCCCCCATCAAGTTGGTTCACTATGCACTGGTTTGTTGTGTTAATGCCCCGGTAGAAAGTCTGTTGGATCATCGCCTCAGTCATATCATTGTTGGGGCATTCCTTTACCATTGTTCTATAGCGCTCCCAAATTTCATGTAATGGTTTAGTGGGCTCTTGCTTGAAAACCAGGACCTCATCTCTCAATGCTGCCATATGCCCCGGTGAGAAGAACTTTGCAATGAACTTGTCTGCCAACTCATCCCAAGTAGTGATGGAATGGTTGGGAAGTTGCTCAAGCCAATCCAATGCCTTGCTTCTAGGTGAAAATGGGAAAAGTCTCAATTGAAGTGCATCCTCGGACACATTAGTTTGCTTGCTCCCCCAATAGGTATCCACAAAACCCTTGAGATTTTTGTAAGTATTTTGATTGGCAGCGCCCGTGAAATACCCATGCTGCTCCAGCAATGTCAGTATCACATTGGTAATTTGAAAATTGCCCGCTCGGATTCGGGGTGGGATAATTTCACTTGCATAGCCTTGGTTTGAAAGCACTCGAGGAGCCACTTTTGGAGGTGGCGGATGAGGGTCTGGAATATTGTCATTGGTATTGGCCTGGCGGCCTCTACAGTGTCCTTGAGGTACAAGAGGCCCCTCATCATCTCCGACATCATCTACCTCCTCCCACGCAATCACATTTCCAAGAGGGTCATTGTTGTTTGCTGCCATTTTGTACCTGAAGTTGTGACACGCACAAATTAGTAACGCAAAAAGAAAGAAGAACAATACACAAAACTATTTAGATAGATATCCAAAAGTGTTAGCTCCCTGGCAATGACGCCAAAAAGTGATCGAGGCCAACCCTGTACTACTACAAAGTAGCAAGAGTGGTCGAAGCAGCTTTTACCCGAGAAGGTGGGGATCGATTTCCACAGGGAGATAGAGATTGGAGTTGAGTTTCTATCAAAATTGGAGTTGTGTAATTGTCCCTAATTGCACTTCTATTCATAATTGTTTTTGATATTACTTCTAATTTTATACTACTAAAATGCTAAATTAGGCTAAGTGAAGCTAAGAGTAAACTATTGAAGGTTGTCTAAATAGGTAAAAGGCACTAGGGAAGTGACTTTCTCCTAGGTGGGTAATTGACGGATTCTCGAGTCTAAGGCTAGATTGTCATATTTGGGGAGTATGATATAACCATGCAGGATTCTACTCACTCTATACCTCTTGGTAGTTCGAGTGATTTTGCCATAATTGACTTTCTCAAGACCAATTGGGTATGATAAGTTTGCACGGCTTTTGTTTTTGGTTGGGCTATTAGCCTATTATATCCCTGTAGTTTTTGGGTTATATAATCTTGTGTTGGATTTGTAGTAGTAGTTGATCTGGGGTTTAGGTTTAGAAATGTCTGAATTTTATATATATTCTCAATATATGTTTGAGTAATATGGTTATATACCTTTTTATTGTGGTGTAGGCTATTAGCATAGGTTGTAGTTTGTGGGGTTATAACTATTGCTTCTACCCTTTAATTGGGGCTATCAATCTCTTGAATACGCCCCAATTCCTTGTTGGACCAATTTTATGGACTTAGGCTCTCTTTCTCAAGAAGAGCCAAAATCAACTAGGCATAAACTAGTGTTTGCAACCACTAATTCAACATTTAAACCATAAATTAGTCCAAATATCAAGCAGCCATAGACATTCAAGCCTTAAAACACAAGACCCATCAATTACCCACACTAGAGTTGAGCCACAACTCTAGCTAATGGGTCTAGCTACTCATGATTATAGAATAAAACAAAGAAATAGATGAAGAAAAATCCATAATATTTAATTACTAGATAAAACTTGAAGATTCAATGATGAAACTAAGCTAAAATTACTCAAAATAGAAAAGGAGTACTGTTCACGAGCGAATCACTTTGTCAAAATACAACTGATGACCTAAAAATGGGAAAAGAAACTATTTATACTAGGCTGAAAATTCTAGACAAAAATACCCCTGCGAGGCTAGTGCGGACCACACAAAATTGAGTGCGGGCGCACTAAGGCTCTTGGCTAAAATAATTTACTCTCTGAAGTTGGCCACCGTGGGCCACACAAAATACACCGCGGCCGCGGTGGCTTCTATTGCGGTCCGCAAAAAATGGATTGCGGACTGCATTGGCAATATTCCTCTAACATGGCACCTCTCTGAACTTGAGCTTTGCGGATCGCACAAAAACGAGTGCGGCCGTAATGAAGTCAATACGGTCCGCATGAAATGTTTTGTGGCCGCATTGCTTGGCTGCCTGAAATGCACACTCTCTGAACTTCCTCTTCGCGGACCGCGCAGAATGGTGTACGTCAGCACTAGTCCTGTTATAATGAGCTTGGCCTTGTTTTTGGTACTTGTGCATGTTTCACTCCTTTTTGAGTTGGTTTTGACAAATTGTCACCTTGTTGACCAAACCCTGCAATCAAGTACAACATGTGAGCCTTTGGGACTATTTAATACACATTTCTAATCAAATCCTAAGCTAGAAGGAGTGTAAAATGCATCATAATCCCTAGTTATCAGATGTCATGTATAACCTGTGCTTCAGGTACTTGGGTGGCTTGTGGCTCAGAGGCTTGGTTAGAACTCTCTGACCCCTCGGAGATGCTGTGAGATGAAGATGGCTCGTCCTTGAGCTGGTATCTCCCTTGCGGCCTCGACTGTGTGGGCATCTGCTCCTACTGAATAGAGGATGCGTTTCCCTCTGATACCTCTCTAGACAGGACATAGAAGCTAGACTCGGCGAGGTCTGCACCTCTCCCTCTGCCGGCTGTTGTTTTCTTTCTTATTGTCTTGGGCTGGCCAAGGGTCAAGGCACTTTTACCTCGACCCTAAGAAGATACCTCTCCCCTTTGAAGTGTTGCCTCGACATCTTGATCGAACCATTATCTATATCAAGTAGAGGAGATATTAGTTAGAATTCATTGTTCGAACACATACAGGAGACATGTTGGTAAAGGAGAAATAATTGGACACAATGGGGTTGTGAAGTTGAATAATGCCTGTAGGATAAGGGCTCTGCAGTCCGCACGATGGGAACTCGCGGTCCGCACATTTCTGTTATGCAGCGCAGAAGGGAAGTGCGGTCCGCACATTTGAGATTGTGGTCGCACTTCTGAGTTCCAAAATTTGTGAACTCTCTGATGACAGAGAAGATGCAAATCTACGGCCGCAAGAAGAATTTTGCGGTCCGCACAATTTGACAAGTGGTCGTACCTTGGAGTCTCAAAAGTGAAGACTTTCTAATGACAAAGAAAGTCCTATTTTACGGTCGCAAGAGGAAATCTGCGGTCCACACAATTTGAATTACGGACGCAGATTCCTACCTCACATAAGTTCTAAATATCCATATATGCGGACCACACAATTCAAGTGCGGCCGCACAATTCAAACAATTACGAGAAGACAACTTTTTATTCGAAGATTTTTCAATTTCTTGCACAAATAGACATGGCAACATTATAAACGCATGAAATTTACTAACCCACTCCCACTAAAGCATGGATTACATTGACCCGCTTCAGATCTACCCCATATGAACATACAATTGAACTCTTATAACAGATGTCCTAAAAAGAACTAAGAAATCTACAAATTAAACTAACACACAAATTAACATGAAATTAAAACATACCAGATAGAGTGAGTGAAATGAGTGATTAATCAAGGTGGCTATGCGTGTGGACAGTTGAAATCTCCAAAAAAAATTGGCAGAGTAATAGTATTTTGTTCAAAGAGGGAAAATTATAAAATGAGGACCATTGTTCTATTTATACTCAAAATTTTGAGAAGGGAGAAGAGACGAGTGCAGCTGCACATTTTCATGTGCGGTCCACACCATACTATCTGGGTGATTATTCTTAGAAACCAATTTGCGGTCCACAAAATTTTTGGGTGCGGCCGCAGATTTCATGTGCACTCGCAGATCGACCTCCTCACTGACAAGCTTAAACCTCAGAGAGTTGGTATTTTTCACATTTCAATTCTGCAGTCCACAAGATAAATATCCAGCCGCAATGCTCATCTACTATGGCACCTAAATATGTGCGATCCACACAGTTAAAGTGTGTTCCGTACTCTTTTGAACACAGCCATATTTTCGTCCATAATTCTTGTAAGTCACACTCATCCCTATAGAACACTTCAAATCAAGTTAGACCACAAATAAAACCTAACTACAAAAAGAAAAAGGAAAATAACATGGGATGCCTCCCAAGAAACGCCTGATTTAACGTTGTGGTACGACACAAAATGCTCTCAGATGAAATGAATTACCTCCACCGCGTGGCTATCTCCAAACTTGCCCAAGTAGTGCTTCACCTGGTGACCATTGACTTGGAATACTTAATTGTTTTTGTTCTTCTAGTCTAATGCACCAAAAGGCGTCACACCAATAATTTCAAAATGACCACTCCACTTGGATTTTAGCTTCCTGGGAAACATCCTCAATCTTGAGTTAAAAAACCACACATGATAGCCCACCTTGAACTCTTTGTTCCAAATGTATTTTTCATGAAGATATTTCATCTTTTCTTTGTAGAAGGACGAACTCACATAAGCATGGTATCAGAACTCATCCAATTCATTCAAATGTGCAACCCTAAAGTTAGCGGCTACATCCCAATCAAAATTCAACTTCTTTAGAGCCCACATTGCCTTGTTCACTAGTTCCACCGGAAGATGACAAGCTTTTCCGAACACCAACCGGTATGACAACATTCCGATAGGTATTTCGTAAGCTGTCCGATAAGCCTATAATGCATCATCAAGCTTCTTGGACCAATCCGTCCGATTAACATTCACCGTTTTGGATAAGATACTCTTTATCTCCCGATTGGAGAATTTCACTTGCCCACTAGCTTGTGGGTGATAGGAAGTCATAAATTTGTGAGTAACACCATACTTGCCAAGTAAAGTGTCAAAAGCCTTGTTGCAAAAATGTGACCCCCATGGCTTATAATTGCACATGGAGTACCAAACTTTGTGAAAATATTCTTCTTCAAGAAATCCGCCACACTTCTTGCCTCACTGTTGGGTAAAGCAACGGCCTCAACCCATTTGGACACATAATCCACCGCGACCAAGATGTAGGTATTTCCACAAGAACTTACAAAAGGGCCCATGAAGTCAATACCCCACACATCAAAAATATCAATCTCCAAAATGGTTATGAGAGGCATTTCATTTTTCTTTGAGATTACACCGGCCCGTTGACATTCATCACATCTTTTCACTAGCTCACTTGCATCCTTGTAAAGAGTGGGCCAATAGAAACCACAACTAAGCACTTTGGTTGTCCTTCTCGCTCTACCATGATGACCACCTTATGGCAAAGAAATGACAAGTCCCAAGGTCACCTGGCTCTTCTTTTGGTACACATCTTCTAATCACCCCATCCGTACAAATCCAAATAAGGTATGGTTCATCCCAATAATAATCTTGACAGTCCCATTTGAGCTTCTTCCTTTGGTTTGAAGAGAACTCATCTAGAATGATTCCACATATAAGAAAATTTGCTAAATCCGAGAACCATGGAACCTCTTTCATTGAAATTGCCAAGCATTTATCATCAGGGAAGGAGTCATTGATTTCAAGGCCATCATGCGGCCTCCCCTCCTCCTCCAAATGAGACAAGTGGTCCGCCACTTAGTTTGTACTACCTTTTCTATCTTGGATGTCAATATCAAATTCATGTAATAAGAGCACCCATCTCATCAACCGAGCTTTGGAGTCCTTTTTACTCATATTATAACAAAGCACTGCATGATCCGTGCGGACAATAACTTTTGCACCCATCAAGTACAGGGCGAAACTTCTTAATTGCGAACACAATAGAATAGATCTCTTTCTCCGTAATGGTATAGTTGACTTGGGAAATATTCATGGTTTTACTAGTATAGTAGACCAGATGGAAATTTTGTTAATGTGTTGCCCCAAAACAGCCCCAAACGCTACGTCACTTGAATCACACATCAGTTCAAAAGGCCCACTCCAATTTGGAGAGGTGATGATGTGAGTAGTGTCACACCTCCTTTTTACCGTGCCCGCGGGGTGCGTAGGGAGTTTTCTCCAATTGAAGGACAGTCGAAACGGGATTTGTTTATTTGTTTCAGAGTCGCCACCTGGGAATTTTAAGGCGTCCCAAGTCACCGGTTTTAATCCCTGAATCGAGGAGAGTATGACTCTGTTTGTTATTCTGCGAACCAGAAATCCTGAGTAAGGAATTCTATTAATCCGGAAGAAGGTGTTAGGCATTTCCGAATTCCGTGGTTCTAGCACGGTCTCTCAACTGTTTCTGTTCTTGGCTTAATTATCTAGATTTTACTAAATACGTTTTTATTGCATGATTTTATTACCGCTGTCGTTTAGATTGTTTTCAAATTAAAGATTATTTGAAACGAATCACGCGTACGTATATTCGCCTTATACGTTTTTATAGATATAAAGAATCGTGTCACGCATACGTGTACACAATAAGATTGACCATATTATATTTTTTTATTAAAAATCACATGTTCAAGATTTAAAATAAAATTAGGAACATCATCACCCTTATATTTAAACAGTGAACTGCACATCTCGGGTTATATGAAATTATTTTAACATCCTCGGAGAAATCCCTGTTATTAAATATTCACTCGAAGTTGTGCGAACGCATAATCCGAATTTGTTTTTAAAAATATAATCAGGTTACGCGAACGCATCCCTAATCACGCAAAATATTCTTAATAATATTATGGATTTTCCACAAATTATATTCATACATTTTTATGTGAAAATCATGAGAGATTCACATTTTTGAGATGCCCTTAAATTCTTTAAAAAGAATTCACAATTTGTTAAATGTTGACCGTTGATTATATTTTTCGCGTATGAATTATATTCCTCCAGACTATTCAAATTTAAAGAAAAGAATAAACATATGATCAACACTATTTTTTAGTAAATACAACATATGTGTACTAAAATGTGAATAGCGTATGAAACTAAAAAAAATTCAATTCTTGAAAGGAAATGATATTTTCGAAGAATTCTCATTATTCCATTTGCGACGAATGTTATTATTTACATTCTTAAACTTGTTACACATTATAAATCTAATCTCTTTCTACATTGCTTGTTCTTAATCTGATAGGCCTAATTATTTTTAATTAATTGCTATTGATTGAATTCGAGATATACTTAATCAAACCGATTTTTATTCTCAACCTATACGAGTTATTTGGCAAACAAAAAAAAAATCGTTGACTTAATAAGACAATATCACATATAACCTGAATATACCCCTACACCATTCACCATATGCCAATATCGTGAATATAACAGATTTTATCGATGCATCTTTCGGCTATTGATTATGAACATGACCATTATTATGCTAAATATGAACAAGATACAATCAGTACTATCTTAGCCTTAAAAATCAGATGTTTAACAACATAGACTAATAATGTTGTTGTCTTGAAATTTCCACACTAGTCTATACTAGCAATTTTAAGAGATGCAATTAATGGCCAGTTTTCTGCCATGTTCCCTATTTTGATGATTCAAATACAACTTATACTGAATGAAAATTCAAAATAAATAACTTTGTTACAACATTTATACAAACTTCAAAAGGGAATAATTAGCTAATAGTTATCGTATCAAGCACAATGTCATATTAACCCACACGAAACAAAACAGAAGTTTGAATTACTGAATTTAAACAAGTGGAAGACAAAATTATAATTCTCAAACTTCATCTATTCATCATGTTGGAGCTTTTCACCACATGATTTTAAAAGACATGTACCTGGAAATGAAGGTAGAAGGAGTACATTTCAGTAGTAATAGCAGCAACAAAACACCGACAGAATATACCAACAACACAGCAAGTCTGAACAAGACCCGTTAACCCAGATGAACAGTGACAAAAATTTGAGAAAAAAATCAGATTTGAACCAAACAATACCAATAAAACAGACCCGGACAGATTCAAGAAAAATATGCTTTGATTTTTCTTTTCTTCTTCTACGTCTGTTTCAGATTGTGTGTGTGTGTGTGTTCTCTCTTTTTTTTTCTATTTTCTTCTTCCTCTTCAGATTTCTATTTCTGATTTTCTGCTTAATTCTCTTTCTTTTTATCTCACTCTATGTGTATTCTTTCTCTTCAAAATTTGAGTTTCAAAATCAGTCTTCTAATCTCTCTCAAAATCTCCCTTAAAATCTTAGTTCCTAAAATCAGTCCCAACTCCTCTATCTTATACAGGTCTGCCTGGACCCTTTAAAATCAGAAAAAAATCCCCTCTAATAGCACTAAGGCTGTTTTTTTAATAAATCAGCCACTAAAGGTACCTTTTTTCCTTATTTTCAACATTCAATTACCCTTTGTTTCCCATTATCTCATTTAAGTAATAGCCACTAACATTCCATTATAACACACTAGCACTAACACACCGTTTTTACTGTTTCATTCCCAGAAATGCCCCTGAATCCTACTGTTATTACTGTCTTTAAACTAAAATCAGAATCTGATACAAAACAGATTTTAAAATCTGTTCAAGCAACTATAACCAATCCTATGATTAACCTCCTAATACAATTGTATTTACCCAACCCTTGTAAACTTGAATTCAACTCAAAATCACAACAACATTATACTGAATTTCAGTACAATAATTCAAACTGAACTTCAACTTTGAACTAAAATCAAACAAACACAGGAGCATTGTCAATATACTGACAATGCCTTGAAACTTAATGTTCAGGAAACAATATATATACAACATTTATTTTGACAGACTTATTGATTTACAAACGAGTATTAATCAACTGACTATCAAATACGAAACAACTGATTACAACAAAATAATCCATCCAAAATAGGTTGTTTCAATCAACATTTTCAGAAACGGGATTTATAACACAACTAATCGACGAACTTAATCGAGTCGATTACACACATTGTAAATAATCATAACCAACAGAAACAATTCACATTTTGATCAAGTAGACGGGTAGGAGACAGAATCATAGAATTAAATAAACAAAAATATGAAAAATTACACAGGTTATTAAAACAAACAACTATACATACGTAGGAATCAAAAGAAGTAGAAAAAAATACCTCTGAATCCTTAATTCACACGGACACAGGGTCGACTTGGACTTGGACCTTTTTGAGGCTGAACAGACTTTATTCGAAGTATTATCAACTGAGAATACCTCGATTAAAGTCTCTTAGACCTCAATCCCTCATTTGGATTGGACAGATTCCACGAGTGAAAGTTTTTAGGGTTTCAGATTCTTGGATTTTAAATTCGAACACTTTTGGGCAGATTCGAATCAAACAAATGGTATTCTAGGCACGAGGGAGGTCAGGTGGGTAACTGGTGTGAGTTTGAGGTAGGTTGGGATAGGGTCAGGTTTCACTCGAATCTTCAAATGAAGATTCGAGCAGTTCTAGTAGGATTCGAGCCATGCAACTAACAGATCCGTGGTGAGGGTATCTAGGGGAAGCTGTGGTGTTATTTTGGAAGCCATTGGAGAAGATAAAGTTTTCAGACCAACCTTCTATTTAAGATTCGAAGAGTTGGGGTCTGATTCGAAGGAAACTAATCCTGGATCCGTAAAGAGGGGGTTGTGAGGAGTCTGGGGTGTTAAGGTGGTGACCGGCGGCGTTGTTGCCGCCGGGTTTTAGGCGATGGGATGCTAGGGCGGCTAGGGTTAGGGGTGTGCTTTCGGAGAAGATGATGAATAGTGAAGAGGGGGGGGGTGTTTAGTTAGGGGCCGGGGTAGGGATTTGGACTTATATAGGACGGGGTGGATTGATGCTGACCGTTAGATCAGGCAGAATGAATGGCCAAGATCTATTCGCTTAACCAAACGATGTCGTTTGGTTTAAGTTGGGGGGACGGGTTGAACCGGGTACTGGATTGGGTAAGGATCACGGGTTAGGTTTGTAGAATCTCAGCCGTTGGATGGATTTAATCCAACGGCCCTTGATGAAGGACGACCAAACGTTGTCGTTTTGGTTCGTTTGAATTGGACCGGACATGGGAGTGTTGGGATTGGGCTGTGGAGGGTTAAAATTTTTTGTTTGGGCCTGGATTTCAGTCCAGGCCCGATTTTTTACTGTTCAGAATCCATTTCAATTTCCTAATTTAAATTTTCCAATTTAATTATTAAAATCCTAATTAAAATTATAAAAACAAGAATTAACTTTACAAGACATTTAATCAACCTTTAACAATTATTAACACATAGACAAAATATTAATCACATAGTGAAACATGCATATTTTTTGTGATTTTATTTTAATTAACTCAATTATTAAATGCATAATTAAATCCTAGATATGCATGAAACATGTATTTTTATTTTTATTTTGTTTAATTATAACAAAGCAAATATTTACGGACAAAACACAAACAATTAATAAACGCAACACAATTTCTAAAATTGCACTCTAAAAGAAATTAATTTTATTTTTTATTTATTTTGGAGTAGTTTTCGTGAGGCAAAAATCACGTGCTCACAAGTAGTGGTCAACTTGAGCTTCAAAAATTCAAAAGTTCTCATGCAATAATCATTGTAATTAAACTTAGCATCCTTCTCAAGAAGCTTGCACAACCGGTTCACTACCTTAGAAAAGTCTTTTATGAAACGCTAGTAAAAACCTGCATGCCCTAGGAAACTCTACACACCCTTCACCGAAGTTGGGCGTGGATGCTTAAAAATCACTTCAATCTTTGCCTTATCAACTCCAATTCTATTCCTTGAGATTTTGTAGCCAAGGACAATACCTTCCTCGATCATGAAATGACATTTCTCCCAATTGAGCACCAAATTGGTTTCTTCACATCTAGCCAACACTTTGTCCAAATTTGCAAGAAAATTATCAAAATAATATCCAACAACCGAGAAGTCATCCATGAAAACTTCAAGGTAGTCCTCCACCATGTATGTGAAAATAGCCATCACACACCTTTGAAAACTCACTACTGCATTGCACAAACAAAATGGCATCCACTTGAAAGTAAAAGAACCATAGGGACATGTAAATGTTGTTTTCTCTTGATCTTTCGGAGTAATGTGAATTTATTTGTAGCTCGAGTACCCATCAAGAAAGCAATAGATAGCACAACCGGCCAATCTATAGAGCATTTGATCCAAGAAAGGAAGTTGAAAGTGATCCTTCCTTTTGATTTTGTTGAGCTTGAGATAGTCCATACACACCCTCCACCTGGTCACCGTTCTTGTAGGAATAAACTCATTCTTGTCATTGGTGATCACCATCACACCCCCTTCATTGGGACACATTAAACCGGAGAAGTCCATGAACTATTAGAAATGGGTTAGACAACCTCGGCATCCAACCACTTGATAATGTCCTTCTTGACAACTTCTTGCATAGCCTCATTGCTCCTTTAATGTTCAATAGATGGTTTGGATCCATCCTCCAACTTGATCTTATGCATGAAAAAGGTATGGCTTATCCCCCGAATATCCACCAAAGTTCATCCAATAGCCTTCTTTCTCTTTTGTTGTGCCACCAATGTGGAATCTACCTGCACGTTAGTCAAACAAGAGAAAAAAATAACCGATGAAGTAGAACAAGCATCAAGAAATTCATACCAAAGATGTGGATGCAATGACTTCAACTACAAGCTAGGAGGCTCCTCAATAGAAGGCTTTGTAGGAGAAGTTGTCCTATTTTCAAGATCCAAGGACAATTTCGGGGGTGCATAGTTTTACGACCTCATTTCTTGCAAAGAGTTTATATATTCTATGAAGCTATCCATCTCATCATCATCAAAGTTGAGCAAGACCGCCTCCAACATATCACTAACATTGATTGTAGCACTTGTTTCATCAACAATAACATCGATTACCAAGTCCACAAAAGAACACACCTCATTGCTATTTGGTTATCGCATGGACTTATATACATGGAATACCACTTTTTCATCACCAACCCGTAAAGTGAGTTCTCTGCTTCAACATCACAAAGAGCCTTACCCATAGCAAGGAAAGGTCTCCCAAGAATAATTGGCATTTCATAATCAACCTCACAATCTAGAATGACAAAATTTGTTAGGACAATGAATTTATCAACATGAACCAAAAAATCTTCAACTACACCCAAGGGCCTCTTCATAGTACGATCAGCCATTTGCAATCTCATAGAGGTGGATCTCGGTTTTCCAATTCCCAAAGTCTTGAAAAATGAATAGGGCATCAGATTGATACTCGCCCCAAGATCACAAAGAGCTTTTGCAAACTCGACACTTCCAATTGTACACGGAATCGTGAAAGCACCGGGAGCCTTCAAATTAGGAGCCATTGAATGCACAATTGTACTCACTTGATGAGTGACTTTGATGGTTCCAAAATTCATTGACCGCTTTTTTGTCGCAAGATCCTTCATAAAATTTGCATAACCGGGTATTTGTTCCAAAGCTTCAAATAAGGGCACATTGATTGAGAGACTCTTCATCATTTGAATGAAATTCTTGAATTGGTTTTCACCATTTTGCTTGGCAAGTCTTCGAGGGTATGAAGGTGGAGGCTTAAGAAATGGTGACTTAGCCTTTTGTACTACCGACTCCGGTATGTCAATAATATATTCCCTAGACGGTTCACCTCCTCTTGAGTCTCTTCCACACTATCATCAATATCAATCTAAACTTCATCATTAGGTTGCACCATGTTGTTCGGGATCTTTTCTTCTTGCATCACTGTATCATCATCAACATGTTGCCTTTAACTTAAGGTGGGTGCATTCCCTTCTCTTCCACTTCTTGTGGTAATGTCCATAGCATGCCCTGTATTGTTACCACCCTTTGGGTTTACTACCGCGACACTTGGTAGTGCCCCCTTAGGATAATAATTTAGAGCTTGAGAGATTTGCCCCATTTGAACTTTTAGGTTGCAGATTGATATGTTGTGTGAGGAGAGTTGGGCATACGAATAGGTATTCGTTTCTATCATTTGCTTGAACATACTTTCAATATGCCCCATTTCATTATTTGAAGAACTTGAATCTTGGGAAGGATAAGGAGGTGAGTTGCTCGGTTGTTGGTACATCGGAGGCCTTTGAAAACCTGACCTCTGGTTGCCTTGATTGTTCTTCCATCCATCTTGATTATGACCTCCCCAGTTTCCTTGGTTGTTTCCACTCCAAGTTCTTTGATTGTTGTTGTTATGCCAATTACCTTGATTGTTGTTTCCACTCCAATTTCCTTGATTATTAGAATTCCAGTTGCCTTGATTGTTAGAATTCCAGTTGCCTTGATTGTTTTGAGGTCGCCATTGTTGTTGGCGTGGGACTTAAAATTTGTTTCTTTACCCTTGAAAATTGTTTACATATTGCACTTCCTTTTCTTGTTCATTGTAGGAATCATCTTGCTCAAAACCTCTATTTTCTTGCACATAATTCTCCACTCGAGTTTGCACTTATAGACCCTTGGTCCTCCTCTTGTTCACCATCATGTTCACTCCCTCTATAACATGAACTTGCTTAGAAGCTTGCACTTGACTAAATTGAGCCTTTGCTAATTGATTCATGGTAATAGTCAATTCGGTAATGACTTTCCCATGGTGTGACGACATGACCAGTTGTCTCATGAGTTACAGCTCCGTTTTCCCCATTTCTACTTCTTTATGCTTTGTTTATCCATGTTATGTGGTCTCGGGTTGGTCAGATCAAATCCGGAATGATTTTGGTAAAGTTTGAGACACTTAGTCTCTTTTGAGGAAGCTTGAGTTGGAAACGTCAACTGAATGTTGACTTATGTGTTAAAGGGCTCAGATGTGAGTTACGATGGTTCATTTAGCTTCAGGAGGTGATTTGAGACTTAGGAGCACGACTGGAATGAGTTTTGGACGTTCAGAGTAGATTTAGGCTTGAATTGGCGAAGTTGATATTTTGGCGATTTCCGTTTGGTAGGCAAGATTTTGATATAGGGGTCAGAATGGAATTTCGAGTGTTGCAGTAGTTCTATTGTGCCATTTGGGAGGTGTGTGCAAAATTTCAAGTCATTCGGACGTGGTTTGGTTGGGTTTTTTGATCAAAAGCAGAATTCGGAAGATTTTGGAAACTTAGGCTTGAATCCGATGTGTTTTGGTTGATTTGATGTTGTTTGAGGTGTTTTGAAGATTGGTACAAATTTAAATAAGGTTTTAGGATATGTTGGTGCCTTTGGTTGAGGTCCCGAGGGCCTCAGGGTGATTTCAGATGGTTGACGGGGAGTTTGAGAAATTGTTGCAGCTGCAGATTTTGCTGCTTATGGTATTTCCGCGCCTGCGGATTGGGGACCGTAGGTGCGATGCCGCATATGCGGGAAAGCGGTCACAGAAGCTGAAGCTGGGAAGATGGCAAGAACCACAGAAGCAGTTATAGGGACCACACCTGCGATGCCGTAGATGCGGGAATGGCACCGCAGATTCGGAAAGTGGTGAGTTAAGTGATTTCCGCAGAAGCGGATAAAGAACTGCAAATGCAGTACCGCAGAAGTAGTAAATAGGGCCGCAAATGCGAAAATGCCTGGGCAAATGTTATAAATTTTGTCCTTCGCAATTTTGAGCTATTTTCACCATTTCTATCTCGACTTTAGAGCTTTTTGGACGATTTGAAAGAGGGATTTCAAGGGAACTTCATTGAGGTAAGGAATTTGGACCTAAAACTCGTTCCTATGCTATTATTTCACGGATTAGAGCTATGATTAATGGAATTTAAGGGCTAAAATTGGGGAAACTAGGGCTTGTAAACTTAGACCTTTGCTTGAGGATTTGAAGGACCATTTGAGGTCGAATTTTAGAACTTTTGATATGTATGAACTCGTGGGGAGATAAGGAATCTATTGATGTAAAAATTATCGAATTCCGAGACGTGGACCCGGGGGTTAGGTTTTGGTAATTTCGGGATTTGTGTCGGATTTTGATTATTTTTGCTTGGGCTTTGTTCCCTTAGTATATTTTGACGTCCTCGTTTTGATTTTGGATAGATTCGACGCGAGTGTAGGCCGATTCGAGGGGCAATAGCGTCGCGAGCTAGAGATTTAACAAGTTCGAGGTGAGTACTGAGTGTAAATAATGTTCTGAGGGTATGAAACCCTGGACTTGCACATCGTTGCGCTATATTGAGGTGCCGCACACGCTTGATGACGAGCGTGAGGTTGTGCAATATTGGGGATTGTGACTTAGTCTGTCCCGAATGACTATTTTACCGCGTATTTGACTTAAATCTATTTGCTATCATCATGATTTGGGCTAAATGCCATATTTGGGCCTTGTGCCAACTATTTGAACCCTTCGGGGATTTTATTGGTATTTCCTCACTGTTTTGACTTTATACTTGAACTCAGTCATGTTATATTTCTCTGTTTTCGTACTCAGCCATGTTTACTCTGTTTTAACACTTACATGATCTTTTAAATGATATTTTTGGGCTGAGAATCATATTTTACTATTGCCCAAGTGGCTTGTGAGGATTTTGACTAAGTAAGGCCGAGGGCCTATGTTGTGAGGAAACATTTGATACTGATTATGAGGCCGAGTGCTTGAGATATGTACACCACGAGATGACTTGATTGATATGAGGCCAAGGGCATAGTGATGATACCACGAGGTGGCTTGATATTGCGCTTGGGCCGTAAGGGGCCCCTCCAGGAGTCTGTACACCCCAGTGAGCACGGGTACCCATTGTGATGTGAGATTGAGCCCGAGGGGCTGGTATTGTTCTATGTGATTGCCCCGAGGGGCTGGTACTGTTCTGAGATGTTGCCTGAGGGACAGATTTGTTGATACTGTGCCCGAGGGGCGAACTTTTATGTGTTCATTTTTCATAATTGACTGTCAAATAACCTACTTAATTGTTGAAAAAGTCTTTTCATGAAGTTAAATTTAAGTTAAAGGATTTTTACCTATCTTTCACTGGTGTACTATTTTAATGGTTTTACTGCTTCATTATAGCATGCTTTTGTGCCTTACGTGATTATCTGCTTTCAGTCTATATTTATGATTATGACTCACTGAGTTGGAGTACTCACTTTACTCCCTGCACCTTGTGTGCAGATTCAGGCGTATCTAGTCCCGCTCCCGAGTGCTGATCATTTCTGGCTCAGGCGGATCCGAGGAGTCTCTAGGTAGCTGTTGGCGTTTACATCCCGGAGCTCTTCCCTATCTTACTTCTACATGTCCTTTGTTTCTGTATCAAACTCTATAGTTATATATATTGGAGTATTCCGTTTTGTTAGATGCTCATGACTAGTGACACCCCGGTATCAGGCTGTGTTGGGTTGTATTCCACAAATCATGCTATTGTCTGCTTAACTTTGGATTATCTTATCATGCTTTAGATTTATTTCTTATGGTTTGACTGTTAATAATCGGATATGGGAAGTATCGGCTAGCCTTGTCTTCACGAGAGGCGCCATCACGACCAGATCCGGGATTAGGGTCATGACACATGGTCATGCAATTCTTTATGAAGATAGATCATATTTTGATCGCCTTGTGGAACATTGGCCCTGGATTGCCAAGTCGATGACATTTCCGCCATCTCATCCAAAATCTCACACGCCTCCACATAAGGTGTAGTCATGAAGTTCCCATTGACTAATTGGTTCATTACACATTGGTTGGTTGTGTTAATCTCACGATAGAAGGTTTGTTGAATCATGTTTTCCATCATATCGTTGTTGGGACATTCCTTGATGATAGTTCTATAGCGCTCCCATATCTCATGTAATAGTTCATTCGGCTCTTGCCTTAATACCAAAATCTCATTTCAAAGTGTATCCATGTGTCCGGGAGAGAAAAACTTAGTAATGAATTTTTTCTCCAACTCATCCTAAGTGTGAATTGAATGGTTCAACACTCGTTCCAACCAATCTATAGCTTTCCCCCGTAGAGAGAAGGGAAAAAGCCTTATCCTCAATGCATCCTCGAAGACATTCATTTGCTTGCTCCCCCAACAAGTATCCACAAACCCCTTCAAATATTTATAAGCATTTTGAGTTGGATCACTGGTGAAGAAACCCCAATGCTTAAGCAAAGTGAGCATCACATTGGTGATTTGGAAGTTGTCCACCCTAATACAGGGAGGGACTATTGCACTAGCATATCCTTCATTGGGTAATACCCGGTGTAGAGCCGATCGTGGTGGAGGTGGGGGTGGAGCGGGACATTGTCATGAGGCACCCGGCCTCTTTGATTGGCTTGAGGTTCAAGAGGTACTTCCTTAACTTGCTCATCCTCGTCGTCCACATCCCCTAAAGGTACATTTCCGAGATCATTGTTTGCCGCCATGTTTGTACTTAAAATTTCTCACACTAGTTAGTAACACGGAAGGAAAAGATGATATTCCAAAAACAAACCCAAATATACAGCTAACATTGTTTTAATTCCCCGACAACATCGTCAAAAATTTGATCCACATCCAATCATCACTCAATAGTGAGTGAAAACGGTCGTTGGAAGAATAGTACCCAACAAAAGTAGGGGTCGATTTCCACAGAGAGCTACAATAGGTGTTGGGGTATACACTTGACTAAATCAAATGAAACAACTAAATTGCACTTCTAAACAATTGGTTTTGATTTCTAATTCTACTTTTACTCTAGCAATTATAATCGAAGAAAAGAAACTAGAAGCGATTGATTGTTTTGGTATTTTTCCAAATAGTTAAAAAGCCTAGGGATGTGACCTTAACCTAGGTGTTTTCCTATATGGTAAATACTTAACACTTGTTTTGTTGATTAGGGTGTATTATTGCTCTCAACTCTACGTTACCCATTTAATACCTCTCAGTCATATAGTGACGTTGCCCAATTTGGCTTTCTCAAGACCAAATGGGTGTCAAAACTAAATAGTTGATATGAGCTCAAGTCGAGTTCTTACTATCTCTAGTTTGAACCCTTTAATTAGGCTAATCAAACCCTCAATTAACCCAATTCCTTGTTAGCCAAGTTATCCTAGACTAGGTCTCTCTTTTTCAAGTAAAGACTAAGTCAAAAAGGCATGAATCAATGTTTGCAAATAGTAATTCTAAAATTAAAGCATAAACTAGGCTAAATAATCAACACCCAATCATAAACAAACATTAAATTAAGCACCCATAAGGTTTACACACTAGGGTTGAGTCACAACCTTAGTAAAAATCTAGCTATAGTCATAGTGAGAAATGAAGAAAACAAAGAAGAAATGCTAATTAAACTCATAATCTAAGATTAAAATAATAAAATATAATGTTTAAATACTAAAATAGTCACAAACTTCCTAAAATAACAAAAGGTAACAGATACAACAGCTCAAACTTCGAAACTTGATTTAAAAATTAGAGTCTCATCTATTTATAGTGGCCCACATTTCGCTGACAAAAATACCCCTCGGGAGGTTCTGCGGCCGCACAATTCCATGTGCGATCCGCAGATTTCTTCAGCTGGAAAGGTCTTGGATTTTGCAGCCATACAATTCTGGTCTGTGGCTGTAAAGCTTCTTCTGCGATCGCATAATTCTTGTGTGGTCCGCACTTCAGGCAAGGCTCATGTCTTGGTCATTTGCATACTCTCTGAACTTTGAATCATTTGTCAGTGCAAACCTTGTTCTGCGGCCACATAATTCATGTGTGGTCCGCACATTGGCCAAATTTTTGCTGGGCTCTTTCACTTGATCTATGGTTGCAGATAAAATTCTACGGTCCGCAGTTTCTTATGCAGCCGCAGAAATCCTTCTACGGATCGCACTTCTTAAGTTCTGTGCCCCTTCTTGCCTTGCGAGTCAGAACACTCCTTTTTAAGTCTGATTTCATCATGGGTGCTCACATTTCAAACATTCTTGCATTTTGCACACTTTCATTAATTTGGGAAACATACATCAAAACTTTGGACTAAGACAAAAGTAAAAAGGTGCTAATAAGTAGTGAAAATCAACACTTATCATGGAGCAATAAGTTTCAATTTGAGGCTTTTAATTTTAAGGTAGGGATTTGAAAAAGAATAAAACTAATTATGTTGACTATTACGTATTTGTACTAAGCTATAGTTGAATTCAAAGGGAAGATAAAAGTTCAAAAAAATAAATTAATTTGCCATTAAATATAAAAAATGTTGTATTCCAAGAACTAAAACAAAAAGGAAAAAAAGCTGAAGAAGGGTTTCGAAGCCACGTCATCCAACCAAGGAGCGAACTTAAATGCCCAATGCAACCACTTCTCCATCTGCATTTTTGTGTTTGGATATATACATATATATATATATATATATATATATATATATATATATATATATATATATATATTATTCTTTACTAAGACTAATGGGGTATAGTCAAAGGCAAATCCATGATTTTGAAACCATGGGTGCACCTGTCACGACCCAATTTCACTACAGGTCGTGATGACGCCCAACACCGTTGTCAGGCAAGCCAACACGGAAATATTAGTGAGTTCTAGTTTTACTTTACTAAACAGTTATGGCAATTTCTAAATTTTGAATTTAAAATAGTGATAATTAGCAACGTACAATAACAATTATACAATCCAAAAGAATAGTCTACCAATGTGTGTGCCAAGACTTGGTGTCACAAGCATATGGGCATCTAGTAGAACATACAAAAGAATAAATCTATCCTACTGTCCGAAATAGAATAGACGGCCAAAAGCAAAGAGAGACTCAATCATGCTGCTGATCGGCATAGGAAGGGAGCAACTCACCATGGAATCTCGGACTACGATCAAGAATGCGCACCAGACTGGCAGCCAGATGTACATGTCTCAGATCCTGTATAATTAAGTACAAAAGCATAGTATGAGTAGATAAATAATATGTACCCAGTAAGTATCCCGTCTAATCTCGAAGAAGTAGAGACGAGAGGTCGACTTGACACTTACTAGGGTCAAATAATATGAGAAAGTGTTATGCTAAGTATGGATGTCACACAATTTATATCAAGAAGTAATAGGTCCTTTCTGAGATAATATCACAGTCAACCATTTACGTTTCAGGGCATTTAACAAAGTTCAATTCACATAAAAATACCGAGCAAGAAGCATGCGCAAATAGTGCCAAGGTCGTACGACCCGATCCAACATAAAAATAAAGTGTGCACTGCCGGAGGGTCGAACGACGTGAACCATAGATGCTTCTATTACCCCGCTCGCGAATAATACGTGCGACGCGGTCAAATATAATTAAACACAACATATAGTCAGACATGGATAGATCAGGAAAACAATTATTCAAAGAATGCCAACTTCTCTTTAAAAGGTCAAGAAACTGAGGTTCCTCTTTATAAATTCATTCACCACATTCAACATGATTTAAGCAATCCAAATTGACCATAAAGTTACAAGAATATCACATAAAGCATGCTTTTGGGCCCTAGACTACCCGGACTTAAGCATAATAGTGGCTACGCACGGACTTACCTAGTGCGTACGGAGCCTCCGCATTTAGTGGCAAATTATTCAATAATTTCACATATGGGGATAATTTCCTCTTACAATTTTAGAAAGAAGACTTACCTCACTCCAAAGCATACTTCCAATATCAAGAATGTGCTCAAACCCTCAATTTGGAGCCGAACGATCTAAACTAATTAAACGAGGTAGGAACTAGTCAATACAAGCTCACAAGTTCACATTCTAACTATTAAAGTAATTTTCCAACCCTAAACACAAGTTTCCTAAAATCCGTCCCCGGGCCCACGTGCCCGGATTCTAGAAATTTTTGAAGAAAGTTGTTCTCTATAACCTAAGGGTCAAGAATATATGATTTATACTTCATTCCATAACAAATTTTGTGGTTATATCTTGTTTTTATCAAAATCCTTGTTTTACTCTAATCCCATAATTTTCACTAATCTTTGTGTGTTAATTTACCCAAAACCCAAGTATTAAACTCAAAATAAGTAGGAATAACTTATCTCAAGATTCTAGGTGAAAATATTCTCTCAAGAGCTCTATAATCGCCCAACTTATGAGTGGAAATAAGCCAAAAATGGCTAACACCCACAATAAATGAAGGTCACTGCTTCAGTGATTTCCGCATTTGCGGTCGTGGGCCGCACCTGCGCCCACCGCATCTGCGGAAAAGTGTCCACTTCTATAGAAATTCAGCTGGGCCGCTTGGCCGCTTCTGCGGGGAGAAAACCGCTTCTGCGACTCCGCTTCTATGGAAGATTAGCCGTTTCTGCAGCTTTGGGCTTGGCCTGCCTTGGATGCTTCTGCGAGAGCACGACCGCTTCTGCGGTCTCCCACCTGCGGCTGACCAACCGCAGGTGTGGGTATGATAGAAGACTGGAGCTTTAGCTCCTTTCCAAACTTTCCAACTTCACTCGAGCCTCGTCCGATTGACGCTCGGGGTCTCTGTGCCCCGCCCGAACATACCGATAAGTTTGAAATCATAAAACGGACTTGCTCGAACCCTCGAATGCCCAAAATAATGTTAAATCTAAGAATCACCCCTAAAACCAATTGAATCAAACTTGAACTTCAAGTTCTTCAATTTACTTCCAATGCAACGAAACACACTTATACTACTCGGATTGACATCAAATTTTGCGTGCAAGTCTTAAATGGAAATACGAAACTATTCCCTATCTCGGAACTCCATTCGGACCTCGATAACACAAAAACCCACTCCAAACCAAATATTTAAGAACTTTAAAATCCTTAAGGAATCAACTCTTACTATTAGGCACTAAAACGCTCCCGGATCATCCAAAATCCGATCCGGATATACGCCCAAGTCCGAAATTATCATACGAACCTATTGGAATCTTCAAATCCGGATTCTGAGGTCGTTTACTCAAAACGTTGACCGAAGTCAAACTTAGCCTTTTAAGCCAACCTTGAGGAACTAAGTGTTTCGATTTCAACCCAAACTCTTTCAAATCCCGAACCAACCATTCCCGTAAGTCATAAATCAGTAAAAGCAAGTACGAAAAGTCTTATCTAGGAAACACATGGTTCTATAAAGCAAAACGACCAGTCGGGTTGTTACAACACCAAAGACTTCAACGTAAATATGGTACTTGTCAATAATGTCAATTGATGTGAGAACATTTGGTGATTTATAACTTATTATTAATTTTGAATATCATTCAAAGAGATATACAATACATTTCTTAATCATTCGGTTCTTACCATTAATATGTAAAACATTGAGGTAAAATAGACTGTTAGTAACAATTTGGTACAATAAAAATTGAAACTAGTGCAAAAAGAAGCACGAAAAATATTAAAAAATTGTTAACATATGACTAATTATTTATATGGGAATTGATTACAAAAATAAACTCTATGCTATAAAAAAAATTATAGACAAAAGATCAATAATTTCATTATAATCAAAATATTAAGCAAGTTTCTTCTGTAATTTATTATTCAGTCAATAATTTGCCACAAAAATATTTCTTAATAAGCTATGCTAACAATTCAAAATACTTTGAGGAAAAAGCAATTAAAATCTAAGAAGCAAAAAGGGTAAGAGAAAATTACTTGAGAAATAGCAATTGGGATTGAGGTTGGCATAAATTTGGATGAGGAGATAATAGATATTAGAAAAAAGTTGAAAGAGAAAAATAAGGATTATTGAGTAGCATGTGTGTTGGAAATTAAATAAAAGAAATAAATAAAGGAAAAAGAAAATCTTACAACAACAAAGTTCGAGTGGGATTTAATCCCCTGTCCTTGGGAAATAAACCAACCATCAAACTAGTGCACCACTAAGTTCTTTTAGAGTATGGGTGTCAGAAGATAATATTTGGCAGTTTTTGTGAATTATGTACAAAGAATATTTGATTTATCGGGAAGACCATGAGTTCACATGAACCCCATTTTATTAAGTAGATTAGCCTCTGGGTCCCGTGATTCCTCAACCCACAACGTAGGTCCACCTCTACTAGACACATGAAATTTTTTACCCCTGCTTCAAACTTCCTCTCATTTAATACTTTTTTCTGTCTATACTTTTCCGTCTCTTAGTTAATATAAAAATGGGGAAGCCTCTATTCAATAGTATCACCTAAAGAACTAGTAAGTTGGGAATATATGTATTTACCAATGAAATAGTACAGCTGAATTTGTTACGTAGTTTATGGACAAACGGACTGATTTGATCCAAAAATGATAAATAATTAGATTAAAAATAAAAATTAACATAAAAACCAAAGGAAATGGCAGATCTGGCTCTGGGAGCGATGCCACCAAGGACAAAACTAATAGCAATATAAAACAGGAAATAAATTTGTGTTATTTAGCTTGAGAATAAAATGTAGCACAAGTTTTGCCCAAGATTTTGTATGCTTACAATGGTTGTTGAAGTCCCTATTTATATTTATGCCTAGGAAACAAGATCCTATAATCAAGCCCATCTTAAATGATAATAATGGGGGTCGTTGATGAATATGTAACGACAGATCATGAATGCCAAAATTCTCTTTAACGCCTACTTATTAAATATTAAGGAATATTATTCATTAAATGTCATCTGGTGATAAACATTTATTTTTCTTCCATTGATCATGCTCTCTCGGGATCTATTCGATACCAACTACAGTTGTTGTCCTCAGTATCAGTTCTTACTCGATTAATCTTTCGTCTGCCTCTGGTTCCATGTGTCACGCAGTCATTCGATCATTTGATGTAAACCAATTTTACCCTATACAGATAGTCTCCCTGCTTTCTAGGGGCATATCTTTGTGTCATGGGGAAGTTGGTGAAGATTTCTTTCTTGGTGAAAAATTTTCCGAACCCTTCTGAACAGTCTCTGACGCTTGATAAGATGCACATCTCCTCGCATTTAATAACTCAAATACGTGTTATCCCACGATTCAATAATATCCTTGCTAGTTCTCGAGGTAATCATGACTACGCTTTTAGCCTTCTATACCTTTACTTATACGTCTCTATAGACAATAATTGTGTCGAGAAAAATAAAATCAAGACCGAAAAATATTGCAACAATCGTAGTATTTTATCTCAAATATTTGAGTGTTATAATTTCTATGAATCCTCTGATTCTTCTTTTCAACAGTAAATAAATTCAAGGGCCTTTGAGCTTGATCTTGAATCTATATTTGTTGCCACGAACGATGATCTTGAATTCAACTAGCACGAACTTCGATTTAAACTCGTACTCCCTGAACCTTGATTTGTTATTCATCCTTGAGCTTGAACTCCATTTGTTCTTCGTTCTTGAGCTTGAACTTGATTTGTTCTTTGTTCTTGAGCTTGAACTTGATTTCTTGAACGTGAACTTGATTGCTTGAAGCTAGAAACTTGTGGAGGAATTTGCAACGATTGATCCACGAGCTCTTTCTTGCTTCCTGTTATAACTTCTGGTGTCTTTTTGGCTTATGAAGACCCTTATTTATAGTTGTGGGAGGGAAGAGTTACGATAAGAACAAACTCTTTCCAACCAATCAAATTGAAGTGTGACAAGACCATATTGATTTGCCAGAACATGTCACTTGCACATGTGGCGTTGTTTCATTGGCCTTTTAATGTGACTTAGCATGCCTTGTCATTTTGACACGTGACATGATTCTATTGGCTCTTCTGAGTGACTTATAGTGCCACATCATATGTCACCAAACTGGGCCTCTAGAAAAATGATATCTAGGGCTTAATAAAGTGAGCTCGCCACTTTAGCCCAATTAAATGGACTAGCCAAATAGATTTGGACCTATTTATTTAACCCATATGTATTGGTTTTATATAATTAATTCAATTATATTATCCTATAATTTTTATTTGGCCTAATATATCTTGTATTTGAATATAGTCTAAATTATTTAATAAATTTAATTCTAACAAAATTTACATGCCTATAATTGCTCCCAACTTCAAATCTTGTCGGAGTGTAGAGGCAAGGCTTGAAGTACCCATGAAGTCCATTTTCATTTCTTCTTGACAAATTACTCCATTGATGAACTTATTCAGATGCATTCCTGAGGGAGATTTTATTGTCCATCTCAATACATAATGACTCGATGATGACGAAATCTCAAGCTCATTTGACGTGATTTCATCCAACTAGTTTATAATTTAAATCATCAAATGAGTAAAATAGCTTTCCATTATTTCAGCAGCTATTACATGGCTTTCATGAACTTGGAAAATCATTGATTTATTGTCCATCTTATTCCTCAATATAATTCACCATAAATAAAAAGCAATACTTGCCAAACTCCCTACACGTTGGATAAAGTAACCATAGGCTACATGTAGCCTTTCTGAAGAGCCTTCAAGATATTAGCTTTTGTCTGTATATTATTATCTTTAAAGACTTGGTCAAATGTGAATTTTATTTGCAAGCAGCTGGATTAAGCCCATGCAAGAGACTTCGAAGTCAAATTAGTGACTTTGTGCGTGTAGTGCCGTTATTTCATAGACAACCTAATCAGATACAAGCATAACTAGATGCTACAACCTATTCCAATTTCAATATGGACTTGACAATTCCACCGCCCTTAACAAATTAAGTTCTTCTAGGAATCTGACTAAAATACTCATCCCAGAAAGAAATACAGATTCTTGACAGCCGTCTTTTGAATTGATCCCACATCGAAGGCTATCTTCTCAGCAATCTATTTGGGGTCTCTATAAATAGATACACATTCTTCATCTTGTAGGCATTAATTGGCTGGGCCTTTTGACGATCATAAGGCAAGCCCACAGTGAAGGTAAGTCCTATTTTTTCTTCCGTAGGATGTGTTCCTTTTTAACAAGATGATCCATGAATGAAGAAGACAATTATAGGGTGTGTGAAGAAGACAATTATAGGGTGTGAGGGGATGTGGCTTGACTATCAGAGAGATTACTTTTAACATGGTTCGACTATCGGAGAAATTACTCTCAATGTGGCTCGATTATCAGAGAACTCTCAAGGTGACTCGACTATCGGAGAGATTACTCTCAATGTGGTACGACTATCAGAGAGATTACTCTCAATGTGGCTTAACTATCGGAAAGATTTCTTTCAATGTGGTCCGACTATCAAAGAGATTACTCTCATGAAGGGATGCATACTCATCCCCACCCAAAAAGCGTGGGCCATTTCAGGACGCAAAGGTTCATACGACATATTGAATTACAAGTCCATGGCAACAAATAGATGGATAAATCCTCAACATCATATAGAGGACAAATCCATGACAGCATATAGAAGGTTAAATCTATAAAGAGGCCAACTTAAGGTGCAAAGGGACTTAAATATCCACCTTAAGATTGGAAAGTTATAGTTCATTATAAAAACAAACCGGCAAAGAGGCCAACTTAAGGTGCAAAGGGAATAACATGTTCACCTTAAGATTGAAAAATTATAGTTTCTTTAAAGGATAAACCCGTGAAGAAGCCAACTTAAGGTGCAAATGGACTAGCATGTCCACCTTAAGATTGGAAAATTAGAAAGCTTCAACTCGAAGACTTGGTGGACTTGATGTCATCAACTTGAACACTTGACGAACTTTGCAGATTTCAACTTGAAGACCGACAAACTTGAAGATTGGATGGACCTGAAGAATTGATGGACTTTGACGCTTCAACCTGAAGACTTTGAGGGATTAAATATTTCAACTTGAAGACCGGTGAGTTTGAGGACCTCAACTTGAAGACTGACAGACTTGAAGACCTCAACTTGAAGACTTGGAGGCTTAAATATTTCGACTTGAAGACCAACATATTTAAAGATTTGGCGAACATAAAGACATAGTGAACCCCTGTATTTCAGCGCAAATACTTGGTAGCCTATGAAAAAGACTATAATCGTCCCATTAAAGATACTAGTTTACCATGGAGGCTTGCCCCATCTAAATCATATGATATCCAAAATTTAATAGAAGAATGATATTTCAGCCCGACTTTCAAGTGTTGGTTTAATGAATTACTTCCATCATACTTCATTTGGACAACGATTGGGGCAATATGTATCTTTTGAACTTATGCGATAGAACATAGAATGCAACTCTATGATGCCTACGTACCTCAGTGAAGATGATCACATCATACCGTAGTTCAGAATGGGTATTTTGTTATGTCTTAACTTTTGCCTTGGCCATCTCTTTCGAGGTTTTCAACCTAGCAAACTTTTTTTTGGGCCGTATACAATTTAGACTCATGCGGGCTAGGAGTGTAGGAACATGCAGTTTAGGCTCATGCGTCAAGGAGTGTTGCAACTTCAAGGATAATACTTTTTCAAAAACTTGCCATTGATAGGGCCAATTCTCATGCCATCTTCATCAACCAGTTTGTAAAGCCCACTTGAATAAGCTTCTTGCACGACATATGGGCCATCCCATTTTGAAGTGAACTTCCCTATAGGTTTATGGGAAATAATAGTTGGTCTTCTTATGGCAAGTACTTGATCTCCTACTTGAAAGGATCTTGGGCGCAAGACAATCAAACTTAATAACATTCAAGGCTCTGTTGAGCTTCCAACCTCTTCTTATCAAGAGCCTCCAACTCTGCTAATCGAAGTCGAGCATTTTCTTTATCAGTGATCCCTCCTTGAATATCTAATCGTAATGAAGGTATTTGACGTTTGAGTGGCAAGACGGTTTTGACTCCATAAACGAGTGCATAAGGGGTCGCTTGTGTTGGCGTGCGATGAGTTGTCCTATATGCCCACAGAGCTTTTCCCACACGGTCATGCCAATCCCGATTGGATTTGGAGACAACTTTCTTTAATAAGTTTCATAGAGTCTTGTTGAATGCCTTGGCTAGACCATTGGTGACAGCATTGTACATAGAAGAGTTATGTTGCTTGAAGCCAAAGAGTTCACAAATCTTGTTCATCAACCTGTTGTCGAATGTCTTGCCATTATCCTTTATTTTGTAACAAGGAATGCCAAATGGATAGATAATGTTTACTATGATGAAACTTGCATAATTGTCCTTCTTTACTTCCTTAAGAGCAACAACTTCAGCCCATTTTGAGAAGTAGTTAATTGTTGCCAAGATGTATAGGTACCCATTAGAGGACTTTGGCAGTGGTCCAACAACATCCAATCCCCAAGCGCCAAATGTCCATGATTCAACATTTAATGAGGTTAATGAATAAAATTTGCATGGAATTGACAAGCCTTTTATCTTCGAGCGTAGTCCAAGCACTCTTTTACCATCATTGGCTAATAATATCCCATCCTTTTCTATGAAAGTGGAGCTTTAGTCCATATTGGTGTGACCCACATACCCCAGAATGTTCCTCATGCAAAGCTTGGAGAGCTTCTTCTTCCCCTAAGCATTGCAAGAGTACTCCCTCGAATGACCTTTTGTATAGTGTATCTTTGTAGTAAAGAAAGCGAGGTGCACGATGACGGATTTCAGTCCTTCTCCTCGGATTTTCTGGAAGTATCCCATAGATTAAGTAGTCAATAATGGGTTATCGCCGTTCTTCTTTCTCAGCTTCAGAAATAGCGACAATATGCTTGAGTTTATTTTCTTCACCTTCAGCCTCATTTGGCAGCAGTACTACCCATTTTTGGCAGACAGTAACTTGCGCTTGATCAGGTAGGGTTAGCGATGAAGCTAGGGTAACTATTTTCTTTCCTTGGCACATGTTGAGTAGGCACATCACCGATCCTCCCCATTAATTTTTTAGCATAATCATAATATGGGCGTAATTCAGGTTTTGACATTGTAACTACCTAAAAGCTGGTTGATCACCAACTGAGAGTCACCAAAAACTTGCAATTGCAACCGCTTCATTTTGACATCCATTTCAAGCCCAAGTATTAGTGCTTGATATTCAGCAACATTGTTAGAGCAGAGTTGCATCAACATAAAAGAGTAGGGCAGAACTTCACCTTCAGAAGTGACAAATACTATATCATCTCCAGGTCATCCGCAATGTGCAACACCATCAAAGTACATCTTCCATGGAGGTTGAACTTCAATGACCACTTCATACTCATTAAGTAGTCCGTCAGTTAGCTCCCAATCATCAGGTATAGGGTGATCTGCCAAGAAGTTTGCTAACGCTTGTCCTTTTATAGCCTTTTGAGGGATGTACATAATTTCAAACTGTTGAAACTGGAGGTACCACTTTGCTAGTCGATCACTAAGGACAAGTTTTGACATCACGAACTTGATGGGATTTTCTTTAGAAACCAAATGAATGACATGAGCTTGAAAGTAGTGTTTCAACTTTTGGATTGAGAAGCCTAGTGCCAAACATAACTTTTCGATTGGAAAATAATTCAGCTCATTTGGTGTCATCATCATGCTCAAGTAGTAAAGGGAGTTTTCTTTCCCTTCACTACTTTCTTGGGCCAACAACGCTCTAATAGACCTTTCTTGTTCTGAAATATATAGTATCAGCGGCATTCCAAGTATAGGCGCTACCAAAATTGGAGGTTTCATCAAGTAGGTTTTGATACTTTTGAAGGCATTGCTACAAGCTTGGTCCCACTTGAAAGGAACGCTTTTTTTTATGAGGCGACTGAATGGTTGGCACCTCCCAACTAGGTTTGAGATGAATCTTCTAAAGTGTGCTAGCTTTCCTTGGAGACTTTTCAATTCATGAATATCTCGAGGCTCAAGCATTTCCAAAATGGCATCCACTTTAGCTTGATCAATTTTGATCCCTCGATGTCAGACAATGAAACCAAAGAACTTTCCAGAAGAAACTCCAAAGACACATTTCAATGGATTCATCCTAAGTTGGTAACTCTAGAGCAACTCAACACCATTCTCAAGTCTTTCAAGTAGTTGCTCTTCTATCTTGATTTACCACCTAGTCATCAACATAACATTCGATATTCTTGTGGAGAAGATCATTAAAAATATTCTGCATAGCCCTTTAGTAAGTAGACCAGTGTTTTAAAATCCAAAAGGCATTACCTTATAACAATAAATACCCTTGGGGTGCGGAATGCAGTAAGATCTTTGTTCTTTGGTGCAATGCGAATTTGGTTATATCCCGATGAACCGCCATGAAATACATTACTTTAACCAGTAGTAGCATCGATAATCAATTTTGGTATAGGAAGCGGGAATTCATCTTTGGGAAACACATTGTTGAGATCCCTAAAGTCAACGCACACTCGAATCTGGCCATATTTCTTCCTTACAAAGACAATACTTGAAACCCATGTTGGGTATTTAACTTCACGAATAAAGCCAACTTCGATGAGTTTGTTAAAATTCGGTTTCAATCAATGGAATCAAGTTCGGCTTAAAGTGTCTTGAGCTTGTTTAACAAGACGAGCACCATTCTTGACTGCAAGGTGATGGACTGCTACTTTTGGGTCCAATCCAGACATCTCTTTGTAACTCCAAGCAAAGATATCCTTGAACTCCTTGAGTAACTCAATATAAGTGATTTCTTCATCAACTTCTAGTTACACTTAGGTAGGTGGGTCTTGGTTCTTCATCAATGCCAAGGATAACTTCTTTTAAGTCATCAAATATTGTCTTCACCCCTTCTTCAAGTTTAGGTGGAGCATTTTTCGCATCTTCATCTTCTTGAGGGTCCCCATCATTGAAGGATATGTGATAACACGGTGAAATATCCTCCAATTTCTAATCATCCTCCATTAGAGACGAAATACCATTCTCGTCTTGTGCGGTAACATGATACGAAGAACCCATACTTTCTTCGTCTTCTTCACGTTCCAAAGTATAGACAATAGTATATGTCTTTACCTTCAATACTTCTTTACATGAAACCATAAGTTTTGTTTTTCGCGTCATTCTAGAAGGAATCAAACTTTGGAAATCCTTAGAGATATTCTGAATTTTGGGCGAAGCGGGTGTTATTGTATTTCAATAATTTCTCTGGAACTTATTCCCTTTTCTTTAATGAACCCAATCTCTCAAACACGGAAGTCCTCACAGTTGATTTGCCAACTCGATCAAAGACAGAAGGCTTGTTATAAGCGATAGATTTATCTTCTACAGTGATATAATTGTTGCTCGCCCTTCTCATGGAGATGCGCATTGGTGACGGTTGCATGTATCCCAAACCTTCGCATGGTTGCCTCATTGCAGCTTCTGATGGGAGCTTCTCTAACTTTGATAGCTCATTAGGATTGTATCCATCTTTTGCAAATAGCATGTAAGCATTAGGATCAAAACCTTCATATGTTCGCTTTGTAGGGAGTGCCACATTCTACAACCGATTTTGGGCCACAAACCCGGAGCGGCATTGAGGACAAATTTACTACCTCAATTCGTTTGACCGGAAGAGTTAACCTCTTTAGCATGTTAGTTTGGAGATTAGATGATTCACGTTCAACTTTCTTCTTTTTAGGGACATATTAGAGCAGGGGAATTACTTTCTTGCCGTAAGACACATTATCCCCTCTATAAGATTTATTCACATTTGGTTGTACCTTATCGATAATAGTTTTGGCTTTACCAACAGTCACATTAGCTCTTTTAGTTGTGGGCTTGTCATTCTTACTTTTCATGATATCATCAGCTTTTAGCTCCTTCACAATGTGATTTTTCAAGTAGAATTTTGCATCGACGAAGTGTAACCTCGGTGAATGGCTTGTCATCAACAATTATCTTCTTCTCGACTTCACCCTCGTAGTATTTCAAACATTTATGGTAGGTAAATGGAACCACTTTATTCTCATGTATCCAAGGCCTTCCAAGTAAGACTTTGTATGAAGTCTTTGCATCAATCACCTGCAACCATACTCTTGATTGCATATCTTCAATGGTGATTCCCAACCTGATTGCACCTACAGCTCTTTTTCCCCTTTGGTTGAATCCTTGGATCATCACACGACTTTCTGAGAGTTCGTTCATAAGAATACCAAGTTCTTTCACAGTACGAATTGGCAAGATGTTCATTGAGGATCCTCCCTCAACCAAAATTTGATTTACCCTTTCATCACACATATAGCCAACCAAGTACAACAGACAGTTATGAAAAGTGTCACCTAGTAGAAGATCGTCATTTGTGGACGTAACTTTTTCCTCACACGTGTTAACTTCTTGAGGAATAGACTCGATGAGCTTTTCTGAAGATGGTGCCAATGATAGGTCATCACTCTTTTCTTTCCCTTTATTAGCATTGCAACAAGAGGCCTCAATACCATCACGGGAAATCTTCATGCGGAACCAATATGGCGAGAAATCCTCCAAGGTTACTGGATGTCATGACTTTTGAGGGTGGTGCATCTCCACTTTTTCTTTCTTTAAACGCCTAACTGGATTCTGATTCATTGGTCTTTTACCATCATTTTCCTTGTTAGTTATTTTATCGATTCTTTTCGTAGGCTCTTTTTATAGCGCCTACAACGAGTCACCAACTTCCAACCATCATCATCATAAGGTTGATCGATTTCAACTTTGTTGTTCTCCAGTAATTCTTCATCTTTACTTACTTTAAAACTATATAATTCATCCGTACTGAATGAGCCAAAGGTGATAGAGACTTGGTTTGCGCCTGCTTTCTCATCTTCAAGCACGATCTTCTTTTCACGAGCCAAGTCCATAACTTTATCCTTGAAGACAAAACACTTCTCTAGAGGGTGGCTCACAAGTTGATGGTATTTGTAGTAATTTGGATCATTCATTTTACCAACTTCATTTAACCGCTTCATCTCCGGAAGCACAATGAGATTTAACTCGAGGAGTTCTTAAAAAATTGTTGGCACATCAGAATCCATAAATGGGTACTCCTTCTCTTGAATTTCATTTAGATTCAACTTCCCACTGGGTTTGTCTTAAAAAGAAGTAGATTTCGTACTTTGCTTCTTGCTCACCTTCGTTGTAAACTTCACAGGTGATGTGTTGACATTCATAGCTTCTTTATTTTTCAGACCTAAGTACAAACTTACTCCATTTTCTGACTTCTTGCTTGTCGTTCCCTTTGTGAGGCTCATAGATAGGCAGTCTTTTGTTTCTAGCGAAGGCCATGCTTAACTCCAGGTCGTGGGAATGAGTCGCAAGTTCTTCAAATTTTCTAGGCTTGATACCTTACAAGATGTAGCGGAGTCCCCAATGCATGCCTTGGATGCATATGTCTATGGCAGAAGCTTCACTAAATGTCCTTTTGCAGTTGAGGCTTGCATTCCTCCAATGATTGATAAAGTTAATAACTAGTTCACCCTTTCGTTGACGAGTATTTGTAAGTTCTATCATACTCACAGTATGTCTCGTGCTATAAAAGTGATTGAGGAATTCTTACTCTAGTTAATTTTGACTATCAATAGATCCAGCCTCGAGGTCTGTGTAACAGTCAAAAGCATTTAATTTTAGCGAGCAGACAAACTGCTTGGCGAGGTAATCTCCATAAGTCCCAGCATTGTTGCACATCTCAACGAAGTGCGCCATATGTTGCTTTGGATTACCTTTACCATCAAACTGTTGAAACTTTGAAAGTTGATAACTAGCAGACATCTTCAACATATCAACCCTTTAGTGTACAACTTTGCATATGTAAGGGAGGACTTGACAGTAACTTCTTACTTATTATTAACGGTTCCTTCAAAGAACTCCTTTAGTTGATCAATTGGAATCATCCTTTCAGATGAGATAGGGATAGCCTTAGGGGATGCTACTTGTATTGGGGAGAATCACTATCTGGAACTTCTGGGAGATTGCCAGGTGCGTGGATGGATTCTTCCTCCATCAATATTCCTACCTGTAAGCACGTGATTTTTGCCCTATATGAGAAATACTCCCAAAAAATACAAAATGAAATGATTTTCCTTGGTGTGCAATTTTGAGTATTTTTGTGATATTTTTGGATAATTATTTGTATTTGTTTGTGTTTGCTTATTTGTTAAATTAATAAAAAATATAAAAATATGTCTCATTTTGCATGTAGGATTTAATTCTACAATTGTTAGTAATTAAATTAGTTTTACAAAAATTAAAAATTACAAAAATAGACACCTTTTGCATTTTTAGCATTTAATGTCCAAATATACAATTTTATGCTTAATTATTACTTAATTGTGCGTTAATTGTTATTGGGAGTTAATTTGCGCTTTTATAACTTAATTTAGTTCTTAATAATAATTTAAGTACTTTTATAATTTAGTTTTAGAAAATAAAAGAAGAAAAGATAACAAAAATACAAATAAAAATCGGATTGGGCCACTTCTTCAATTTTCAACCCCAGGCCCAAACAATTGTCCACGACCCAGTCCACTTCACACGGGTCGACCCGGTCCGCCCCATTAACCCATTAAACCAAGACCCACTCTTCATTTTGTCCTAACACAAAACAAAACAAAACACAAACAAAAAAACCCTAAAAAACCTAAAGTAAACTATCCGCCCCCTCCCTTACTTTCATCTTCTCCAAACTCCAAAAAACACCCCATCCATGGCTGCCCAAACCAGCTTCCTTCTGCTACATCCATACCCAGCTGCCTCGCGTCTTCATCTTCTTCCTCACCTCCAAATGACCCTTCCAATCACCGGAAAAAAAAACTAGCCTCCTCCTCACGTCCGCCATTGACGAGCAACCATCGTTGCTACGTCAACCCGCCACTGCTTCTGCGTCGTCAACCACGAACAACTCTAAAGCCACCGCCATTCTTCTTCACTGTTGGCACGCGTAACTCGTTTCGTCGCAAACACAAGAAAGATATGAATCTTGTGGTTCGTTCCGTCGCGCAACATTCCGTCGCACGAGCAAAGCTGGCAAGGCTGTGAGTTCCGTCATGGTGTTGCTATGAATCCTGTGTTGGTGGTAACCACCAACATATCAGTCATGCCAGCACTGTCCGCCATGAGGCACCACCGGGACGGACGATTGGTTTTTTTTATTGCTGCAAAGAGAGCTGGTCGCTTCCATGGCCGAGCTGCTGTCGCGGTGCTGCTTCCCGTTCCACCTTCTTCTTCATTTCCGGCTGCTGCTACTTCTATTTTCGACCTCAACGTCCAGCTGCTGCCTCACGAACAACCATGGCCAGTCTCCATCGTTGCTTCTTCTGCATTCATTTTCCTCGCAAACGAATTAACTGCTTCCATTCATCACTTCTGCCATCGTTTGGTCGAGTTTTAGTCGAGGTCGTCGAGCGTAGTTTTGAGTTCGTCAAGTTTACAAGGAAGTTGAGTTCGTCGTTGAGTCCGGACAGATTTATTCCCATTTGAGTTTTGTCAAAACAGTTCATACATATGTCGTGTTGATCCGGTTAGTAGTTTTTGAATTTTATGTTTGTCCGTATTTTGTTTTGATATTTTCGAATCTAAAATCGGCAAATGTTTGTTTTGTTTATCGTTTGAATTAATGTTTTGTTCATGTTTCTGTGTTTTGTTGAATTAATTTTCAGATTTCAAATGGAAGTTAATTACATATTCATTTCATGTTTGTATTATTGTTTAAGTGAATATTTGTTAGTTTGTTGTTTGTTAGATTCAAATTGAAATTTAATTAACTATTTCTTCAATTTGTTTCATGTGTTTATGTATTGTTAGAAATTGTTAGTATTGTTAAGTTCAAGTTTAAGTTCATAATTGTTTCTTCGTCGATCTTGTTATTTGTTTAAAGAATTTAGTTGTGTTAAAGGAATATATTGATTTAATCGTTTAATCCGTCATGTTTGTTGTGTTAAATAGATTCATTCATGTTCATACTTTGTTTGGATGATCTTGAATCCGAATTTTGTATAGTTTGATTTCTTGTTTATCATTTGTGATTATTTCTTGAATTGGTCTCATAATCTTGTTTAAAGTTTAATATAAGAATTGTTTGTTGTAATGTTGTTAGAGTTGATTTTAAGTTCAATATTATTGAATTTAAGAATCTAAATATACTTGTTTGATTGTTGTTGTTGTTTAAATCCGAAAAATAGGTTTGTTGTTGCTAAAAATATTGTTCAATCAAATTTTAGTTGTTCTTGGTTGTTCAATTTGTGTTCATGTGATTTGTTGTTGAAATGTTGTTAAAATCATGTTCATGTGATATTGTTGTTATGATGTTCATCCGTGTTCATATTGTTGTTTGAACATTGTTAGAAATTGATCATATTGTCTATATTTTGGTTAAGTTTGATTAATTGATGTGTTATAGCTGATGGTTAGTTTGGTAAATTTGTAATACGTTCAGGGGTAGTTTGGTAATTTCAGTAAGGTCGGAAGGGGTAGTTTAGGAATTGTACATTTTTGTAATTGTTTATTTGAAGCATGGGGGACAAAATGAAATGGGGTGGGTTGTGATATGATTATTTAATATAAAGGGGGGACAAGATTTAATTTAAAGGGGAATCTTGCATTATTTTAAATAAAGCATGGGGGACAAAATGAAATGGGGTGGTGTGATATGTTATTTAATGTAATGGGAATGAGTGAGAAGATAATGGGTTTGGTAGAGAAAATGGGTTGATTTTAATTGATTAAAAGATTTATGGGATGAGTTATATATGTGAAGTCTTGAAATCAAAGAGGAGAAGGGAGAAATACACAGACAGAAAAAAACGGGAGAGAGAAACAAATCTGAAAATAAGAGAGAGAAAAGGGCTGAACATTTAAGAGATAGAAAATTCCGAAAAATATTTAAGTTTTCAAATAAAAAAAAAACTAAAAAAAAATTCTGTTTTCTTTTGTTGTTTGAAATCAGAATTGATTGTTGTTTCATAAAAGCTGAAGCTTTTGTTTTTTTTGGATTACTACTCCACCGGTCTGTTACTGGGTTGTTACTGTTGCTGGGCTATTGTTGCTGTGTTGTACTGATTTTACTGCTGTTGCTGATTCTCATATTCATTTTCTTTTGCTTCCAATATCAGGTACACAACTGAAAAGCTGTTTATTGTAATCCGAAATATGAAGCGTGAATACATATGAAGAATGAAAATTTGAAGTTTTAATTTCGTTTTTTATTTCTTTGTTCCTTTTGTTGATTGTATTTAAGCTATTTCATGAATTACTAAATAATAACTGGAATAAGAAAATAATATCATAAGTTATTCTGTAATAAATCAGTTCGGCAAAATAGGTTAATTCACTAGTTATGAAGGCTTCAAGATTATAGGTTGATCATGAACAAGTAGCTAAATTTAGCTAAGAACACGAATTTAAATTAAACATCGTAAATTAGGCATTAAGGCATGACTTGAGCTTAAGCAAGATTAAGAGAACGTTTAAGTCTAATAAACTTTCTAATAAGCTTTAGTAATTATGGTTAAATCTAGTTTCAAATGATTGTGAATAATTAATCTCAATAATTTTTTTTTAAAAAAAAATAACAATGCTGAGTTTTAATCTAGCTATATTTGTTTATTTTGAATATTAGTTGTTGAATTTTTATTTTATTTATAATTTCGAAATTAAGAGTGAAATTCCTTTTTCATCAATATTTGTATTAATCAAGCAATTAGCATGTCATGTCTTCTTAAAATAATAAAAGCTAGTAATAAATTAGGATTTTCTTTCTTTATTTTAGAGACTCATTTTTATAGAAAAATGTAGTCGTTTTAAGATTTGTCCAAATAAATGAGATGAGCCTCGCTTAATGAAATGTATAGATTGCGGGGCCCTCAATAAATGTACATTTAATCGCTTAGAATTAGGGAGGAGCCGTTTTAGCAAATTTCACGGCCCTACCCAAAATAATGATACGCTAGACTCTTTAGGCGCGATTTAATTAATTTTACCTTCTTAAACTCGGATGCGCATTTCATGCGACCCAAATCTAAATCCTAAAACATTGAATAAAAATGTGTTCCGGATTGCGGGTGCATTTCATGTGACGTAATCCAAAGACATGTTTTAAACGATGTTCACAATTTTTTTAAAAAATAATAATAATAATAATAATAAAGTGGTAAAGAGTTAAAATTGGCACATCGGTTCATAATTGTATTAAAATCAGATAAATAAGCCAAATATGACAATTGAGCGACCGTGCTAGAACCACGGAACTCGGGAATGCCTAACACCTTCTCCCGGGTTAACAGAATTCCTTATCCGGATTTCTGGTTCGCGGACTGTAATATGGAGTCATTCTTTTCCTCGATTCGGGATTAAACTGGTGACTTGGGACACCCTAAATCTCCCAAGTGGCGACTCTGAAATAAATAAACAAATCCCGTTTCGACTGTCCTTTAATTGGAAAAAACCCCTTGTACCCTCGCGGGGGCGGAAAAAGGAGGTGTGACAGCTCTGGCGACTCTGCTGGGGATGTAACCCAGAACCAGTGGTTCAGGGTTAGAAATTCGAGCTCATATAAATTGTTATATTTGGTTTTATCTGATTTTTACATGATTGAGCCTAATGTGCTAAATGTTGCTTTTACCGCTTTGATATTACGTGAACTGTGTATAAACTGTGCCGAAACCCATCTCCTCTCTCAGTCTTCTAAATCATGAAGAAGGGTGTACTTCGTACGACTTCTTTTCTGTATAGTGTCAAATCCCAATTTAGAACGAGGTTCGGACAAGTTGCTAAGCCGGTGAAGCTTCTGTATTCCCGGTACGCTACCCCCCTCGGCTCGAGCTGTCCGCTCGGGTAAGCCAGGTCTAGAACAAACACCCAGGTTCTGAACCTAGTATAACAAAGCCACATGCCGGATCCCTAGTAGGAACGTTTGTTTGCATCACGTGCATCTGACTTTGGAGGCTCAACAAAGGGGTTGAGTCTGTCTAGGACAGGTGCACCAAAAATGAAAATGACCATCCTGATGCATCTTACTTGTTACTACTTGCGCATTAATTTGATTCGGACTTGTGTGTTGACTGACTTGTGAATATCAAGAATAATATTTTGAAATTGAAAAAAAAAGAAATAGCGGTTAGGGAATTGATTGTTTATTTTGAAAAGAAAACAAATGCCCAAATACTGTCAAAACTCTGCCGAAATTTTGAGAAAATGAAAAAAAATATCTTATTAGTTTGTTTTATTAAAAGATAAGAAAAGAAAAAAAAAGAGTCGTTGTTCTGTTTTGTTTTTCAAAAAAAAATAAAATAGAAAAAATATATAGTTTGTCTTGCCATGAAAATGAAAATGAAAAAGAGTCTTATTTTTAAAATGGTTTTTTTTTATTATTTATTTGATTATGAAAATGCAAAAAAAAAAAAAAGTCTTTCATTATTTGTCGCAAATATATATATAAATCTGAAAAGTTTTTTTTTATTTCCAAAATATATATATCTTTATTTGTTGCAAAGAATATTTGTCTTGCCAAGAAAATTCAAAGTAAAATTCCAAAAAAATATGTCTTGCAAAAAATAATATAAATATCTTTATTTTCCATTGTTGATAAAACAAAAAATAATAAAAATGTTTTTTTTAAAAAAAAAATCCGAAAATATTTTGATACTTCTTTCAAAATTGAAAAGAAAATTCAAAATTCAAAAAATATTTTTTAGAAACATTTCTTTTATCAAAAGTAAAATTCCAAAAATATTTTCTTTTTTTTTCCTTTAGAATAAGAAAAAAAAGACAAATGGAAATTCGAAAAAAAAAATTCCTTTTACTTTTGAAATTCTCAAAGTTCAAATCAAAAGAAAAGGAATTTTTACAAGTCTTTCTTTCAAAAAGAAATCAATCAAAAAAATATATATATATATATATATATATATATATATATATATACTTCCTTTCTTCTTTTGAAGCAGTTCTTTCACAGTTCCAATTAAAAAAATATATATATTAGTTCATCTACTTATTCGCGAGACCCGAACTACGCGGGTTTGATTCTCACCGGATGTGAGATACGTAGGCAACCCTCATCGGGTCCAACCCCACCTTTTGCTAAAAAGCCAAAAACAAATAAATAATAATAAAAGAATAATATGTCAAATTTTAATTTTGTCATAAAGAAGTCGGGTGACGTTGTTTTATCAAGACATAGCCGAATGTTCCCGAGAGGGACGCCGGAAGGCTGACTTTGCATAAACAGCCACTTTTGGGTCATATTTAAGATTTGGTCCAGTTGACCCACACAGCCTTAAAAATCTTCGTCCCTGAGACGTTGAAAGGCCGTGTTTGCAGTATTGAGTTTTCTAATTTGAAAATCGATAAAAAGAGTCATAAATAAGTCAGGTGATGCTGTTTTGTCATAAATAGCCTAATATTCCCGAAAGGGACGCCGGAAGGCTGACTTTGCATAAACAGCCACCTTTTGGGTCATGTTTAGGAGTTTGGTCCAGTTGACCCGCACAGCCTTAAAAATCTTCGTCCCCGAGGCGCTGAAGGGCCGTGTTTGCAACTCCACGTTTTCATTGTAATTTGAAAAAAAAAGAGTCAGCAGTTAGGTGAATACCGTTCGGATTTTTGGTCAAAATAAGCCGACCCAGCTTCGGCCGCGTCTTAAACCGTTCTTGCCGAAATAGCCTTAGAGTATCTTTCAGTTGTCGAAAGGTTATTTTCGTAAAAGAACGGACAAGTTTGTAAAAGTGTCATAAAATAATCCTCTTCGGCCTCGAATTCATGTGGAATTTGGAAGGGGCCACACGTTTGCAAAAATAACCGTTCGGTTGCATTTGTCAAACAGAGAAAGGGGGTCAGCCTTTTGTTTTTGAGTTTGTAAATCTTTTGATTAGAATATACGATTTGTTTGATTTTCAAGTTTGCAGGTCATCTTCAAACCTTTGAAACCTAGTTTGTTTTAAAATTGAAAAATGTGTATTATTGTTTAGCTTTTATTGGTCCGAACTACGCAAGGTCTGATTCATGCGGGGTCATGATACGTAGGCAATCCCCATAAGATTCGACCGCTTTTAATAAAGAAAGAAAGAAAAAAAAGAAAAAGAAAATACAAAATAAAATAAAATACAGGGTTTCCCAAAGTGCTTTAAAAGGGGACAAATGAGCAAGCCGGGATGACGCATGTTGTTTGAAGCAAAGCATGTAGAAACGGTTAACTGCCTAGGAACATTACATCCTCTATGTGTTGTGATCAAATCTGTTAAAATCTAACGCTAACAAAGCTTGTTGTTGTCTGAAACCAGACAAGTTAGTTGTTAAAGAACTCTGGCAACACACTCCTATCAAACCAGATCCAAAGGACCGGTAGCAACAAGCATGACTACTTCAGAGAATAGTAATGAGGAAGAAAGGCCGATGAGCCAGTTGTTAAAAGAAGCGATGGAAAAGATTGAAAGGATGGGACTAGAGATGAATGCAATGCAGCTAGCCCTAGCCAAAACACAAAAGAGCCCTGAGACACTGGGGCACATGCCGGAATACCCTCACTCCGGCCCTTCAACAAGCCATCCGAATCCCCGTTATCATCAAGAAAGAAGCCCTCATGATTCCCAAGCTCCACCGCCCCATCAACCTCTCCCAATACCAAATGTTCCGACTTATATGGGACCCACATCAGCCACCCTGCAAAGATCAAACAGCGAGCCATTACTTCAGGCTCCCGATACGCAATACTATCCCCCTGAGCCTACATTCCATGCCCCCGAACCACATGCCTACAATCCACATTTGGAGGCATCGACCGAAATTGAAAAGCCGGTTAAAGCCCCAGAACAAGATGAGGTATTGAGGAAATTCAAAAGCCTGGAGCAGTCCTTCAGGAACCTGCATGGATTGGGCAACCAGGTCAGCATGGCCTACAAAGATCTATGCCCTTTCCCGGATGTCCAACTCCCAGCTGGGTTCAAGATGCCTAAGTTTGATTTATATGAAGGGCACGGTGATCCCATGGCACATTTACGGGGATTCTGTAGTAAAATGAGAGGGGCAGGCGGTAAAGATGAACTGTTGATAGCCTATTTTGGCCAAAGTCTGAGCGGATCGGCACTAGAATGGTATACCAGGCAAGATTCCAACAAATGGTACACCTGGGATGATCTGGCACAGGCTTTCGCGGGTCATTTTCAATACAATCTCGAGATAGTCCCTGACCGTCTCACATTGTTGAGGACCGGGAAGAAGCCCGGGGAAAGTTTTCGCGAGTTCGGGTTCCGTTGGAGAGAGCAAGCAGCCAGAGTCGATCCTCCTATGAGAGAGGGAGAGATGGTGGACTACTTCTTACAAACCTTGGAGCCAACTTACTTTGGTCATCTAGTGACGACAGTTGGTAAATCTTTCAATGAAGTAGTTAAAATGGGCGGTATGATCGAAGAGGGACTCAGGTCCAACAAAATTCTGAGCTATTCGGCAATCAAAGCAACCACTCAGGCCATCCAGAGCGACACTGAGGGTGTACTGGGGAAGGAGAAGAAAGAAGATGTCACGACCGTTGAGTCTGGAGCCTGGTTCGGATCTAGAGGCCCGTCACCCTACTATGGCAACCCACGACCCTACCACCAAAATTACCCTCGCACTCCATATAGCCCTCCACGACAGTATTACTCACTGCCAGATCCCCATTTTTCCGTTCATCATGCACAAACCTATACCCACTCTCCAGCACACGCACAATGGCGTGCACTGGCTCCCCAAAATACATACCCACCTCCACCAAACATATATCCACTTCCGAGGGCCTATAGAAATCCTCCAGGGTCAGGTTTCCGGGGGAATCAAGCTTTTAAGAATGAGAGGAAGCAGAAATATACTCCGCTGGGAGAATCCTATACCACCGTGTTCCACAAATTGAGGCAGTTAGGCCTATTGAATCCTATTGAGCCCAAAATACCAAATCCCCTTCCTGAAAATCTTGACCCTTTAGCAAGTTGTGAATATTGTTCGGGGGCTCCCGGACACGATACCGAGAGATGTTGGAAGTTGAAGAATGTCGTTCAAGAGCTCATCAACACAAATAGGATCGAGGTTCAGGTTCCAGAGCCACCAAACATTAATGACGATCCGTGCCGGTGAAAATAGTTCCAAAAAAAAAAAACAACAATTGGACGGCTACTCCTCTTCCTATCCGAAGGGAGTCTTGGTAGTGGGCTCTGATTTTTCTTTCTTGTTTTGGATTATTGCAGAGTTGTAATCCAGTTTTGTTTTAGTGTGAAACTCTGTTATCCCGTATTTTTGTAAAGCTTCTCTTCTTATTTTGTTTTGAGTTTATTTTTTTCCTCTTTTCTTTCTAAACAATGCTCTTTATACTGATTCCAATGACATGACATGCATAACGGATCTTCAACTTAGTCTAAAAATCAATCTGGTTTCGAACTGGTTATACAAAAGGTCAATCACGATGACGAATTGGGATACGATGATAATAAAGCCTTCAAAGAGACAAACAGAGAGTTAAGCTAGTTGGAAGAGAAATCCAAGCCCAACTTAAATGACGCATAAGACATCAATTTAGGGGATGCAGACGATATCAGGAAATTTAAAGATGGACAGCAAGTGTTGAAACGGATCCTCCCACATCAGGCCAAAGCAAAAATGGCAAATTTGTCCCGAATTGGCAGTGGCCATCTATTGTGACCAAGATGTTATCCAGTTGCGCTTTATGTCAGAGAGATGTCGAGGGAAGATGCATCGACATTGCTATTAATTGTTGTTTGTTTGTTTATACTTGGCATTCATCGGAGAATGAAATGACGGAGGCAATTTTTTTCTTTTATCCAAACATTTTAACCTTTGCTTCCCCTTTTGAGCCTTATCTATTCTTTCATACCCCTCTTTTGGAATCAGTAATGAAAATGAGAAAAAAAAGAGAAGAAAAATATAATAAAAACAAAAGAAAAGTCAAAAAAAGAAAGAAAAAAAAAAGAAAAAAAAGGAGTTGTGAACTACGTTTGACCTGATTCCTCAAAGAAGGATACGTAGGCGCCTCACGGCTCGGTCATAGTGTAACCAAAAAATAAGAATCCCCAAGCGAGAAACTGGGGCAGAAGTTATGTTTGTAATGTTGGGAAAGAAGTTCGATTCCAAGAGTTGTAATGGTTTTTACCCATCAGAATTATTTTGAACCCTTTTTGATGCCTCTTTTTCTTTTAGCCATAAACAAAAAAAAAACCCATGCTGATGTCCAAAA
Organism: Nicotiana sylvestris; assembly: GCF_000393655.2. Taxonomy (NCBI): domain Eukaryota; kingdom Viridiplantae; phylum Streptophyta; class Magnoliopsida; order Solanales; family Solanaceae; genus Nicotiana; species Nicotiana sylvestris. Next base: position 129,798,097 of record NC_091068.1, read on the forward strand.
AAGACCTCCCGATCAGAATCCGAGGAAAGCCAAGTTAAGCAAATATAAGCAGAGAAAGTCGGCAACGAATTGATAACCTAAAGAATCCCCAGCAAAGAGTCATATTGGCACCATAAGGCGACGAGAATTGAGAGAAATGAGAGAGTCTCATCAGTGAAAACCCCTCGAAGGGCACTATGAGGCGACAAGGATATAAAGGGGGCTAGCAAGATAAGATCCGCATCCGGCGAAAGTTGGGCTTCTGCACATCCCCAGCAAAGTAAGGCCGTCAAAAAAAAATTGATCGATATGAATAGACTGAGTTGGTTAATCCAGAAGTGCATGACATGATCATTGGGATTGATTGTACCATTCAGATAAGTTCTTTATTTTTTCTTTCTCCAACATTTGTTCAGAAAGACTTTTTCTTTCATCTTTTTAAAGTCATCACTTTTTATTTTTTGGTTTATAGTGTTTTTCTCCATTATTTTGTTTTTTAGAAGGATTTTGTTTTTCAGAGCTTACTACTAATTGCCAAATGCTGCGAAGCAAAAGGCGAACAGGACATGCCAAAGATAATGCAATGAAACGGAAAAGACATTTGTTGCAAGACCGAATGATGAGTTGGCCTAAATGTCAAGAGGGTATAGTGAAAAAGGGGTCGAGATGCAAGAGCATCCTTGGCCGATCATCGACCAAATTCCAAAAAGGTCGGACAATGTGGACCAAGGAAAGAAGAGGAAAAATCACCCCCAACGGGAATGTGTTCACCAGCAGGGACATGATCCCCAACAGTAATATCATCCCCAATAAATAGTATCATCCCCAGCAAGTTCTGATAGTGTAATGGAACGCCGAAAAAAAAAGAAAAAAAAAAAAAAAAAGAAAAAAAGGGAAAGCAACCATGTTTTTTTTCTTTTAAAACTAACAAAATCTTTCTTTGATTTGAAGCAGGGAAAAGAAATGTTACAGATGACGGAAGAACATGCCATAAAGAAGATCATCAAACCGGGGCAGAAAATTTTCTCATCGCGAAAATTTTCTCAAAAAGACAAGCGCCCACCTGAATAACGAGAGGAATACTTTTTGTCTATATATTTCAGGCACCCACCTGTATAACAAGGGAATACATCTCATGTCTTTACCATCAGGCGCCCACCTGTATAATAAGGGAATACATTCCATGCCTTTACCAATAGAAGATACACTTCCTAGGTCTAGTTTTGCCAATAGGAGACGCACTTCCTAAGTTTTACCCATAGGAGACGCATTTCCTCCTAAGTTTAATTTTACCCATAGGAGACGCATTTCCTCCTAAGTTTAATTTTACCTATAGGAGACGCATTTCCTCTTAAGTTTAGTTTTACCAGTCCTAAGTTGTTGTTGAAATCAGGAGCCCGCCTGAAGAGAGGAATGACGTTTATTTTAAAAGTTGAAGTTGGGAGCCCGCCCGAATAACAGAGGCATACATTTTAGTCTTTACATTTCCAGTATTGAAGTTGGGAGCCCTCCCATATAACAGAGGAATACATTCAGTCTTTTCATTTCAGGTGTTGAAATTGGGAGCCCGCCCATAATAACAGATGAATACATTCCAGTCTTTATTTTCAAGTGTTGAAGTTGGGAGCCCGCCCATAATAACAGAGGCATATATTTCAGTCTTTATATTTCTAGAGTTGAAGTTGGGAGCCCGCCCAGATAACAGAGGCATACATTCAGTCTTTATTTTCAAGTGTTGAAGTTGGGAGACCACCCAGATAACATAGGCATACATTCAGTCTTTATTTTCAAGTGTTGAAGTTGGGAGCCCGCCCAAATAACAGAGGCATACATTCAGTCTTTGTTTTCAAGTGTTGAAGTTGGGAGCCCGCCCATAATAACAGAGGCATACATTCAGTCTTTACTTTTCAAGAGTTGAAGTTGGGAGCCCGCCCATAATAACAGAGGAATACATTCAGTCTTTACTTTCAAGCGTTGAAGTTGGGAGCCCGCCCAGATAACAGAGGCATAAATTCAGTCTTTATCTTCAAGTGTTGAAGTTGGGAGCCCGCCCATAATAACAGAGGAATACATTCAGTCTTTATTTTCGAGCATTGAAGTTGGGAGCCCGCCCATAATAACAGAGGAATACATTCAGTCTTTACTTTCAAACATTGAAGTTGGGAGCCCGCCCAGATAACAGAGGCATAAATTCAGTCTTTATCTTCAAGTGTTGAAGTTGGGAGCCTGCCCATAATAACAGAGGCATACATTCAGTCTTTATATTTCAAGCGTTGAAGTTGGGAGCCCGCCCAGATAACAGAGGCATACATTCAGCATTAATTTTCAAGTATTAAAGTTGGGTGCCCGCCCATACAACAGAGGCATAGGTTTCAAGATCAAGTCAGAGGACAATAAAACAGAGGGTTACAGCAGGAATCCCCTACAGGAAACAATAAAAATCCCCAGCACCGGGAAACAGAAGGTTGCAACAAAAGATCCCAGCACAAATTCAGGCGCATGAGTCAAAAGGAAGAAAAGAGGCGTTTTGAAAGAAGCAGCTGGTGAACATTAAATCATGCCCAGCATAACAAGTCTGATGAAGAAAGCCGTACCCACCAGAGGAACCGCCAAAAAGCTTAATGAAGAAAGCCATGCAGACCGAGCAAAATGATGAAAACTGGTATTCAGAAAAGCAAATGTCCAGTATCATTCCAAAATTCAAGGAAGAAAAGCACCGGATGAAACACAAGCCGACAAGAAAGCAAGGCAACAAGAACAAATTTCAATCTAGCCTGGCTTCTTGTTTTATTTTAAAGCACGGTGTAATAAGGAGATCGGTAAGCAGTGATAACAGCATGCAACAACAGTAACATTGCAGTCCCACGGTAGTCCCAGCTACCAAAACTTCCCGAACTACATTAACCTGATTCCCCTTTAGCCAGGGATATGTAGGAAACCTTTGAAGCAAAGGTTCGGTTAAATCTTTTTCAAAAAATGCTTCACACGGAGTACTCGGACGGGCAAAAATCGCTCGCTTTATCTTTGCACGAAAACCCTTCGTGTCTCCGGGCAAAGAGGGGCAGCTGTAAGCACGTGATTTTTGCCCTATATGAGAAATACTCCCAAAAAATACAAAATGAAATGATTTTCCTTGGTGTGCAATTTTGAGTATTTTTGTGATATTTTTGGATAATTATTTGTATTTGTTTGTGTTTGCTTATTTGTTAAATTAATAAAAAATATAAAAATATGTCTCATTTTGCATGTAGGATTTAATTCTACAATTGTTAGTAATTAAATTAGTTTTACAAAAATTAAAAATTACAAAAATAGACACCTTTTGCATTTTTAGCATTTAATGTCCAAATATACAATTTTATGCTTAATTATTACTTAATTGTGCGTTAATTGTTATTGGGAGTTAATTTGCGCTTTTATAACTTAATTTAGTTCTTAATAATAATTTAAGTACTTTTATAATTTAGTTTTAGAAAATAAAAGAAGAAAAGATAACAAAAATACAAATAAAAATCGGATTGGGCCACTTCTTCAATTTTCAACCCCAGGCCCAAACAATTGTCCACGACCCAGTCCACTTCACACGGGTCGACCCGGTCCGCCCCATTAACCCATTAAACCAAGACCCACTCTTCATTTTGTCCTAACACAAAACAAAACAAAACACAAACAAAAAAACCCTAAAAAACCTAAAGTAAACTATCCGCCCCCTCCCTTACTTTCATCTTCTCCAAACTCCAAAAAACACCCCATCCATGGCTGCCCAAACCAGCTTCCTTCTGCTACATCCATACCCAGCTGCCTCGCGTCTTCATCTTCTTCCTCACCTCCAAATGACCCTTCCAATCACCGGAAAAAAAAAACTAGCCTCCTCCTCACGTCCGCCATTGACGAGCAACCATCGTTGCTACGTCAACCCGCCACTGCTTCTGCGTCGTCAACCACGAACAACTCTAAAGCCACCGCCATTCTTCTTCACTGTTGGCACGCGTAACTCGTTTCGTCGCAAACACAAGAAAGATATGAATCTTGTGGTTCGTTCCGTCGCGCAACATTCCGTCGCACGAGCAAAGCTGGCAAGGCTGTGAGTTCCGTCATGGTGTTGCTATGAATCCTGTGTTGGTGGTAACCACCAACATATCAGTCATGCCAGCACTGTCCGCCATGAGGCACCACCGGGACGGACGATTGGTTTTTTTTATTGCTGCAAAGAGAGCTGGTCGCTTCCATGGCCGAGCTGCTGTCGCGGTGCTGCTTCCCGTTCCACCTTCTTCTTCATTTCCGGCTGCTGCTACTTCTATTTTCGACCTCAACGTCCAGCTGCTGCCTCACGAACAACCATGGCCAGTCTCCATCGTTGCTTCTTCTGCATTCATTTTCCTCGCAAACGAATTAACTGCTTCCATTCATCACTTCTGCCATCGTTTGGTCGAGTTTTAGTCGAGGTCGTCGAGCGTAGTTTTGAGTTCGTCAAGTTTACAAGGAAGTTGAGTTCGTCGTTGAGTCCGGACAGATTTATTCCCATTTGAGTTTTGTCAAAACAGTTCATACATATGTCGTGTTGATCCGGTTAGTAGTTTTTGAATTTTATGTTTGTCCGTATTTTGTTTTGATATTTTCGAATCTAAAATCGGCAAATGTTTGTTTTGTTTATCGTTTGAATTAATGTTTTGTTCATGTTTCTGTGTTTTGTTGAATTAATTTTCAGATTTCAAATGGAAGTTAATTACATATTCATTTCATGTTTGTATTATTGTTTAAGTGAATATTTGTTAGTTTGTTGTTTGTTAGATTCAAATTGAAATTTAATTAACTATTTCTTCAATTTGTTTCATGTGTTTATGTATTGTTAGAAATTGTTAGTATTGTTAAGTTCAAGTTTAAGTTCATAATTGTTTCTTCGTCGATCTTGTTATTTGTTTAAAGAATTTAGTTGTGTTAAAGGAATATATTGATTTAATCGTTTAATCCGTCATGTTTGTTGTGTTAAATAGATTCATTCATGTTCATACTTTGTTTGGATGATCTTGAATCCGAATTTTGTATAGTTTGATTTCTTGTTTATCATTTGTGATTATTTCTTGAATTGGTCTCATAATCTTGTTTAAAGTTTAATATAAGAATTGTTTGTTGTAATGTTGTTAGAGTTGATTTTAAGTTCAATATTATTGAATTTAAGAATCTAAATATACTTGTTTGATTGTTGTTGTTGTTTAAATCCGAAAAATAGGTTTGTTGTTGCTAAAAATATTGTTCAATCAAATTTTAGTTGTTCTTGGTTGTTCAATTTGTGTTCATGTGATTTGTTGTTGAAATGTTGTTAAAATCATGTTCATGTGATATTGTTGTTATGATGTTCATCCGTGTTCATATTGTTGTTTGAACATTGTTAGAAATTGATCATATTGTCTATATTTTGGTTAAGTTTGATTAATTGATGTGTTATAGCTGATGGTTAGTTTGGTAAATTTGTAATACGTTCAGGGGTAGTTTGGTAATTTCAGTAAGGTCGGAAGGGGTAGTTTAGGAATTGTACATTTTTGTAATTGTTTATTTGAAGCATGGGGGACAAAATGAAATGGGGTGGGTTGTGATATGATTATTTAATATAAAGGGGGGACAAGATTTAATTTAAAGGGGAATCTTGCATTATTTTAAATAAAGCATGGGGGACAAAATGAAATGGGGTGGTGTGATATGTTATTTAATGTAATGGGAATGAGTGAGAAGATAATGGGTTTGGTAGAGAAAATGGGTTGATTTTAATTGATTAAAATATTTATGGGATGAGTTATATATGTGAAGTCTTGAAATCAAAGAGGAGAAGGGAGAAATACACAGACAGAAAAAAAAACGGGAGAGAGAAACAAATCTGAAAATAAGAGAGAGAAAAGGGCTGAACATTTAAGAGATAGAAAATTCCGAAAAATATTTAAGTTTTCAAATAAAAAAAAACTAAAAAAAAATTCTGTTTTCTTTTGTTGTTTGAAATCAGAATTGATTGTTGTTTCATAAAAGCTGAAGCTTTTGTTTTTTTTGGATTACTACTCCACCGGTCTGTTACTGGGTTGTTACTGTTGTTGGGCTATTGTTGCTGTGTTGTACTGATTTTACTGCTGTTGCTGATTCTCATATTCATTTTCTTTTGCTTCCAATATCAGGTACACAACTGAAAAGCTGTTTATTGTAATCCGAAATATGAAGCGTGAATACATATGAAGAATGAAAATTTGAAGTTTTAATTTCGTTTTTTATTTCTTTGTTCCTTTTGTTGATTGTATTTAAGCTATTTCATGAATTACTAAATAATAACTGGAATAAGAAAATAATATCATAAGTTATTCTGTAATAAATCAGTTCGGCAAAATAGGTTAATTCACTAGTTATGAAGGCTTCAAGATTATAGGTTGATCATGAACAAGTAGCTAAATTTAGCTAAGAACACGAATTTAAATTAAACATCGTAAATTAGGCATTAAGGCATGACTTGAGCTTAAGCAAGATTAAGAGAACGTTTAAGTCTAATAAACTTTCTAATAAGCTTTAGTAATTATGGTTAAATCTAGTTTCAAATGATTGTGAATAATTAATCTCAATAATTTTTTTTTAAAAAAAAATAACAATGCTGAGTTTTAATCTAGCTATATTTGTTTATTTTGAATATTAGTTGTTGAATTTTTATTTTATTTATAATTTCGAAATTAAGAGTGAAATTCCTTTTTCATCAATATTTGTATTAATCAAGCAATTAGCATGTCATGTCTTCTTAAAATAATAAAAGCTAGTAATAAATTAGGATTTTCTTTCTTTATTTTAGAGACTCATTTTTATAGAAAAATGTAGTCGTTTTAAGATTTGTCCAAATAAATGAGATGAGCCTCGCTTAATGAAATGTATAGATTGCGGGGCCCTCAATAAATGTACATTTAATCGCTTAGAATTAGGGAGGAGCCGTTTTAGCAAATTTCACGGCCCTACCCAAAATAATGATACGCTAGACTCTTTAGGCGCGATTTAATTAATTTTACCTTCTTAAACTCGGATGCGCATTTCATGCGACCCAAATCTAAATCCTAAAACATTGAATAAAAATGTGTTCCGGATTGCGGGTGCATTTCATGTGACGTAATCCAAAGACATGTTTTAAACGATGTTCACAATTTTTTTAAAATAATAATAATAATAATAATAAAGTGGTAAAGAGTTAAAATTGGCACATCGGTTCATAATTGTATTAAAATCAGATAAATAAGCCAAATATGACAATTGAGCGACCGTGCTAGAACCACGGAACTCGGGAATGCCTAACACCTTCTCCCGGGTTAACAGAATTCCTTATCCGGATTTCTGGTTCGCGGACTGTAATATGGAGTCATTCTTTTCCTCGATTCGGGATTAAACTGGTGACTTGGGACACCCTAAATCTCCCAAGTGGCGACTCTGAAATAAATAAACAAATCCCGTTTCGACTGTCCTTTAATTGGAGAAAACCCCTTGTACCCTCGCGGGGGCGGAAAAAGGAGGTGTGACACTACCCTTTCTGTTAGCTTGTCGCTTCTAGCATCTTGATTTTGCATGCACTTGATCAAGCCAGAGATTCCTTCCGTCAAGTTTGCCAACTACTCCTCCACAGATGAAGTGTTTGTTACCATGGCTTGCATGATTGTCATGGACGATGGAGAGTAGCATGGATTGTCACATAGATTGATCCTCGATTGGCTCACGCTATGTGGTGTAAGTGGGGAGGATCCATAACTTGAAGCACCATCATCTTCCTTCACATCAGAGTACTTGGATCCGGAGAGGTCAAGTAGAGCAAGAGTTTTCTTGATCTTTTTGGCAACATCGCCTCCTCCTTCGAGTCCATTTGTGGAAGATCTTTCTCCTTTTGAGGATGAAGATCCGAAAACAGGGTTGATACGGATGGCACTTGGGGTGCTTGTTGTCCTAAAGAGCTTGTTTTGCTCCTCGTAACGGGACCAAAGCTTCCAAAGGTAACATCGAGGATGCTTTCCACATCAGCATAGAACCTAGAATTAGCTGGCTTGGTGGAAGTTGAACTGTAGTTGATTTTCTTTGAAGCCATTTCAATGTTCTTAAACGTTGGTGATTAAAAAGTTGAGATGAGAGGTAGAGATATCCCACTACGCGTGTTAGAATTTGTAGACAATAAATTGTATCGAGAAAAATAAAATCAAGACCGAAAAATATTGCAACATTCGTAGTGTTTTATTTCAAATATTTGAGTGTTACAATCTCTATGAATCATCTGATTCTTCTTTCCAACAGTAAATAAATTCAAGGGCCTTTGATCTTGATCTTGAATCTATATTTGTTTCCACGAACGATGATCTTGAATTCAACTAGCACGAACTTTGATTTGAACTCGTACTCCTTGAACTTTGATTTGTTCTTCATTCTTGAGCTTGAACTCGAATTGTTCTCTGTTCTTGAGCTTGAACTTTATTTGTTCTTCATTCTTGAGCTTGAACTTGAACTTGATTGCTTGAAGCTTGAAACTTGTGGAGGAATTTCCAGTGTCTGATCCATGAGCTCTTTCTTGCTTCTTGTTATAACTACTTGTGTCTTTTCTAGATTATAATGACCCCTATTTATAGTTGTGGGAAGTAAGAGTTATGACAAGACCAAACTCTTTCCGACCAATCAAATTGAAGTGTGACAAGGCCACATTTGATTTGCCAGAACATGTCACTTGCACATGTGGCTTAGTTTTATTGGCCTTTTAATGTGACTTGGCATGTCTTGTTATTTTGACACGTGACATGATCCTATTGGCTCTTCTGTGTGACTTGGTGTCACGTCATATGACACCAAACTGGGCCTCTAGGAAGATGATATCTAGGGCTTAATAAAGTGAGCTCATCACTTTAGCCCAATTAAATGGGCCAGCCAAATAGATTTGGACCTATTTATTTAACCCATATGTATTTGACATATATAATTAATTTAATTATATTATCCCATAATATTTATTTGGCCTAATATATCTTGTATTTAAATATAGTCCAAATTATTTAAAAAACTTAATTCGAACAAAATTTACATGCCTACAGTCTCATTTTACCTTTTTCACTTCTAACATCTTCATAAGTTATTTTATCCTCTTTGCACTTAACTTCTTCTGCTTTCATCTCTCTTTGATCTTCTTCAGAAGACTCTATCATCTTTTTACTATCATAGCTTCTTTTACCGAATCTTTTGAGAACACTGGTCTTCTCTTTGGTGGAGGCTCAAAGAGAAGTAAGATAAAGAGGTTGATGTTGATGTTGATCCCCCTACGGTAAGCACCATCATACCCAAGCACTTGAGCATCGTTAATGACTTCCAAGAAAAGTTCGCTTATGCGAACTCCCAAACTTGGGTCATTAGCATATATCCTTCTTCTATTTGCTTTCTAGTATTCCTACTGCGAAGGAAGATTGTGACTGCTAGGGGTGGCAAAATGGTTAAAAGAAAATAATTAACCACCCATATTATCCACTAAAAAAATGTGTTGGATAATGAACTTTTTAAAAACGGGTCAAATATGGATAATAACCATATTATCCATTTAGAAAATGGATAGCCAATTGGTCTAACTTTTACATTTGTAAAGCCTCAAATTGGGAGTTCCTCAAGTTAGAGAGACTAAAAATTCTCCCAAAAGTGATCATATGCCAGATTTCATGGATAATATGGTTACCTATATTATCCGCCGGTTAACCCGTTTTTTATCCGTATTAAATATGGGTCGGGTCGGATAATTTATCCATTTTTTTATTACCCATTTTTGACTCGAACCATATCCAACCTGACCCACCCATTTGCCATTCCTAGTGACTGCTGATAAGTGGGGATTTTAACCATTATTTGCTCTCTTTTTACTTGCATTTTGGGTTTAAAATGCGTAAAGGTATTCCCGAAAACTAACATAATATGCTTGCTTGTAGGGTTTGTTCACAATGAGCCAAAGTGGCCATGATCAACTCATGAAGGAGTCAAAATATGAATAAAGACAAAGACTGGGCCAAAATTGTAGAATGCAGACCGCGACAAAAAAGTGCGGCCGCGAAAGTGTCATCGCGGACGCGGTCATGAATTCACGGACCTCGAGAGATAGAATCAGAGAGGTAGTTTTTGGGGCAGACATAAGCACGGACCATGCCAGAAGTTGGTGGCCGCGGAAGTACCACCACGTCCACCATTGGAATTTCTTTGACAGCGTGTGCTAAAGTTCAGAGACTTTGCAAATCATGCAAAAATGAAGAAAGCGACGCGAAAAATCACCCACGCGAACGCGATGAAAACTAGTGGTCCACGAAATAAGTTCTAGCCCAAGCCCAGATGTAAAGAACCGCGGACCGCGCTCAATATTACGCGGCCGCAAAAGCATGAGTGCGACCGCAGTCAGAATTACGCGGCCGCGATACCTCCGCAGGGGCATTTTTGTCCGAAAATTTTAGCCTAATATAAATAGGTTTTTATCCCATACTTTTAGGTTATGTTTTGTTTTGCTGAGTACGTGAGACAATTAGTTTTACCTATTTGGGCAATTTTGTTCAAGATTTACCTTATAACTTCAGATTTTCATCTGTTAATTTAGCATTATGGATTTTATCTTCTTTTTATCTTTGATTTCTGCTATTATCATGAGTAGCTAAACCCATAGCTAGGGTTGTGACCCAATTCTAGTATGGGTATTTGATGAGCCTTGAATTTTAGGGCTTAAATGTGTATGGGTTAGTGATTTTTAGCCTAGTTCTTGCTAGAACTATTGAATTAGTGGTTTCAAATACTGATTTATGCCTTTATGACTTAGTCTCTACATGAGAAAGAGGGACTACGTTTAGGACAACTACGCTAACAAGGAATTGGGGTGAACTCAAGAAATTGATAGCTCCAATTAAAGGGTTAAACCTAGAGATAGTAATACCCGACTAGAGCTAAAATCACTTGAATTGCATGAATACCCATTTGGACTTGAGAAAGTCAAATTGGGCAAAATTACTCAAACTACCAAGAGGTATAGAGTGAGTACCCGAGTGTGATAGCTATATTATGACCCCGATTAATCACATGATTGCGCTAGATTCTTGCTACTCGTTAGATATCCACCTAGGCGGAAGTCACTACCCTAGTACCTTTAAATCTTTGAAAACAACCAACAAAAATATTGTACTTAGTTTCAAATAACGTATGCTATAGAATAGAAGTAGAAGTAGAAATCAACCAACCATTTGTGAAAGTGCAATTAAGAGCAAAACCCGCATCTCTACTCGGATATAAACAAAACTCCAAACTAATTAACTCCCTATGGATTCGATCCCAACCTTTGCTGGGTAAAATTGCATCGACCATCCTTGCTACTCTATAATATTGCAGGTTTGGAACCGATAAATTTTTGGCACCGTTGTAGGGAGTTAAACGATTTTAGCTATATCTCCTAGTATTTGTGTATTTTGCTTTTCTTTCCTTATGTTTTTCTAATTTGTTTGTGAATTGCTTTTAGGTACCAAATTGATGTTAACAATGATGCCCTCAGAAATTTTCCATTGGGGGAGGAGGTAGATGATGATAATGTGGATGAGATTCAACCCGAACCTCAAGCACAAAAGAGAGGCTGACCACCTCATGATAATATTCCAAACCCTCCCCTACCTTCAGCAAGGGCATCACAGCAGGAGTTGCCCAACAAAGGATATGCAAGTGCAATAGTCTCATGCCAGATTAGGGCGGGCAACTTCCAAATAATAAATGTCATGCTTACACTCTTGGAACAAAGGGATTTCTTCACCGAAGCTCCATATCAAAATGCCTACAAGCATCTTAAGGGTTTTGTTAATACATGCTGGGGGAGCAAGCAAACTAACGTTTCTGAGGACGCGTTGAGATGAAGGCTTTTCCCATTTTCTCTAAGGGGGGAAGTATTTGTATTGGCTTGAAAGGTTGCCCAACTATTCCATCAACACTTGGGATGAGTTGGGCGAGAAATTCATAGCAAAGTTCTTCTCATCGGGACATATGGCGACGCTGAGCAATGAGATCCTTGCCTTTAAACAAGATCCAAATGAACCGCTTCATGAGATTTGGGAAAGGTATCGGATGATGGTTATAGAATGTCCGAACAATGACATGACTGAAGCCATGATCCAACAAATATTTTACCGTGGAATCAACGCTACCAACCAGTGTGTAACTAACCAACTCGTCGGGGGAAACTTCATGAACACGCCTTATGTTGAGGCGTGTGATATACTTGATGAGATGGCGGATACCTCTTCGACGTGGCAAAGTCGAGCTAATGTGCCTCAAGGTGATCCCAATATCATTCACCTACACAAAGAGCTCCATGACCATGGCCAAGCAATAGCCGAGTTAACTACAACCACAAACAAGTTAGCCAAAGCTCAATTGCAACAAGTTCAGGGGCCAAAACAAGTAAATGATATGTAAGGGCTAAATATGATAGTCAACAAGAGGAGGCAACGAGGTCAACTAGTTCAAGGAAATCCGAATCAATTTGAGCAAGGTGGTAGTGGTTACAATCAAGATGATGTGTATGATGATCAAAGTGAAGAGGTTCAGTATATGAACAACTACCAATGACAACGGGGCTATGTTCCGAATCAACAACAGTGGAGATCCCAAGGAAATTGGGGAAATCAAAATCAACAAGGAAATTGGAATAGTGGCAACAACAACAACCAAAGTAACTAAGGGAGCAATGATCGCAGCCTACTCCATACTAATAAAAAGTAGGAAGAGAGGGTCGCAATAGCTTTTACCCGATTTGTGGGTCGGGATTGATTTCCACAAAGAGCTAGGAATGGAGTCGAGTATCTATTTAGGTTGGAATTGCGTGTTTGTTCCAAATATAACTTCTAATCATTTTTGGGTTTTATTTATATCCTACTATTATCAAACTACAAATTATAGTTGCTACTAGATTAACTACGAGTAAATTGCTACAAGTTGTATCTAATAGTTTAAAAGATACTAGGGTAGTGGCATCCTCCTATGTGGCCAATTGACAGGTAATTGAACCTAAGGCATGATTGACATGATTGGGGAATATGCGCTAACCGTTGCACAATTTTACCCGCTCTCACACCTCTCGGTAGAGAGTGTGATTTTGCCCAATTGACTTTGTCAAGACCAATAGGGTAGGCAAATTTGCTCAAACAACTGGGGTTCAAGTTGGGTATTACTCTCTCGAGGTTTAACCCTTTAATTAGGACTATCAATTCTCTTGAATCCATCCCAATTCCTTGTTGGGTCCATTTCGGAGACTTAGGCTCTCTTTCTCAAGAAGAACCAAAGTCAACTTAGCACAAACTAGTGTTTGCAACCACTAATTCATAGATTAAATCATGAAATTGACCCAAATAACAAACACCCATAGTCAATCTAACCTTAAATCACAACACCCATCAATTACCCACACTAGGGTTGAGCCACAACCCTAGCTAATAGGTCTAGCTACTCATATTTGAAGAGAAAAATAGAGAAATAGATGAAGATAAAGACATATTAATTAATTGCTAAGGTAAATACAAAGATTCAATGATGAAAACTAAGTAAAAATGCCCAAAATGGCTAAGAAAAGTCTTCTCATGAGCGCAACTAATGTGTGATAATATCTGATGCCCTAAAAATGAAAAAAGGTTCTATTTATATTAAGCTGAAAAACCTGGACAAAATTGCCACTGCGGGGTTAGTGCGGACTGCATAAAATGGTGTACGGCCGCACTAGGTTTTTGAACTTGCAATCTTGACTCTCTGAACCCAGGCTCCGTAGATCGCACAAAATGGACTGCGGCCGTGGAGGCTTCTAGCATGGTCCGCACAAACTCTACCGCGGACCACACAGGCTTGTACCTCTGAACTTGGCGTCTCTCTGAAACTTGTCTCTACTGACCACACAGAATGGGAGTGCAACCGCATAGGTCCACCGTGGACCGCACAAAGTGTAGTGCAGCTACATTTCTTCGAAGCCTGAAATGCCGAGTCTCTGAACCTCTCTAGTGCGGACCGCACAAAGTGTAGTGCGGCCGCACTAGGCCTGTTTTTTCCTGAGTTTGTCTTGTCTTTGATACTTGTGCAAGTTTCACTCCTTTTGTGCTGATCTTTGACATCTTGTCACTTTGTTGATCAAACCTGCGATCAAGCATAACTTATGAGCTTTTTGGGACTATTTTGTATGAATTTATAATCAAAGCGCAAGCAAGAAGGAGCACAAAATGCATCAAAATACCTAGTTATCAACTCCCCCAAACTTAAGTTTTTGCTTGTCCTCAAGCAAACAAAATAAGACCCACCCCTTAAGGAAAAATCCAAGAAATTTTTAGCTGTCCTAAAGCAACCTCAACTAGCATCAATTGGGACTAACAATTTCCCTCAATATAAATGAATCATTAACAACATCCAACCTTTGAAAAACCATGGATCAAGTGCTACACAAGAGCATCAAGAGTTGACTCAACACATCAAAGAACTCTCTCAATTACTTTGGTCATTGTGGAACCCAAACTCACACATCCTCAACTCTCCCTAAGCAAACCTCACCTTTTTAGAATATTGGCACACAAACGAGGTTAATAGAAATTTGCTCATCTCTCTCAAGAAAAAGTCACAAGTCCGGCTCTAAGTACCATATGCTTGCCCCATATGTGAGTATCCACTAATGTAAGCTTCATTCAACTCAAGATCATATGTGGATTTTGTGGAGCCACTGTGAAGGCTTTTGGTTTGGGGTAGGAAATGTTTTGATCTAAGTGGGTTCCATCTTCCCTTAAGCACTTTGTTTGATTCATTTGGCAAACATTCTCTTGACTCTTTGAGTCATTTACTTCATTTCTAAGGGGTTAGAAAGACACATTGTCACTCTTTTTTATGCTTTTCAAACCTTTTCTCCTTTTTCAACTTTTCCACACCCTTCATTCTTTGCTTTTCTTGAATCCCTCTTTTTTCCTTTTCACATTGATCATTCTTTTTGTCTTTTGCTTTTCTTTCTTTTTCATTGCCTTTTCTTTTCTTTTTTTTTTTGGTGACTTTTTACCGCTTTGTTGCCATCCTCGTCTCTCCGCCCAAACTAATACTTTTGCCATGTGCTAAAGGAAAGATCGGGTGCCAAGAGAGGATATCTTTTAGAATGGGTATAGGCTTGTATCATGGTTCTTGAAAGATGAAAGTCTAAGGCTCGAAAGGGTTAACTAGGGATCATATCATTGGTGGGCTATGGATTTGTTCAAACTATCATTTGGATCAAGGAGAGCCTATAATCATGCCTCAAGTCAAAATTCACATTATGATTTCGCCTCAACAAACATTCAGGGCAAGTTCTAGACCAATGGCTCGAGACTTGGACTTGCAATTCAGTGACTCACCACACAAGTTAAGGAATTGCTAAAGACATAGAGTCAGGGGCCCACAATAACCTTAGATACGATTTGAGCACACAATGGTCCTGAAAAACCACTTGATGATTATCGGTCAACACAAGAGTCTCAAGGTCACGACTTTCACCATTCTAAACACAACAGTTCGTCTTTGACCAAGGGATCAAAGGCAAATGTGCTAGGCCCAAGTGAAGCTTTGCTTGAGGTACCCTTAACTACAAACTACTATAACAAAAAGAAAAATGGACTCAAACCCTTAAGAAGGTTGTCACGCCAGCCATCATTGGGAAGAGCCACCCGGTTCACACAACACTCTACCTTTGGAAAGAACCGTGACATTAAGAAAACCAAAGGTTTATTGAAAACGTCCAAAACAAAACAAAAAGCTACGAACATAAATAAGAAGCTAAAAACGAAAGAATTTTTGCGAAAAATAGAATGAATATATACAATAGGGGATTTGAATATACAACGGGGGATGAATATATACAATGTGATGTAACTTTATATACAGACCCAAAGAAAGATAAAAAGTGCGATAAAAGTAACTAAATATCAAATTATATACAGACCAAATGTGAAAAATCAAGAAAGCATAAAAAATATCAATATATACAGTCAACCAAAAAAATGTAGGGCTCACCCCCTCAAATAAAAGCTGGCATTGTCCCCAATGCCAACTAGTCTAACTAAGCACCAAAAATATTGAGAAAAAGGATATAGAAGGCTCCCTAAGTCGTGTCTGTCTGCATAGGATCATGGGTGGTCCCTAGGTCCTCTGTGTGCTCGGGAACCTCAGATTAGTTCCTGGTGGTCTGCTCTACTGCTACTGGGACCGGGGCCTAGACCTCGACAGGCTGTGGAACTGGTACATCCGGTAGCTGACTAGAGCAAGTCTCCAGGGGGTCTGCCAACTGGATGATGACATTATCTGCTCTAGGAATCCTCCTCCTCTTCGGAGGCCTCTGGGTCTGCTCCGGCTGTGGATGAGCTGCTGGGGCTGGATCATCAAGCAACAAGTCCAAAGGCAGCTGGTCTGCCTTCAGTCTATCAACATCTGCCCGCAGTTCCTTCACGAACTCCTTGGAGGCCCGTGTCTTCCTAAGCTTTTTGTGCTCCCGAGCAAGCTCCTTGAGAGCCTTACTGTGTGAATCAACTGCCTTGGCTATTGCATCCTGAGTGGTGAGGATTTTCTTCTGGTCCTCGAGTATCTATTTCAAAGCATCCTCTATCGATTGTGGGACCTATGCTGGCTGAGGTGTCGATTGAGCCTCTACAGTAGTAGTCAATGTGGACAACTTGGATGAGGCAGTCTGCATCTAGTTGTTTATGCAGGGCCTGGCTCAGCCGATGGGTAGTAATGAGATGGGTCCGGGTAGATGGGATCTCCAGGCCTGCTGATGTGGAAGGGCCAGGAGCAATGACTGAAGATGTGGAAGGTCCATGGGGTAAGTCAGCAAAAGTGGAGGTAGGCTCAGCAGGGACCTCTACCATAACTGGCTCTTCAGACTGGCCAGTTGGGGAAGAAATATGGGCTTTGTAGTTCTTGTCCTTGGGCTTGTCATTCCCCTTCAAGCTATACCAGGAAAATGGGGTTTTCGCCTTGACCTTGATGTCATATGGCCTCGACTCCACCTCTAGATCTATAAAGTACTCAGTGAAGAAGCTGGGGAAAGGATAGTTCCGGTCATGCTCTGCTCCCACAATGGTGATAACTCTGGATATCACATTCCCCACGTTAATAGGGTATCCCACCATAATGGAAGCAACCAAAACAGCCCAGTGGAGAGGAAGGGTCTGGTCATGAGTGGTCGGGTCCAACCGGATACAAACAAAGGTCTCCCAACCCCTCGCCTCAAATTTTAGGGTCCTCCACAATATTTTGACCCCAACTGTCAACCAATCAGGAACGATACCTAGGATTGCCAGGTACTGAGCTAACCATGGACAGACCTCCTCGCCCATCACCATCTTCACCATATATAGAGTCTCATCCTCCTCATCGAAGCCCAAGTATTCATTAATTGACTTCCCATCGAACAAAACTTTCAAATTACGAACTTTGGTCACCTTGGAGCCCTTTTTGATGTGGGCTACATTACAATAAAACTCTTTGACCAAATGTTCGTTGGCGTCCACACATTTATCTAAGAAGTTCTCCCAAACCACTCTAGTTTTGAACTGTCTCTGCACGTTGGGGTTGTGGGGTAGTAGATCATTGTCAATGAAACTCCGCTCCGGTATCAACTTTCTCACCGGCCACCACTCCCAAAATTTGTGGTACGCCACCTCGCTCACAAACCTATCCTCCCAGACATCAGGTTTTCTTGTTCTGGAAATACCTCCTACATGAGGCTCACCACCTCCAGCTGCCTCCTCATCTCCCGGTACCTCCTCATCACCTCCGCCTGCACCCTTCTCGGATAATGAAGTTGTGGGGGAGGTAGAGTATTCACCACTGCCGGCTGCTGAGCCCTCAAACGACTCAGTAGAAACATGCCTTGGTGCTTGGGCAGTGGGTGATAAGGGATGGGTGTCTCTATGTTTGGCCCTCTCCGGATACGAGATGTATTCAGGGACTGAGTCCGAAGAGATCTCCCGAGAGGGCTCGTACTCACTCCCCGACATGTCAATGGCTCTGTCAGCCGCTTTTATGGCCTTCATCATGTTCTTGATGTTTTGCCTAACTTGGGGAGTGAGTTTGACCATTTTCTGTTTTCCACCCCGGGAAGATTCACCTCTGCCGGGTTGTTTTGATGCTTTGCCTCTTTGTTTTACCATTGTTTGCAAACACCATTCAATGTATTTGTTAGTATCAATCAAGGCAGTTCAAGTTATTGCAGCAGAACAAATTGCAGAACAGAATCAAAGTGTTGCAGACAGTCCTTAGAGGATGCCTAGTGTGGACCGCACAAAATGGAGTGCGGCCGCACAGGGACTAGTGCGGTCTGCACAAAATGGTAGTGCGGTCCGCACATGGGTGGGGTTTAGAATACCCACCCTCCGAATCTTGACAGTATGGCCCACACAAAATAGTACTGTGGTCGTACTGGGCCAGTACGGACCGCACAAAATGTAGTGCGGCTGCACTTCCCAAGGGTTATCTTTCAGAAGTTCAACAGTGCGGTCCGCACAAAGTTATACTACGGACCGCACTAGGGCACCGCGGACCGCACAAAAATGATCGCGGTCCGCACAAGATGCCCAAAAGTGGAACTAAGTTAGGGCTTGAGAATTTGCTTTTAAGGTCAAATTTCCACCTAATTAGAGGCCCTAATCGATTACCCAGTCCATTAAACTACTAAGTTAACAGGAATCAACATTTAAAATAATCTAACCTAGAAATCGAACTAATTATGGGAGGAAGAAGAACATAAGTTAAGAAAAAATGGAATTTAAGCAAAATTACAAAAGTAAACAAAGAAGAAATGAGTGTAATGTTACTAAATTATGAGATGAAGTGAAGTTAAACAGTGTCAATCAAGCAATTACGATCAAAGAAGAAGAGGAACAGTATTTAGAGGCTCTGAGGTTCAATTTTTCAAAAAGGGTAAAAGGAGGCCCTTAGGTCTATTTATAGAAAAACCCTTAGGGCCCATTCTCACCTACCAGTGCGGACTGCACAAAATGGACCGCGGTCCGCACTGAGATGTTATGATCAAACCTGGCCAATTATCTTACTACGGTCCGCACAAAACAGACCGCGGCCATAGAGGTCCACCACGGACCGCACAAAGTGTAGTGCGGCCGCACTGACACCTTCCGAGACTGAACAATTTCTTCATTATGTCTTGCACTGCATCAACACAATCCCTGCAACATCTCACAACCAGTTAGCCCAAAAATTAATCCTATAATACAAAGAAAATCAAAGAAAACAACAAGAAGAAAAACACATGGGTTGCCTCCCAAGAAGCACCTGATTTAATGTTGCGGCACGACGCAGGTTACAATCACATCATCTGAAGTGAAGAAGTGCCACCACGTGGCTGTCATCAATTTTCCCAAGATAATGCTTGACCCGATGCCCGTTAACTCTGAAGACTTCACCATTTTTATTTTTCAAATCAAGAGCACCAAAAGGGGTCACAAACACAACTTCAAATGGTCCACTCCATTTGGATTTGAGCTTTCCCGGAAACAGACGTAACCGGGAGTTGAACAAGAGAACCAAATCAGCTACGTTGAACTCCTTTCCACGAGCATATTTGTTATGAAGGTACTTCATCTTGTCCTTATACAAGGACAAACTGGAGTAGGCATGGAATCTAAATTCATCGAGTTCATTGAGCTGCTCTACACAAAGATTGGCTGCAACATCCTATTCAAGTTTCAACTTCCTCAAAGCCCACATGGACTTGTGCTCTAACTCAACCGGAAGATGGCATGCTTTCCCAAACACCAACCGATACGGAGACATCCCAATCAGAGTTTTGTAAGCCATCTGATAAGCCCATAGAGCGTCATCCAACTTCTTCGACCAATCAGTCCTATTTGCATTGACCGTCCTTGACAATATGCTTTTGATTACCCGGTTGGAGACTTCCACTTGACCACTTGCTTGAGGGTGATAGGGGGTAGAAACTTTGTGATTGACACCGTACTTAGAAAGCAACGTGTCGAAAGCTTTATTGCAAAAGAGAGATCCCCCATCACTAATAATCGCACAGGGAGTGCCAAACCTTGTGAAAATGCTCTTCTTAAGAAATGCAACAACACTCCGGGCTTCATTGTTAGGCAAAGACACGACTTCAACCCATTTTGAGACATAGTCAACCGCCACGAGAATGTAAGTATTCCCACAAGAGCTAACAAATGGACCCATGAAATTGATGCCCCAAACATCAAAGATATCCACTTCAAGAATGGTATTGAGAGGCATCTCATCCCTTTTTGAAATTCCACCCGCTCTTTGGCAATCGTCACACCTCTTCACAAAATCACCCGCATCTTTGAACAAGGTTGGCCAATAGAATCCACAACTAAGAACTTTCGAGGCGGTCCTCACCCCATCGTGATGGCCACCATAGGGTGAAGAATGACAAGCCTCTAAGATACTCAATTGTTCTTACTCCGGGACACATCTACGAATCATACCATCCGTGCAAATCTTGAACAAGTATGGCTCATCCCAATAAAAATCCAAACTATCTCGCTTGAGCTTCTTCCTTTGGTTAGAAGAGAGCTCACACGGGATTACTCCAGTCACAAGGTAATTGGTAACATCGACAAACCATGGCATATCATTCATTGACACCGCAAGGAGTTGTTCGTCGGGAAATGAATCATTGATATCAAGGCCATCACAAGGCCTCCCTTCCTTATCCAAACGGGACAAGTGGTCCGCCACTTGGTTCTCACTACCTTTCCGGTCCATAATTTCTAGATCAAACTCTTGAAGTAGTAACACCCATCGCATCAATATTTCCTTGGAGTCTTTCTTTTTCATCAAGTACCTAAGAGCGGCATGATCAGTGTGCACTATGACCTTCGCCCCCATAAGATACGGCCAAAACTTTTCCATTGCAAATACTATAGCCAACAACTCTTGTTCGGTAACCGTGTAGTTCATTTGAGCCTCACTCATGGTCTTGCTTGCGTAGTACACTGGATGAAACATCTTGTTAACCTTTTGACCCAAGACAGCCCCAACCGCAACATCACTTGCGTCACACATGAGCTCAAAAGGCAAGCTCCAATTTGGTGCGGTAATGATTGGGGTAGTGGTCAACTTAAGCTTGAGAAGCTCAAATGTTTGCATACATCCCTCATCGAACACAAACTTTGCATCCTTTTCTAGTAGCTTGCACAAAGGGTTTACCACCTTTGAAAAAGCTTTTATAAACCTCCAGTAAAAACCCGCGTGCCCAAGAAAACTCCTCACCCTTTTGACAGAAGTAGGGGGAGGAAGCCTTGAAATCACCTCTATCTTAGCTTTGTTAACTTCAATCCCTCGCTTTGAGTTTTTGTGACCCAACACTATACCCTCTTCAACCATGAAATGGCATTTTTCCCAATTGAGCACGAGGTTTGTGTCTTCAAATCGGGCCAACACTCTATCCAAATTTCTCAAACATTCTTCAAAGGAATCACTAACCATACTGAAATCATCCATGAATACCTCCAATATATCTTCCACCATATCGGTGAAAGACGATCTCGCAATTAAGATTTGATTATACCCCGAGTATCCATCCAAAAAGCAATAAAAAGCACGCCCGCAAGACGATCAAACATTTGGTTAAGGAGTGGCAATGGGAAATGATCCTTTCGGGTCACCTTATTTAGCTTCCGGTAGTCCATGCAAACCCTCCAACCTGTGACTATCCGAGTAGGAATAAGTTCATTATTGTCATTGGTCACCACAGTCATACCACCCTTCTTTGGTACACATTGCACCGGAGAAGTCCATGAGCTATCAGAAATGGGGTACACAACCCCAGCATCCAACCATTTGATCACTTCTTTCTTCACCATTTCTTGCATAGCCTCGTTCAATCTTCTTTGATGCTCCAAGGAAGGCTTTGCATCATCCTCCAAGATAATTTTGTGCATACAAATTGCGGGACTTATTCCCCGAATGTCAGCTAGAGTCCATCCAATTGTCTTTTTCCGATTTTGAAGCACCGCCAAAGTGGCCTCAACCTGCTTGTTAGTAAAGCAATAAGAAAGAATAACTGGTAAAGTAGAGTTTGAGCCCAAGAATTCATACCTGAGGTATGGAGGAAGTGGTTTCAACTCCAACACTGATGGCTTCTCAATTGATGGTTTTGCTGGAGGAGCTTTCCGGTTTTCAAGATCCAATGACAATTTTCTAGGCTCATAAGAATAAAAGCCCATCCCATGTAAGGCATTTACGCACTCCACTCTACTTGCATCCTCATTGACATCAAGATTTAATAGCACAGCCTCAAGCGGATCCTCCACGTTGATCATAGCACTGGTATCATCCACAATCACAGCTGTGACAATGTCTACAAATGAGCACACCTCGGTGCTATTGGGTTGCTTCATAGACTTGCAAACATGTAAAATGACCTTTTCACCACCCACTCGAAAAGTGAGCTCACCCGCTTGAACATCAACCAATGCCTTCCCTGTTGTAAGGAAAGGTCTACCCAAGATAATAGGAACCTCATAGTCCACTTCACAATCCAAAATGACAAAGTCGGCCTGCACAATGAATTTGTCCACCCGGACAAGCACGTCATCAATAATGCCCAAAGGTCGTTTCATCGATCGATCCGCCATTTGAAGTCTCATCGAAATTGGTCTGGGTTGCCCGATACCCAAAGTTTTGAAAACCGAGTATAGCATCAAATTGATACTAGCTCCCAAGTCACATAGAGCCTTGGCAAAATCCGCACTCCTAATGGTGCAAGGAATGGTGAAAGCACCAGGATCTTCAAGCTTCGAGGCCATTGAATGCACTATAACACTAACTTGGTGAGTCATCTTTATAGTTTCACAATCCATAGAACGCTTCTTTGTAACCAAGCCTTTCATGAATTTTGCATAACCTAGCATTTATTCAAGTGCCTCCACCAAAGGCACATTAATAGATAAGCTCTTCATCGTGTCAATGAACGTTTTAAACTGGTTATCATTCTTCTGCTTCGCGAGCCTTTGAGGATAAGGTGGAGGTGGCCTTGGCAAAGAAGCCTTGGCTTTTGGCACAACCGGCTCCGGCATGTCAATTATGTGTTCCCTAGACGGGTTCACATCATTTTGGGTTTCCACCTCGACTTCTTGAATATCAATCCTCACTTCATTGTTCACATTTTCATCAACCACATCTTCAACTACTAAAGGGACTTCGTCATCTTGCAACTCAACATCATCATCCACGACTTGCTTTTGCTTAAAGGCATTCACATCACGGGCTCTCCCACTTCTTGTTGTGACCGCCATAACATGAATGTTACCACCCTTTGGGTTCACTACCGTATCACTTGGTAGAGCACCCTTCGGGCGAGTATTCAATGACTGAGAGATTTGGCCTAATTGCACCTCCAAGTTTCGGATAGAGGTGTTGTGAGAAGCTAACTATGCATCAGAATCTGCATTCCTCTTCATCATCTGCTCGAACATCATTTCAATTCTACCCATATCATTACCAGAAGAACTAGGACCTTGAGAAGGGAAAGTGGGTGGATTGTTCGGTTGTTGGTACATTAGGGGCTTTTGAAAGCCTTGCCCCAGGTTGCCTTGGTTTCCATTGTTGTTCCACCTGCCTTGATTGTTATTGTTGCCCCAATTGTTTTTATTTCCATTCCAATTGTCTTGGTTGCTGTTTTGATTACCCTAATTGTTGTTTTGGTTGTTGTTGTTCCAATTACCATCACCTTGTTGTTGATTGCCCCAATTTCCTTAGGGTCGCCATTGTTGGTTTGAAGAGTTGCCTCTATTGCCTTGATAGTTGTTGACATATTGTGCCTCTTCACTTTGATCATCATAACCATCATTTTGAAACCCATCACATGTATCATCATATTGCTCAGAATTCCTTTGATTTTGTTGCCTCCTTTGCCTTCTCTTGTTGACAGGCATACTAGCACCCTTCATGGCATTCACTTGGCAAGGATTCTGAATTTATTGCAACTGCACCTTAGCCAATTGGTTCATAGTAGTAGTAAGCTCAGCTATCGCTTGCCCGTGATCATGTAATTCCTTATGCAAATGGATAACCGTAGGGTCACTTGAGGCACATTTGCTCTACTCTGCCATGCTGAAGAAGTGTCCGCCATTTCATCAAGTACATCACATGCCTCATCATAAGAAAGCTTCATAAAATTGCCCTCGGCCAATTGGTTAACAATGCATTGATATATAGTATTTATGCCCCAGTAGAAGGTTTGTTGGATCATGGCCTCGGTCATATAATTATTTGGACACTCCTTCACCATCGTTCTATACTACTCCCAAATCTCATGCAAAGGTTCTGTTGGCTCTTGCTTGAAGGCTAATATGTCATCTCGAAGTTCTGCCATATGACTAGGAGAGAAGAATTTGGCAATAAACTTATCCGCCAACTCATCCCAAGTTGTGATGGAATGGTTGGGGAGTCTCTCGAGTCAGTCTAATGCCTTTCCCCGAAGTGAGAACGGGAAAAGTCTCAATCTCAGCGTATCCTCGGATACATTCGTCTGCTTGCTCCCCCAACATGTATCTACAAACCCCTTGAGATTTTTGTAGACATTTTGATTCACAGTGCCCGTGAAGTACCAATGCTGCTCAAGTATGGTCAACATCATATTGGTTATCTGAAATTTGCCCGCCCGGATTCTGGGTGGGACAATATCACTTGCATAACCCTGGTTTGGAAGTACTCTGGGAGCCACTCTTGGAGGTATCGGAGGAGGGTCTGGAATATTGTCATTTGGATTCGCATTGGCATTGCGGCCTATACGTTGTCCTTGAGGTTAAAGAGGCACCTCATCTTGCTCAAGATCATCTACCTCTTCCCCCGCTATCACATTTCCAAGAGGGTCATTAGCGTTGTTTAAAGCCATGTTGGTACTTGAGTAGTGACACAAACAAGTAAGTAACAAAGAAGGAAAGAAGAACAATACACAAAACTAACTAATTAGATAGCCAAAACCGTTAGCTCCCTGGCAACGGCACCAAAAAGTTGATCGCAACCTACTCCATACTACTAAAAAGTAGGAAGAGAGGGTCGCAATAGCTTTTACCCGATTTGTGGGTTGGGATCGATTTCCACAACTAGGAATGGACTTGAGTAGCTATTTAGGTTGGAATTGCATATTTGTTCCAAATATCACTTCTAATCATTTTTGGGTTTTCTTTATATTCTACTATTATCAAACTACAAATTATAATTGCTACTAGATTAACTACGAGTAAATTGCTACAAGTTGTATCTAATAGTTTAAAAGACACTAGGGTAGTGGCATCCTCCTAGGTGGCCAATTGACGGGTAATTGAACCTAAGTCATGATTGACATGATTGAGAAATATGCGCTAACCGTTGCACAATTTTACCTACTCTCACACCTCTCGGTAGAGAGAGTGATTTTGCCCAATTGACTTTCTCAAGACCAATAGGGTAGGCAAATTTGCTCAAGCAACTGGGGTTCAAGTCGGGTATTACTCTCTCGAGGTTTAACCCTTTAATTGGAACTATCAATTCTCTTGAGTCCATCCCAATTCCTTGTTGGGTCCATTTCGGAGACTTAGGCTCTCTTTCTCAAGAAGAACCAAAGTCAACTTAGCAGAAACTAGTGTTTGCAACCACTAATTCATAAATTAAATTATGAAATTGACCCAAATAACAAACACTCATAGTCAATCTAACCTTAAATCACAACACCCATCAATTACCCATACTAGGGTTGAGCCAAAACCCTAGCTAATGGGTCTAGCTACTCATGCTTGAAGAGAAAAATAGAGAAATAGATGAAGATAAAGACATATTAATTAATTTCTAAGGTAAATACAAAGATCCAATGATGAAAACTAAGTAAAAATGCCCAAAATGGATAAGAAAAGTCTTCTCACGAGTGCAGCTAATGTTTGATAATATCTGATGCCCTAAAATGGAAAAAGGTTCTATTTATATTAAGCTTGAAAAACTGGACAAAATTACCCCTGCGGGGTTAGTGCGGACTGCACAAAATGGTGTACGGCCGCACTAGGCTCTTGATATTTCAATCTTGACTCTCTGAATCCAGGCTCCGCGGACCGCACAAAATGGATTGTGGTCGTGGAGGCTTCTAGTGCGGTCCGCACAAACTCGGCCACGGACCGCACAGGCTTGAACCTCTAAACTTGGCATCTCTCTGAACCTTGTCTCTGCGGACCACACAGAATGGGAGTGCAGCCGCAGAGGTCCACCGCGGCCCACGCAAAGTGTAGTGCGACTGCATTGCTTCGAAGCCTGAAATGCTGAGTCTCTGAACCTCTCTAGTGTGGACCGCACAAAGTGTAGTGCGGCCGCACTAGGCCTATTTTTTCCTGAGTTTGTCTTGTCTTTGGTACTTGTGCAAGTTTCACTCCTTTTGAGCTGATCTTTGACATCTTGTCACTTTGTTGATCAAACTTGCAATCAAGCACAACTTATGAGCCTTTTGGGATTATTTTGTATGAATTTATAATCAAAGCGCAAGCAAGAAGGAGCATAAAATGCGTCAAAATCCCTAGTTATCAAACAACAATCAAAATTGGGGCAACCAAGGTAACCAAGGGAATTGGGGTGGCAATAACAACCAAGGGGGTTGGAATAACAATAATCAGGGGAATCGGGGGCCGGTCTCTCAAAGGCCTCCGATGTTTCAACAACCTAACAAGCCACCTCTATATCCATAATAAGGTCCTAGCTCATCCAACAATGAGATGGGATGGATTGAGACAATGTTTGAGCAAATGATGAAGAAAAATGCTGACTCTGATGCCCAATTGGCGTCCCACAATACTTCTATCCGCAACTTGGAGGTCCAACTTGGCCAAATTTCTCAAGCTTTGAATAATCGCCCTAAGGGGGCACTACCTAGTGACACGGTAGTGAACTCGAAGGGAGGGAACAATACGGGCCATGTTATGGCAGTGATTACAAGAAGTGGTAGAGGTGGTGTTGCTAGTACCTCTAATGCAAGAAAGGTTGTGAGTGATGATGTGTTGGTAGAAGATAATGATGAGCCAAGCAATGATGTGCAAGTGAGTGATGAGAATGTGAATAAAAAAGTGAGAATTGACATTGATGACAATGTGGAGGAGACACAAAATGATGTGAACCCGTCTAGGGAACACGTGATAGACATACCGAAAATGGTAGTACTCAAAGCTAAGGCTCCTTTTGCCAAGGCCTCCTCCACCATACTCTCAAAGGCTTGCAAAACAAAATAATGAGAACCAGTTCAAGAAATTTATTGATATGATGAAAAGTTCATCCATAAATGTGCCTTTGGTGGAAGCTCTAGAACAAATGCCGGCATATGCCAAGCTTATGAAAGACTTGGTAACAAAGAAGAGATCCATGAATTGTGAAACAATCAAGATGATGCATCAAGTGAGTGTCATTGTACATTCCATGGCCCCAAAGCTAGAAGACCCCGGTGCTTTTACAATCCCGTGCACTATTGGTAGTGCCAATTTTGCTAAAGCTTTGTGCGACTTGGGGGCAAGCATTAACTTGATGCCATATTCAGTGTTTAATACATTGGGGATTGGGCAGCCAAGGCACACATCCATGAGGTTGCAAATGGTAGATAAGACAATGAAGAGACCATTGGGGATAATTGATGATGTGTTAGTGCGGGTCGACAAGTTCATACTTCCAACGGATTTTGTGATCCTTGACTGCGAAGTTGACTATGAGGTGATGATCATATTAGGGAACCTTTCCTAGCTATAGGGAAGGCTTTAGTTGATGTGGAAGCGGGAAAGCTCACCTTCCGGGTGGGTGATGAAAAAGTTATGTTCCATGTCTGCAAGTCAATGAGGCAACCCAATAGCAACGAAGTATGTTCATTTGTGGATCTTGTGATCGAGGTGATTGTTGAAGACACCAGTGCTGTGATTAATGTGGAAGATCATTTGGAAGCTGTGTTGTTGAACCATGAGGTGATTGAGGATGAAGGCTTGGTGGAATATGTCAAATGCTTTATAAGGAATGGGTTCATACATATACGAGCCCCGGAAACTTTCCTTGGATCTCGAGAACCGAAAGACTCGACCAACAAAGCCCTCAATAGAGGAACCTCCCATATTAGAGTTGAAGCCTTTGACTTCACACCTCAGGTATGAATTCTTAGGCCCTTGTTCAACTTTAACTGTTATTCTCTCTTCGTGCTTAACTAACGTGCAGGTAGATGCCACCTTTGCAGTGCTCCAAAAAAGAAAGAAGGCGATTGGTTGGACTTTGGCTGACATTCGGGGTATAAGCCCTACCTTTTGCATGCACAAAATTATACTAGAGGATGATGCCAAGCCCTCCGTGGAGCATCAAAGGAGGTTGGATGAGGTCATGCAAGAGGTCTTCAAGAAGGAAATTATCAAGTGGCTAGATGTAGGAGTTGTGTACCCCATTTCGGATAGTTCATGGACTTCACTGGTGCAATGTGTGCCAAAGAATGGGGTATGACTGTGGTCACAAATGAGAAAAATGAGTTGATCCCCACTAGGACTGTCACCGGATGGAGGGTATGCATGGATTACCGAAAGCTGAACAAAGTGACCCGCAAAGACCATTTTCCATTGCTTTTCTTGATCAAATGTTGGATAGACTTGTCGGGTGTGCCTATTATTTCTTTTTGGATGGGTACTTAGGATACAACCAGATTATGATTGCACCGAAAGACCAAGAGAAAACCACCTTCACATGTCCGTATGGCACCTTTGCATTCTCACGGATGTCGTTTGGTTTGTGTAATGCACCGGCTACTTTTTAGCGGTGTATGATGGCAATATTTACGGATATGGTGGAGGACTTCCTCGAAGTGTTCATGGATGATTTTAGTGTAGTGGCTGACTCCTTTGAAGAATGCTTGAATAATCTTGACAAAGTGTTGACCTGATGTGAAGAGACCAACCTAGTGCTTAATTGGGAGAAATGCCACTTTATGGTCGAGGAGGGCATTGTCCTTGGCCATAAGATCTCAAAGAACGGTATTAAAGTGGACAAGGCGAAGATTGAAGTGATTTCAAAACTTCCTCCTCCTACTTTTGTCAAAGGAGTAAGGAGCTTTCTAGGGCATGACGGGTTCTACCGTTAGTTCATCAAGGATTTCTCAAAGGTGGTGAATCCCTTGTGCAAGTTGTTGGAAAAAGATGCAAAGTTTGTGTTCAATGATGATTGCATGAAAGCTTTTGAGCTTCTCAATTATAGATTGACTACCACTTCCATCATTACCACAACCAATTGAGCTCACATGCGATGCTAGTGACATTGCGGTAGGAGCGGTTTTGAGGCAAAGGATCAACAAGATATTTCATCCGGTCTATTATGCAAGAAAAATGATGAATGATGCCCAAGTCAATTATACGGTGACCGAGAAAGAGTTATTAGCCATTTTCTTTGCCATGGAAAAGTTCAGGCCATATCTCATGGGTACCAAAATGATTGTGCACACCGATCACACGACACTCCGTTACTTGATGACAAAAAAGGACTCTAAGGCTAGGTTGATGAGATGGCTTCTTCTGCTCCAAGAATTTGACCTTGAAATCATTGATCGAAAAGTAAGTGAGAATCAAGTGGCGGACCACTTGTCCCGCTTGGAAGAGGAGGGAAGGCCCCATGATGGCCTCAAAATTAACGATTCGTTTCCAGATGAACAACTCCTCTCAGTGTCTTTGAATAGTATGCCTTGGTTTGCCGATGTGGCTGTCTTTTTTGTGACCGGCATTATCCCGAGTGAGCTCTCTTCTAACCAAAAGAAGAATCTTAAATGGGACAGCTTGGATTATTATTGGGACGAGCCATATCTTTTCAAGATTTGTAATGATGGTGTTATTCGGAGATATGTTCCAAAAGAGGAGCAAATGAGTATCCTCCATGCTTGCCATTTCTTGCCCTACGGTGGTCATCATGGTGGGGCAAGAACTGCTTCAAAGGTTCTCAACTGTGGATTTTATTGGCCTACCCTGTATAAAGATGCTAGTGAGCTTGTTAAGAGGTGTGATGAGTGTCAGAGAGCTGGTGGAATTTTCAAGAAGGATAAAATGCCTTTCACCACTATTCTTGAGATTGATATTTTTTATGTATGGGCCATCGACTTTATGGGTCCATTTGTGAGTTCATGTGGGAACACCTATATTTTTGTTGTTGTGGATTACATCTCCAAATGGGTTGAAGCTGTGGCTTTGTCCAACAATGAAACCCGGAGTATGGTGGATTTCTTAAATAAAAACATATTCACAAGATTTGGCACTCCAAGGGCGATCATCGTGATGGGGGTTCTCATTTTTCTAACAAAGCCTTTGACACTTTACTCTCCAAGTATGGTGTCACTCATAAGGTGTCAACTCCCTATCACCCCTAAGCAAGTGGACAGGTTGAGGTCTCCAACAGGGAGATCAAGAATATTCTTTCCAAGACTATCAATACAAATCGGACTGATTGGTCAAGGAAACTTGACGAGGCTTTATGGGCCTATAGAATAGCTTACAAGACTCCAATTGGTATGTCCCTGTATCGATTGGTATTTGGGAAAGCATGTCACCTCCTAGTGGAATTAGAGCATAAGTCCATGTGGGCGCTGAAGAAGTTAAACCTTGAATGGGATGCAGCTGCAAATCTCCAGGTAGAGTAACTAAATGAACTTGATGAGTTCCAGTTTCATGCTTATTCCAGCCCGTCCTTGTATAAGGACAAGATGAAGTACTTATATGACAAATATTCCCGGAATAAGGAATTCAAGGAGGGTGACTTGGTTCTTCTATTTAACTCTCGGTTACGACTGTTTCCAGTAAAGATCAAGTCAAAATGGAGTGGCCTTTTGAAGTGGTGCATGTAACTCCGTTTGGTGCTCTTGATTTGAAAAACAAAAATGGTGAAATCTTCAGAGTTAATGGGCACCGAGTAAAGCACTATCTTGTCAAGTTTGGTGATAGCCAAGTGGTGGCATTGATCCATTTCAAGTGAATGATGGTAACATGCGTTGTGTCGCGACGTTAAATTAGGTGCTTCTTGGGAGGCAACTCATGTGTTTTTCTTTCTTTTTGATTTTAATCTTAGTTTAGGCATTGTTTTGGACTAACTGGTTATGAAGTTTGTGTAGGAATTGTTGTATAGTGCAGGACTTTAGCTGGAAAAATTTGCCTAAGTATGGGGAATTTCCCGGACCGCACCCAAAATCTCGCGGTCTGCGTTAGCAATACGCAATGGCACTTTTTGTTCGTGGACACGTACTTGAAGCTCAAAATATCAGCTCTCTGAAGTTAATTTTGCGTCCACATTTATAGTCTGGCGGTCCGCGGTGAATTTCGTAGCCGCGTTCATAATTTTGTGGACCATGGTATGATGCTTGAAGTTGTTCTTCATCATGTAAAAGAACGCGGACCGCGGTAGAATTTCACGGCTGCATTCAGGTAAGTCGGTGGGGTATGCAACTGCTACGTATAAATAGGGGATCCCTAATCCTGATACACTTTTTGAACCCTAAACTCCCACTGAACTTAGAGAATTGTTTATCTATCTGGCTTTCACTCTCATTTCTTTCGAATCAAGCATTGTTTTCCTGCTAAACATTCACACCTGGTATGTTCAAATCCATGAATTAATTTTATCTGCTTCTTTTCTTTTCTTTTTGTTTTAATTTTTCTTTTAAATTTTTTTGGTTAGTTAGAGTGAAATACATCCCTTGATCTAAAATTATTGATTTAGCATAGATGGGTAATGTTTACATGCCTACTGGGGGGAATAGGGTTAGTAACTTTAATTGCAAATTGAATGAATTGTATGCACTTAGTACAAACCTAGGTTAAATTGTTCATTGATGCCTGTTTTGTTTGAATTTCGCGGTCCGCGGTCCACTTTTTCGTGGATTGCGTTCCCTAAACTGTGGGAACTGAGTGTGGTTGTATGATCACGGATGCAATGATTTTTTTGCAGTCCGCGCTTGAATTATGCGGCCACGTCCCAAAATTTGCGGTCCGCGCTCTTGAGCTTCAGAGGCTCTGTTAACAGCTTTCGCGGCCGCGTCCACTTTTACGCGGTCTACACTTGGTTTTTCGCAGCCGCGTTAATTATTTCGCGATCTGCTCTCCACTAAGATCAGAGAGTTAGTAGTCTGAACCTAACCCCTTCACGGCCGCGGTTACTTTTTGCGGTCCGCGGTGGGCACTTCGCGACCGCGTTCACTTTTTAACTGTCCGCGATGCCTGGTTCTGAGAAGCAGTTTTGGCATTTCAACTGCACTATTTTAACATGATTGAAGCTTTGTTCTGGTTATTCTTCTTTGCTTGTTTGCTGCAGGCAATTGTCTGATCCAGAGGTGTAAGCGATACATCTAATGGGACGGAAGAACCCTCCTGAGGCAGGGGAAAAGGAAAGACCAAGATACCTCTAGCAGTCCAAAAATCAATTGGGAAAATGAGAGCTGCCATCAAAGCTGCGGATAGAGCACCGGACCACTCAGATACGAGTGAGTATGTCCCTTTCAGGGATGCTTTGGAAGGAGACTCGGTGCCCACTCATGTCCCCAAATAGTTCCCGGGGAAATACCAGTTGGGAGACGAGACTACCTCCTTTTCTGAGTCGTATGATGGCTCAGAGGAAGGTAGTCAGGGTTCAGCACCATCTTCCCCACCTGCTAAAACTTCGGCTACACCAGCTGCACCTATTTCTATCTGAGGAGCCAGCTGCAGCTACACATAGTTCTGCAGAGTTGATCCAGATGCTCCACAACCTCGTGGTCCCCAGTCAGATTTGGAGATCCAGTCAGAGGACCTGGAAGGAGCTGCTAATCCTATGCAGTTCGAGGACCCCTCTTATGTTCTAGACTGATGCAGACCACATAGGGAGTTGTTTTTTATTCTCTAACACTTCCCCTGATCTTATTTTGCTATTAGCATTAAGAACAATGCTATCTTTTATTTGGGGGGGGGGGTTTATTTTTATTTGATTTGATGATAATTGGATAACTTTGGTATGTAATAACTATGAGACTATTTTTCTTTATCTTTACTTCTCTTTATTTTACTTTTAGTATGTATATATTCGTAACTTTCACATTTGGTATGTATATATTCATTTTCATTTATGTAAATATTCGCTTTACTTCCATTTTGTATATATTTGGTTGATTTTCGTAATTTACTTCATATCTTATGTCCTTTAGTAGTTTCTTGTTAAGTTGTTAGCTTCTTTTTTACATTTTATGTGGACAATAAGCCTTTGGTTTTCTTGTTAAGTTGCCACGGTTCTTTCCAAAGGTGGATGTTGTGTGAACCGGGTGGCTCTTCCTGATGATAGATGGCGGGACAGTCTTCTTAGGGATTGAGTCCGTTTTCTTTAAGTTTTTGTGTAAATAGTAGTAATGAATAGAAGTGTCTCAGGCAAGCTTCACTTGGGCCTAACACATTTACCTTCGACCTTATGGTTGGAAACAATTTGATTGCCAAAGAATAGTTTTAGTTGTAACCTTTAGACTCTTGTGTTTACTAAGCAATCATCGAGTGACTTCTTGGAGCCATTTGTGATGCTCAATCTTAGTTAAAGTTGTTGTGGGCCCTCGACTCTTTCCTCTTTAACAATCCAATAGCTTGTGAGGTGAGGTATTAAATTACAAGTCCAAGTCCTGTGCCAATAAGTCTAGAACTTGCCCTGAATGTTTGTCTAGGCGAAATCTTAAGTGTAGCTTGACTTGATAAATGATTATAGGCTCTCCTTGATTTAATTTGAAACTTGAAAGCATCCATAGCCTACAAAATATGATATCCCTAGTCAACCCCGTTGAGCCGAAGACCTTTTTCTTTTAATAACCATGATACAAGCCTTTATCCGTTTTATGATGACCCTCTCTTGGCACCCGATCATTCCTTAGCATTCACAATTGGAAAAAGCATAAGTTTGGGGGAGAGACAAGGAGTGTGAAAGTGATAAAAGCAAAGGCAAGAAAAGAAAGAAAAGCAAAAAAAGTATGTCAAAAAGAAAGTGAATAAGATAGAAAAGTGAAGGGATTCAAAAAAGCAATGATGAAAGGCATGGAAAGATTAGTAAAGGAGAAAAATGGTCGTCATGAGCAAGAAAGAGTGATAGTATATCTCTCTTGTTCCCCTAAGGAGGAAGAAAATGACTCAAAGAGTCAAGAAAGTATGAGCAGAAATGAGAAAATAGAGTGCTTAAGGAAAGATGAAACCATCATATGCCAATAAGTCCTACCTTGAACCAAAAGTCTTCATTACATTCCAGCAAAAGCCCTATATGATTTGGAGTTGAGTGCGCTTACATTATTAGTGATTTACATAAGGGGCAAGCTTATGGTACTTAGAGTTGGACTTGTGACATTCCCTTGAGAAAGATGAGCGTACTTCTCCACAATCCTTGTTTTGAGTGGTACAATCTAAAGTGAGATTTGCTTATGGAGAGTAGAAGAGGAAGATTTTGGGTTCCACAATGACCTACGTAGTAGAGCGAGCTTCCTTGGTGAGTTAAGTCAATTCTTGATGCTCTTGTGTCGTACTAGAACTATGGTACTCAAAAGTTTGTGTGTTGTTGATAATTCATTTGTGTTAAGGGTAATTGTTAGTCCCAATTGATGCATGTTTGATTCACATTAGGGCAGCTGAAATATCCTTCTGTTTTGTTGAAGTGGGGGTAAGAATTACCTTATTTGCTTGAGGACAAGCAAACGCTTGAGTTTGGGGGAGTTGATAAGTGGGGATTTTAACCATTATTTGCTCTCTTTTTACTTGCGTTTTGGGCTTAAAATGCGTAAAGGTATTCCAGAAAATTAACATAATATGATTGCATGTAGGGATTGTTCACCATAAGCCAAAGTGGCCATGATCAACTCATAAAGGAGTCAAAACATGAATAAAGACATAGACTGGGCCAAAACTGTAGAATGCGGACCACGACAAAAATGTGCGGCCGCGAATGTGTCACAGCGGACGCGGTCATGAATTCGTGGACCACGAGAGGGAGAATCGGAGAGGTAGTTTTTGGGGAAGACATAAGCGCGGATCGCGCTAGAAGTTGGCGGCTGCGTAATTATCACTGGGGCCGCCATTGGAATTTCGGTGACAGTGTGTGCTAAAGTTTAGAGACTTTGCAAGTCATGCAAAAACGAAGAAAGCGGTCCGCAACAAGAATAAGCGGCCGCGAAAAATCACCCATGCGAACGCGATTAAACCAATGGTCCACGAAACAAGTTCCATCCCAAGCCCAGATGTAAAGAAATGCGGACCGCGCTCAATATTACGTGGCCGCAAAAGCATGAGTGCGGCCATGATCGGAATTACACGGCCGTGAAACCTCCGCAGGGGCCTTTTTGTCCGAAAAATTTAGCCTAGTATAAAAAGATCTTTTTCACATTATTAGGTTATGTTATGTTTTGTTGAGTACGCGAGACGACTAGTTTTACCTATTTGGGATGTACAAGATTTACCTTATAACTTCATATTTTCATCTTTTAATTTAACATTATGGATTTTATCTTCTCTTTATCTTTGATTTCTGCTATTTTCATGAGTATCTAAACCCATAGCTAGGGTTGTGACCCAACCCTAGTGTGGGTATTTGATGGGTCTTGAATTTTAGAGCTTAAATGTGTATGTGTTAGTGATTTTTAGCCTAGTTCTTGCTAGAACTATTGGATTAGTGGTTGCAAACACTGGTTTATGCCTTTATGACTTAGTCTCTACTTGAGAAAGAGGGACTAAGTCTAGGACAACTAGGCTAACAAGGAATTGGGGTGAACTCAAGAAATTGATAGCCCCAATTAAAGGGTTAAATCTAGAGATAGTAATACCCGACTTGAGCTAAAATCACTTGAATTGCATGAATACCTATTTGGACTTGAGAAAGCCAAATTGAGAAAAATCACTCAAACTACCGAGAGGTATAGAGTGAGTACCCGAGTGTGATAGCTATATTACGACCCCAATTAAACACATGATTGCCCTAGATTCTTGCTACCCGGTATATATCCACCTAGGCAGAAGTCACTACCCTAGTACCTTTAAATCTTTGAAAACAATAAACAAAAATATTGTACTTAGTTTCAAATATTGCATGCTATAGAATAGAAGAAGAAGTATAAATCAACCAACCATTTTTAGAAGTGAAATTAAGAGCAAAACCCGTATCTCTACTCGGATATAAACCTAACTCCAAACTAGTTAACTCCATGTGGATTCGATCCCGACCTTTGTTGGGTAAAACTGCATCGACCATCCTTGCTACTCTATAATAGTGCAGGTTTGGACTCGATCAACTTCCATGACCTAAATATTATTGTTCGTAACCCAGTGGAGAGGGTGACATTCACCATGAAGGATTTTACATATGTTCGTATGTACCCTTTGTCACACCTCCTTTTTCCGCCCCCGCGAGGGGTGAAGGAGTTTTTCCAATTAAAGGACAACCGAAACGGGATTTGTTTATTTATTTCAGAGTCGCCACTTGGGAGATTTAGGGTGTCCCAAGTCACCAATTTAATCCCGAATCGAGGAAAAGAATGACTCTGTATTATAGTCCGCGAACCAGAAATTCGGATAAGGAATTCTGTTAACCCGGGAGAAGGTGTTAGGCATTCTCGAGTTCCGTGGTTCTAGCACGGTTGGTCAACCGTCACATTCGACTTGTTTATCTGATTTTATACAATTATGAGCTCAGGTGTAAATTTTAGCTCTTTACCGCTTTCATTATATTTTTTAAGGGATGTGAACATCGTTTAAAAACATGTCTTTGGATTGCATCACATGAAATGCACCCGCAATCCAGAACATATTTTATTCAATGTTTTGGGATTTGGATTTGGGTTGCATGAAATGCACACCCGAGTTTAAGAAGGTAAGATTAATTAAATCGCGCCTAAAGAGTCTAACGCGTTATTATCTTTGGGGAAGGCAGTGAAATTCACTAAACAGTCCATCCCAAATTCTAAGTATTTATTATGACCAATTATTGAGGGCCTCGCAACTTGCATTTTTATTTGGCGAGGCTCATCTCGTTTTATTTAAAAGGTCGTCCTACAGCGACTATGTTTTCTATTGAGTTTGTCACTAATAATGAAAGAAGAAGAACGGTCCAACTTTATTTACATACTTACAAGTTAGTTATAGTCAGGTTCCGAATATGATTTGCAAAATCCGAAACATGAACGCGTATATGGGCAGTTGTTTAGATATTACGGGCCCAAGCCCAATGTGCCTAACGTGAAACTTGACCTGGGCCATCCTTATTCCAACTGGGCCTAGCTAACCTATTTTGTATATGTTTAACATTTATAAGGGGGTTGAAATGTAAAGTACCGCTTGTCTAATCAAGCCATATTCCTACCAATTAAAAAGAAACAGGCCATTTGTTTAAAGAAGTAACTATTGGATACCTAACATGCTTCTTGACAACAATGATGAACTAACAGAACATGGCTATTGCAACATTAGTCCCTTTTAATTTTAAGCAAAAACATAGAGTTCCCCAACTAAAATGAGATGTATAAAAGTGCAGTTACACCACAGCTAACTACATAGTTCTATTAGAGAAAGCGAACTATCATACATACAACTATTGTTCAATACATTTCTAAAGTGAATCCAAAATAACTTCAACTCTTCATTTCTTTGTATTCATACTTCAAATTTCAGCTTACATTGACAGTGTATCAGTGGTGTACCTGGTATTTGGGAAAGCAAAAGAAGAAGAGGAATGATCAGTGCAGCAGTAGCATACATACACAGCACCAACAGAAAACAGCAACCCAATCAGTCGAGCATCCCCAAACCAGTAACAGCAAAAGAGACAGCCCAATAACAGACCAAAACTCAGCAGCAACTTAAGAGAAAGCCCAGCAGAAATTTCAGAAAACCAAACAAACCCAGCAGGAAGACCCAATAATAACCAATAGGAGGAACCAGCGACAGGTTTAAACCAAATAGAGGACCAGTGAACTTTCAGTCCAAACAGAGAAACCAAGACTCAAATGAAACAGTATTTAACAAGTGAAGAAACCAGGAAAGCTAAACTGAAATCCCACAGTGTCCCAACACAGCAAATTGGTGCATGGAAGCAGTAATTTCTGACTTTTGTCAAACACCCCAGAAAGAAAAACAACCTCACACTCCTTGATGTGGAGTTTCAAGCTTTACCACTCTCTTTCTCTTAATTTCTGATGTCCAAACTCTAAACTTAACTCTCTAGCCGTCAAACTCAACTGTCTAGCCTTAATTTCTGTTCTCCAACCTCTCAACTTAACTCTCTAAATGAGCCTATTTATAGGCAAAATACAGGCAAGCACCAGGCTGCCTCGTTCCCCCCAGCCTTCAACTCTGCCCATACCCCTTTATTTCCCATTAACATGTGTTTCGTGCCCCAAATGGTATGGGCAGCTGACCATCCCCAACTAATCCCCCATCAATTCATTTTATTATTACCAAATGTTATGTGCCTATTGTAATACTCAATTAACAACCCATGCTATCAAGTTTTGTTCCCCACTATTGTATTAGTTTAATCACACTTCAGTACCCTACTGTCAGCCCACTTAAACTAAACATTTCTGATCTTTTCACACCCCCAAACTACCCCTGTTAGCCCCAGGTTATTACTGTTTTACCCTGCTTCAACAGCCTGAAATTTTGAACTTCTGAAAGTTCAATTTCAAGCTGTCCTAAACTGAGTTCTAGCTATTACTCTGCAGCTACAAACCGTTCACAGATAATGTCAAACAATCAGCTCAACGACAATGGTTCGATCAATCATATGAAGCTATACGAATCAGAATATTTGAACATTCAGTCCTATAAAACTAATCGATGACATTTATCTAATCGACTATACAATTTATAACATAGAACAATCAGTCGATCAAACAAACAACACGAACAGGGCATCAACTGGCTTCAGACAGCTTTGCACAAGAC
Organism: Nicotiana sylvestris; assembly: GCF_000393655.2. Lineage (NCBI taxonomy): Eukaryota > Viridiplantae > Streptophyta > Magnoliopsida > Solanales > Solanaceae > Nicotiana > Nicotiana sylvestris. The sequence continues at coordinate 129,837,021 of NC_091068.1, forward strand.
AAAGGAACAACATGAATTATCTGTTCGACGATATTAATCAAATCAAATATGTATCTCATCATACGCATTTAACAATAAGCAGAAGAATAATCGACCAAATAAAAAGGTCTTACGAAGATGGAGGAAATTGAAAGAACACATCAAAAATACCAAACAAACTGACTAAACATGTTAACAAACTCAAACAACACTCAAACAAAATAGAAAAGAAAAAGGAAAACTCACTCTGGAAGCTCAACAACAAACGGCCTAGGCCTGAACTGGATTTGACCATCTGAGGTCGAACAGACTTTAATCGAGGTGTTCTTAACCGAGAACACTTTGATTAAGGTCTATTAGACCCCAACCCTCCGTTTAAACTGGCCGGATTCCCAAAGTTCTTGTGTTCTAGGGTTTGAACATTCCGATTTGGGGCTCGAAGGTTTGTGGGTAGATTCGGACCAAATCAAGCTTGGTTTGGTCACGAGTGAGGGCAGGGTAATGACTGGTGTGAATCTGGGGTGGGTTGGTATAGATCGGGGTTTTGCTCGAACCTTCAAACGAAGATTCGAGACGATGGGGAATGATTCGAGGCAAGGGGTAACAGATCCGTGTTCAGGGTGGTTGGGTGCATCAGGGGTGTTACTTTGGTGGTCATCGGCATCGTTGCCGCCGAGTTTACGGCGAGGGTGTATGGTGGCGGCTAGGGTTTGGAACGGGGTGTTAGGTTTGTCTCTTGAGAGAGACGATGGAAGGGGGGTGTTCGGATAGGGGGGGCTGGGTAAAGGTTTAGGCTTATATACGTAATGGGCGGTTAGATCCTGGCCGTTGGATGAAGTGAGATCGATGGCCAAGATCTTTCACTTAATGTGGAACGGCGCCGTTTGGCCTTGGTTGGGGTCGGTTTAAACTGTTTACTGGGTCGGGTTTGGAAACGGGTTGCTGAAAGGGATCTTGGACCATTGGATTGGACTGGATGGATGGCTCAGATCAAATGCCCTATGCGGCATCGTTTGGGGGCGTCCCTGGAACCTTGGTTTGGACTGGGTCGTTGCAAATTGGTTTGGGCCTGATTTTTTAGTTAAATTTTGGCCCAAATCCGGTCTTTCCCTCTTATAATTAAACCAAAATTCCTAAATCCCAAAATTAAACTACACAAATATTCATTAACACCTAACAACAATTATCCATGAATTAAAACATTTAATAAAATTACCATGACAATAGATAGAATAGAAATGCGTATTTTTGTGATTTTCGCTTTTAAAAACCAAATAATGGTTAATTAATTCCTAAATGTGCCATTTTTCCTAAATGCATGCAACATGTATTTTTTTGTATTTTTCTAACTATAGCAAGGCGAGCATTTATGGACAAAACAATTATTAAAAATGTCACACAAATCCTCAAAATTGTACCCGAAGGTAACTTATTTTATTTCTTTTCCGATTTCTTTTGGAGTAATTTCCGTGAAGCAAAAATCACGTGCTCACAGCTGCCCCTCTTTGTCCGAAAGCACAAAGAGCTGTCGTGCAAAGATAAAGTGAGCAGACACGAGCGACTTTGCTCGTTGGAAGACTCCGTGTGAAGCATTTTGTTTTGAAAAAGATTTTAACCGAACCTTTGCTTCAAAGGTTTCCTACATATCCCTGGCTAAAAAGGAATCAGGTTAATGTAGTTCGGGAAGTGTAGGTAGCTGGGACTACCATGGGACTGCGATTTGCTGTTACTGTTGCTGCACGCTATTACTACTGCTTACCGATCTCCTTGTTACACCGTGCTTAAAAGAAAAATCAAGAAGTTAGGCTAGACTACGGATTACAAGATCACATCTATCTTCCATTTGTTCTTGATGCCTTGCTTTCTTGTCGGCTTGTGTTTCTTCCGCTGCTTTTCTTCCGAGAACTTGGGGATGACACTGGACTTTTGCTTTTCTGAATACCAGTTTTCATCATTTTGCTCGGTCTACTGGGGATATGGCTTCCTTCATTAAGCTTTTCGGTGGTCCTCTAGGGATACGGCTCTCTTCATCAAAATTTGTTATGCCGGGGATTTTTGTTGTAACCTTTTGCCTTCCGGTGGGTTACTGATTTCCAGACCTGAAGTATAAGACTGAAAAGTATTCCTCTCGTTATACAGGTGGGCGCCTGAGTGCAAAAATATGAAATGTATGCCCACATTATACTGGTGGGCGACCTAGGACATGAAATGAATAACAGAAATGTATGTCCGCATTATACTGGTGGGCGACCGAGGACATGAAATGAAAAACATAAATGTATGCCCGCATTATACTGGTTGGCGACCTAGAAATGAAAAAAAATAGAAATGTATTCCCGCATTATACTGGTAGGCGACCTAGAAATGAAAAAACAGAAATGTATTCCCGCATTATACTGGTGGGCGCCGAGGACATGAAATGAAAAAACAGAAATGTATTCCAGCATTATACTGGTGGGCGCCTAGGACATGAAATGAAAAAACAGAAATGCATGCCCGCATTATACTGGTGGGCGACCTAGGACATGAAATGAAAAAAACAGAAATGTATTCCCGCATTATACTGGTGGGCGCCTAGGACATGAAATGAAAACAGAAATGTATGCCCGCATTATACTGGTGGGCGACCTAGGACATGAAATGAAAAAACAGAAATGTATTCCCGCATTATACTGGTGGGCGCCTAGGACATGAAATGAAAACAGAAATGTATGCCCGCATTATACTGGTGGGCAACCTAGAAAATGAAAACAGAAATGTATGCCCACATTATACTGGTGGGCGACCTAGGACATGAAACAAAATAGGAGTGTATTCCCGCATTATACTGGTGGGCGACCTAGAAATGAAAACAGAAATGTATGCCCGCATTATACTGGTGGGCGACCTAGAAATGAAAAAACGAAATGTATGCCCGCATTATACTAGTGGGCGACCTAGAAATGAAAAAACAGGAGTGTATTCCCGCATTATACTGGTGGGCGCCTAGGACATGAAATAAAAACATAAATGTATTCCCTCATTATACTGGTGGGCGACCTAGGACATGAAATGAAAAACTGAAAAGTATTCCTCTCGTTATACAGGTGGGCGCCTGTTCAACTAAAAAATATTTGAATTTGTTTCCTCGTTCCTCCGAGAAAATTTTGACAACGGCAGAAAATTTTCTGCCCCGGGTTTGGTGACCTTCCTTGTGGCGTGTCTTTCTGCCATCATCAACCTTTATTTTCCTGTAGAAATCAAAGAGAGTTTTGTTAGTTTTAACATGGTGCGTGATCGTGTCACTCCTGCTGGGGGATGATTTTCCTTTCCCTTTCCCTTGCTCTGTGCTCCCACAACTGGTTGGGGATAAAGTTGCTTGCTGGAGATGATATGTCTGCTGGGGATGGTATTTCTGCTGGGGATGGTTTTCCATTTATCCCTTCCTCGCTCTTTTGTTTCAAAACATGCTATGGGAGTCCTCTTCAACTTCGAAACTTACTCCCTTAAAAGTTTATTTTCTTCCAGCCCTGCAGGGCATAACATGTTATCACCTGGGGATAACGTTATTGAGGATAGGACTATTAGGGTTATCTTGCTGCGGATTAATTCTCTCTTCCTCCTTCCCCCTTTCTGTGGTGTCTGACTACCTTGGACCTTGGTCCGTGATCTATCGACGTTCTTGCTGGGGATCTTCTTGGAATTTGGTCCACAAGTCCTCCAACCGTCGTTTTCCGCTTTTCTTCATGTTCCCCTTAACTTTCTAGGCCAGTTTGTCATTTGGTTTTGAAACAAACGTCTTTTGTCTTAGTGCCTTGGCTTTGGCCGGTCCCCCTCGCATTTTGCTTTGTACCATTTTGGCCCCTGGTAGTATACTCTGAAAAATCCTTCTCAAAACAAATTTCTGGAAAAAGTCCTTAAGACAAAGAAATGAAAAAGATTGAAAAAGAGAAAAATCTTTCTGAACAAATGCTGGGAGAGAAGAAAAAGAAAGAACTTATCTGGATGGTATGACTGGTCCCAATGATCATGTCGTGCATTATGGATTAATCGACCCAGTTTATTTGTACCAATCAATCTTCCTGATGGCCTCCCTTGTTGGGGATAAATAGGTGCCCACCTCTTCGCAAATGCGGATCCTTTTGCCAATCTATCTTGTCGCCTCATAGTGCCCTTCGAGGGGTTTTCACTAATAGGACTCTCTCCTTTGGACATTGATGTTGGCTTTGTGTGGGTTTAAAGAAGACTAGCGAAAATTCAAAAATGACTTCGACGGGTGAAACGCTACAACTCTTGGAATCATCCCTTTTCGAAACTTCAACACATAAACTCTGCCCTAGTTTTCTTGCTTGGGGATTTTTATATTTACACTATGTGGAGCTATGCACACTATGGTGCACTATTACCTAGCCGTGAGGCGCCTACGTATCCTCTTTGAGGAATCAGGTCAAACATAGTTCCCACGGTTCCTCTGTTTTTCTTATGACCTTTATCTTGTTTTCATTTTTCTTTTCTTCTTTTTTTTTCCATTAATGATTCCAAAAGAGGGGTATGAAAGAATAAATAAGGCTCAAAGGGGGGAAGCAAAGGTTAAAAGTGTTTGGGTAGAAGAAAGAATTACCTCCGTCATTTCATTATCCAACAAGTACCAAGTACAAACAAACGAACCAATAACTATCATAATCAAAGAAATTATGCATAATATCTTTTGACTGCATCAGAATTGATAGCCATGTCGACGCATCTTCCTTCGATATCCGTTAGACATAAAGTGTCGTTGGATAACACTATGTCACAACATAAGGCCCTTGCCAATTTGGGGCGAACTTGCCTTTTGCTTCGATCTGATGTGGGAGGATCCGTTTCAATACTTGTTGCCCTACTTCAAATTTTCTGGGGCGCACCTTCTTATTGTATGCCCTTGCCATTCTCTTCTGATACAACTGGCCATGACACACTGCTGCCAATCTTTTTTCGTCTATTAAGTTCAACTGCTCCAGTCGAGCTTTGACCCATTCATTGTCGTCAATCCCGGCTTCAGCGACAATTCAGAGGGATGGAATTTCGACCTCTGCTGGTATTACTGCTTCAGTTCCGTATACCAACAAATAAGGAGTTGCACCTATGGAAGTCCGGACTGTAGTGCGATAACCCAACAAGGCAAAGGGTAATTTCTCATGCCATTGTCTAGATCCTTCTACCATCTTCCTCAGTATCTTCTTGATGTTCTTATTGGCTGCTTCAACTGCTCCATTCGCCTTGGGGACGATATGGGGTGGAATTGCGGTGTGTAATCTTAAACTGTTGGCATACCTCCCTCATCAAATTGCTGTTAAGATTTGCACCATTATCCGTGATGATCACTTTTGGGACCCCAAATCTGCAGATGATATGGGAGTGAACAAAATCCACCACTGCCTTCTTGGTTACCGACTTGAAAGTTTTAGCTTCAACCCATTTGGTGAAGTAGTCGATGGTCACCAGAATGAACCTATGGTCGTTGGTCGCTGCCGGCTCAATAGGACCAATGACATCCATGCCCCATGCGACAAATGTCCATATCGCTGACATTGTATGTAACTCCGTTGGCAGAGAATGGATCAGATCTCTGTGTATCTGACATTGATGGCATTTCCTCACGAAGTTGATGCAATCATGCTCCATAGTGAGCCAATAGTACCCTGCTCGAAGAATCTTCTTTGCCAATACATACCCGCTCATATGTGGCCCACAGACTCCAGCATGCACCTCTGCCATAACTGTCGTGGCTTGACCGGCATCTATACATCTTAGCAATCCCAAGTCTGGGGTTCTTCTGTACAACACTCCTCCACTGAGGAAGAAACCATTTGACAAACGCCGAAGGGCTCTTTTTTGGTATCCGGTGGCATGCTCCGGATATATCCCCATCTTGAGGTACTCCTTTATGTCATAAAACCATGGCTCGCCATCCGCTTCCTCTTCTACCACGTTGTAATAAGCATGCTGATCATGAACCTAAATGTGCAATGGGTCAACATACATTTTGTCGGGGTGGTGTAACATTGATGCTAAGGTGGCCAATGCATCGGCAACCTCATTATGAACTCTCGGGATGTGTCTGAATTCCACTGATCGAAATTGCTTGCTCAGATCGTGCAAACATTGTCGATATGGTATGAGTTTCAAATCCCGTGTTTCCCACTCACCCTGAATCTGATGCACCAAGAGGTTCGAGTCTCCCAAGACCAAAATGTCCTGGACATCCATGTCTGCAGCTAGTCGCAGACCCAAAATGCATGCTTCATACTCAGCCATGTTGTTGGTACAATAGAAACGTAGCTGAGTTGTAACAGGATAGTGACGTCCTGTTTCAGAAATGAGTACCGCTCCTATTCCAACCCCTTTCGCGTTTGCGGCTCCATCAAAGAAAAGCTTCCAACTTGGTCCTCGGGTAATTCCAGCTCACCTATATGCATTGCTTCCTCGTCTGGAAAATACGTCCTCAATGGCTCGTATTCTTCATCAACGGGATTCTCAGCCAAGTGATCGGCCAGCGCTTGGGCTTTCATGGCCGTCCTCGTCACATAGACGATATCAAACTCTGTGAGCAAAATTTGCCATTTTGCTAACCTCCCTGTAAGCATAGGTTTCTGGAAAATGTACTTTAATGGATCCAAACGGGAAATGAGATAAGTAGTATATGAGGATAAGTAGTGCTTCAACTTCTGAGCCACCCAAGTTAGGGCGCAACATGTCCTCTCGAGTTGAGTGTACTTGACCTCATATACTGTAAACTTCTTGCTAAGATAATAAATGGCCCGCTCCTTCCTTCATATAATGTCGTGTTGCCCCAACACGCAGCCAAACGAATTCTCCAGTTCCGTCAGATAAAGAATTAATGGTCTCCCCGGATCAGGTGGAACCAACACATGTGGATTGGACAAATATCCTTTGATCTGGTCGAAAGCCTCTTGACACTCTGCCGTCCAGTCTGCCGCAACATCTTTCTTCAGCAGCCAAAATATGGGTTCACAAGTCGCCGTGAGTTGAGCAATGAACCTGCTGATATAATTTAGTCTTCCCAACAGACTCATTACCTTTGTTTTGTTCTTCGGCGGTGGCAAATCTTGGATGGATTTGATCTTGGATGGATCCCATCATCTACGTACACTTCAATTTCTTTGTGTATCATGTCATGAAACACAGTAGTCATTGCTCGCATGTACGTTGCCCCAGCATTCTTCAATCCGAATGGCATTACCCGGTAGCAGTAAGTTCCCAATGGCGTAATGAAAGCCGTCTTTTCCGCATCTTCTTCGTCCATTAAGATCTGATGATATCCTGCATAGCGGTCCACAAAGGATCCGATCTCGTGCCCAGCGTAATTATCTATCAAGATATGGATGTTGGGAAATGGAAAATTATCCTTAGGACTTGTCTTGTTGAGATTGCGGTAGTCGACACATACCCTGATTTTCCCATCCTTCTTCGGCACTGGTACCACATTGGCCAACCAATCGGGATATCGAGTGACCCGAATAACTTTTGCCTGCAGCTGCTTGGTCACTTCTTCTTTGATCTTCACACTCATATCCGTCTTAAACTTCCTCAGTTTTTGCTTGACCGGAAGGTATGCCGGGTCAGTGGGCAATTTGTGAACCACTAGATTGGTGCTTAATCCCGTCATATCATCATATGACCATGCAAAACATCTTTGAACTCAATGAGGGTTTTGATTAATTCCTCCCTGATGTTTGGCTCAATGTGGATGCTGATTTTGGTTTCTCTGACATTATCTGCATCCCCTAGATTTACAGCTTCGGTGTCATTCAGATTAGGCTTGGGTTTCTCTTCGAATTGGCACAATTCTCGGTTTATTTCTTCTAAGGCTTCATCCTCGTCATACTCAGACCATCGTCATAACCGATCTCTAGTATAATTAAGTCGGAATTAGATTAATTTATTAGACTAGGTCGAAGACCCGTTGTGCATGCCATGTCATTAGAACCAGTAAAAAGAGAACTGTTCAAAAAGAGAAAAGAACAAAACAAAATTAAAATGAGACAAGAAAAGAGAATTTTATTAAAAATGCGGGATAACAGGGTTCACACTTCACAAAATAAAATGAGATTTGGATTACACCCTGGAATAATCCGAAAAACAAGAAAGAAAAATCAAAGCCTACTACCAGGACTTCCCCCGGGTAGGAAGAGGAGTAACCGTCCAATTGTTAGTATTGGCCTTAGTCCCCACAAACTGTATGTCTGCTCCGCTGGAACCCTCTCCAACTTCTACCATATTGACATCAGCGAACAGCCTTTCGAAGCTTTGATTCAAATCCCCGTCCATCCCAATCAATGGCCCGAGAATTTTCAGGACCGGTGACCCCTTGGTACTTGCTCTAATAAAGGATTTGGAGAGACACGGAATTGGTTTGGGAAGAACCCAAACCCTCTTCTTCATTTTCCGTGCTCGCTTTACATCTGTCGCAGTCGGTTTGAACCCCAATCCAAAAGTCTCTAAATTCTTGGGCAAGGAGACAGGTTGAACAATCCCTTGAAGCTCAGCCCCCAGGCCCTTTCCTGGCATAAATCCATTACCCAGCATTTCCGAAACCATCATGATGGTTGCGGAAGCTACCCTGGGGTATGGAATGCTTTCCCCCTCGGGAATCTTGTTTGCTGACACTGCATCAAAAATCTGATAAACCCAGGGACCTTTGTCATCATTGGTTTCTATGAAGGGCACAATGGCGCCTCCCATGGTGCACGCAGTGTCTTCCCCATGTAGCACGACATCTTGTCTGTCCCATTCGAACTTGACCATTTGATGTAAGGTGGATGGCACCGCATTGGCCGCGTGGATCCACGGTCGTCCCAACAGAAGGTTATAAGATACCACAGCATCCAATACCTGGAACTCCATGGTAAACTGGACCGGGCCGATGGTCAACTCAAGTATAATATCCCCCACAGTGGCCGTTCCACTTCCGTCAAATCCTCGGACGCAAATGTTGTTCTTGTGGATTCTACCATGGTCAATCTTCAACTAGTTCAGGGTGGATAATGGAAAAATATTGGCACTTGAGCCGTTATCCACCAACGCCTGAGTAACTGCCGAATCTTCACATTTGACAGTCAAGTAAAGAGCTTTATTATGTTCCGTGCCTTCCACTAGCAGATCATCATCAGAGAACGTTATCCTGTTTACCTCAAAAAAATTGTTGGCAATTGTTTCAAGGTGGTTTACTGAAATTTCATTGGGCACATGAGCTTTATTCAGTATCTTCATCAGGGCCCGGCGATGCTCATCCGAATGGATTAATAGTGATAACAACGAGATCTGGGCCGGTGTTTTCTTCAACTGTTCGACAACAGAATAATCCTGCACTTTCATCTTTTTCAAGAATTCCTCCGCTTCTTCTTCTGACACGGGTTTCTTTGTTACGGTTGGGTTGGATCTTCTCAACTCCACTGGAGCGAAACACCGTCCCGATCGAGTCAGTCTCTGCGCCTCACAACTATCCTCCTCCACTTGCTTTCCCTTGTACATTACCACCACCTTTTCATACTTCCAAGGCACGGCCTTGCTATCAATCACTGGCAATTGGACTACCGGCTTTATGGTGACCAGTTCCCTGCAGACTCCTTTCACAACGATTATGGGTGTGAATGATGTTCCTGATACCACCAATTTGGCTGGCTCTGGTTTCTTTGTTGCGGTGGACGGATTCTTCCCTAGTATCACCACTGGCTTGACATCTTCCCCCTTCAACTGTACCCCTGCTTCCCCACCGGTAGATTCTTCTTTCGGAGAGGCATGGATCATCATCACCGTCGGTAAGGGTTTCCTCGGCTCTCCTCCTTTGTACACCAACTCGATAATGTGAGTTTCGTGGTGTACAGGCAATGGGTTCTGGTTGATGTTGGGTGCCTCCGGCGTCTGGACCTCGATCTTGTTGGCATCAATAAGATCTTGTATTGCATGCCTCAACCTCCAACATTTTTCGGTATCATGCCCAAGCATTCCCGAGCAGTACTCACAGCTTATCGATCGGTCCAAATTTTGGGGTGGGGGGTTTGGCCCCCTCGGCTCGACAGGACTCACCAAACCTAGCTGCCTCAATTTGTGGAACAAGGTGGTATAGGTCTCTCCCAGCTCAGTAAAAGCTCTCTGTCTCTGTAGCCTGTCATTTCTAGCAGCTTGATTTCCTCGAAAGCCCGCCCCTGGAGGGTTCCTGTATGCTCTTGGTGAAGGATAGGCGTTTTGTGGTGGAAGGTATGTGTTTTGTGGAAGTGCATATGTGTTTTAGGGAGCCACCGCACGCCATTGCTGGCGAACCGGAGGCTGAGTGTATGTTTGGGCTTGGTGCACGGAGAAGTGTGGTTCTTGAGGTGGGTAGTAGTGTTGTGGCGGGCTGTATGGATAATTTGGCCTGTGGGGTCTGGGTTAGTTGTAGTGTGGTTTGCCGGACCTGGACCAACTGCCTGTCTCAACCGTGGCGACTTCTTCTTTCTTCTTCCTTCCCAACGCACCTCTCGTGCCGCTCTGAATAGCCTGGGTCATTGCCTTGAGCACTGAGTAATTCAGGATTTTATCGGACCTCAGTCTCTCCTCTATCCTGACCCCTATCTTTACTACTTCATTGAAGGATTTTCCAACCGTCGTCACCAAGTGACCAAAGTAAGTTGGATCCAGCGTTTGCAGGAAGTAGTCCACCATTTCTCCCTCTCTCATGGGAGGATCAACCCTGGCTGCCTGTTCTCTCCAGCAGAAACCAAACTCGCGAAAGCTTTCCCCAGGCTTCTTTCCGGTCCTCAGTAATGTGAGACGGTCAGGGACTATCTCAAGATTGTATTGAAAGTGACCCGCGAAAGCCTGCGCTAGATCATTCCAAGTGTACCATCTGCTGGGATCTTGCCTGATATACCATTCCAATGCCGATCCACTCAAGCTTTGACCGAAATAAGCCATTAGTAGCTCATCTTTGCTGCCTGCCCCTCTCATTTTGCTACAAAAGCCCCGCAAATGTGCCATAGGATCACCGTGCCCTTCATATAAATTGAACTTAGGCATCTTGAATCCTGCCGGGAGTTGGACATCTGGTAAAGGGCATAGATCCTTGTAGGCCACGCTGACCTGGTTGCCTAATCCATGCATGCTCCTGAAGGATTGCTCCAGGCTTTTGAACTTCCTCATTACCTCATCTTGCTCTGGGACCTTAACCGGCTTTTCAATCTTTGCCGGGACTTCCAAGTGTGGATTATAGGTATGGGGTTCTGGTGCATTGAATGTGGGTTCAGGGGGATAGTACTGTGCATCGTGAGCCTGAAACAACAACTCACTAGTTGATCTTTGTAGTGTTGCTGGTGTGGGTCCCATAAAGGTGGGAACATTTGGTGGTGGGAAAGGTTGATGGAGTGGTGGAGCTTGGGAATCAAAGGGGCTTCTCTCCTAATAATAACGGTGATTCGGGAGGCTCGTCGAAGGGCCAGAGTGAGGGTATTCCGGCATATGCCCTGGTGTAAGAGCAACGGGTGGTTCAGGACTCTTTTGTACTTTAGCCAAGGCTAACTGCATCGCATTCATCTCCAATCCCATCCTTTCTATCTTCTCCATTGCCTCTTTCAGTAACTGGCTTACTGGCCTTTCTTCCTCGGCACTGTTTTCTGAAGTAGTCATGATTATTGGCACAGGTCCCTTGGATCTGGTTTGATAAGGATGTGTTGCCAGAATGCTGTAACAACTAACTGTCTGGTATTTGTGGAAAACAACAAACTTGTTAGCGTTAGAGTTTAACAGATTTGGTAATAGCACGTTGGGGATGCAATGCTCCTAAGCAGTTAACCATTTCTAACATGTTTTTGCTTCAACCGCATGCGTCATCCCGGCTTGCTTTATTTGTGCCTTTAAAGTGTTTTGGGAACCCCCCCCCCCCCATTTTCTCTCTATTTTTCTTTTTTCCTTCTCTTTTTTTCCTTTTTCTTTCTTTCTTTTTCTTTCTTTTTAGTGGCGGTCGAATCTTATGTGGATTGCCTACGTATCACGTCCCCGTGTGAATCAGACCGGGCGTAGTTCTGTCCTAAAGTAAGGACACAAAATTCTTTTGAAATCATTCAATTTATCACCAAAATTTGCTATTACAAACTACTGGTTTCAACTGACAAAAAATAGCAAAAATACAGGTTCCAGAATACTTAACCTGACTTGAAAAAACAACATATGGGAAGACAATGGACCCATAAAGCCAACAAACAAGACTCGAACTAGGGATACATTAAAGATTTCAACTTAGGTGCTCGCGAGGCATCGTTCGGCCTTTCCGCGGATTTTGGTGTAAGACCTCTCTACAAGCTCTTCAACTCATTCATGATCCGGTGGACGTAGCCCATGATGGAGGAAAGAAGGGTATCACGAGGTAATTGCTCACATGCTAGGCATCTCATGTAGATGTAGTGCCCAATCTCATCAATCCTTCCTCGGATGTTGTCCCTTTCAATGAATAGTTGCTCTATTCGCCGGTTTTTTAGTCCCAGTATTCGAGCATTGTCGGAGAGTCGATCCTGAAACCTCTCCATTCGTTCTTCCATTCTGGCCATTAAATCATAACAGCGCCTTCTGTCTGTCCGGGCATCTCGGGCTTGTTTAAGGACCCGCTCTTAAAGAGTGGAGTTTGTTTCTCTCAACAGTCCAATGCTTATTTCAGAATCCCTTATAACTTGTTGTAGATGCTTTCTCCGTGCCATTGTTCCTTTTGCCCATCTGACCCGCATTCTTGCTATAAAAGCCTCGGATCTCTCCAAGTCTTCTCAGCTTTTGTCGACTTGATTTCTCAACTCTGCTATCAACCTTTCATCGGAGCGACGTTTCTGTCGGTCGTTGTTACTCTTACTAACTTGGCGGATTCGGGCTTTCAGTACCTGATTTTCTTTGGCTAATTTGTTCTTTTCACCCTGCTCCAAGGCGACTTGCACGTTGTTCTCAAATATAAGCCTTTCAACTCGTCGCTTCAGCTTCCTGATTTCAGCCCGGTAGCCTTCCTCTCTCACTAACCAGCCCCACTGTTCCTGTGAATCATCCGTAAATTGTTGGACGTGATCTCTTTTAGTAGGTCTCTGATGAATCTGGAACCTTCTCCCGAACCAAACATCGTACTTTGGGTCTACCTCACCCTTAGTCAGTTCTCGAACCATAGTCTTAGGCTCAAGGAACCTACATTCGTGACACAGCTTTCTAATTTTTCCTTCGGGGAATACGACTCCTGGGCTCAGCTCAATGGCGTGCTTGCTTAGATCCTCATCAGTGGGAATTACTTGAAATCTTCCTAGCTGGCGCAATACCCGATGAGGAGCATATGGTTGGATGCTGCGAAGTCCCATCAAAAGAATATGACATTCCTCGGCCGCCATGTATATTACCTCAGTATCGGGCAACCACCCAAATGCCCATTCAATTTGGTCGGCTGTTGTTGACCTCAATCGTGCAAGCCATGCTTCGACACCTTCGGGGAATACAACGCCTGTCATTCGTTTCTCAAAACCGCTGATACAGTTTTTTTCGGTTAACCCGTGATTCATGTATCCCGCTCAGTGACAGAGGTGTTCTTGCATCCACAGCTGGAGCAACAGATTGCATCCCTGGAAGAAATTGCCTCCTTCTCGGCACATAGTTAAAGCTCGGTAGATTTCGGACAAAATCAAAGGAACCACAGTACTGTTAGTTCTTTTGATTGCAACATCAGCCATCCCTACAAGGCCTATCTCTATTCTCTTATCTTTGCGGGGACAGACCACGATTCTCAGGAATGCTGTTATAAATGCCAAAGTACGTCTCGCCTCCCACTTGTTTCTGTTCCCAGCATGAATTAGTCTGAGGTTTGGCTCTTCAAAACCCTGAGGAGCACCATACCGTTGATATAAAAATTGGAGAGCACAACATCCTCTCGACAAATCATCATTTTACACCTTCCGACTAATGCTTAGCAAATCCAAAAACCCGTGCAGAGATACTGGTCTTGGTGAAAGGACATATTGTCCTCTTAATTTCCCATTCAATCCCGCATATCCGGCGACTTCCTCCAGTGTAGGTGAAAGTTCAAAGTCAACAAAACGGAATACATTGTGGGTTGGGTCCCAGAACGGTATTAGAACCTCGAGGATATCTGTCCTTGGTTTGATATTCAGCAGATTGACAAAACCTCCCAAAACTCTTCCCACTATCTCTTTACTATCGCCTTCCAGATCATTCCACCACATGTGGAGTTGTAGAGGGACCTCGCTAAAGACTGAGAACGTATCATTTTGATTTGTGCTCACCCTGCACATTTATTAAGGTGATTAAAGAAGGAAAAACTTTTATTAGACTCAAAATAAAACTATCTATATTCCATTTTTTTCTTTTTTTCTTTCTTTTTTTTAAATTTCTAGCATTCCAGAGATTCAGAAGCCGGTCAACATGCAAGCCCGAGCAAATAAATGCACAGAAAACAATAGGATGCATCAGGATGGTCTTTTCATTTTAGGTTGCTAGCCCTAGACGGACCCAACCCCTGTGTTAAGTCCCCTAAGTCAACATGCACATGATGCAGATAAGCGTTCCTACTAGGGATCCGGCATGAAGTTGAGTTATTCTAGGTTCAGAACCTCGGTGTTTGTTCTAGACCTGACTTACCCGAGCAGACAACTCGAGCCGAGGGGGGCAGCGTACCGGGAATACAGAAGCTTCACCGGCTTTGCAACTTGTCCGAACCTCGTTCTAAATTGGGATTTGACAATATACAAAAAAGAAGTCATACGAAGTACACCCTAGATTCTTGCTACCCGGTATATATCCACCTAGGAAGAAGTCACTACCCTAGTACCTTTAAATCTTTGAAAACAATAAACAAAAATATTGTACTTAGTTTCAAATATTGCATGCTATAGAATAGAAGAAGAAGTATAAATCAACCAACCATTTGTAGAAGTGCAATTAAGAGCAAAACCCGTATCTCTACTCGGATATAAACCTAACTCCAAACTATTTAACTCCCTGTGGATTCAATCCCGACCTTTGTTGGGTAAAACTGCATCGACCATCCTTGCTACTCTATAATAGTGCAGGTTTGGAACCGATCAACTTCCATGACCTAAATATTATTGCTCGTAACCCAGTGGAGAGGGTGACATTCACTATGAAGGATTTTACATATGATCGTATGTACCCTTTGTCACACCTCCTTTTTCTGCCCCCGCGAGGGGTGAAGGAGTTTTTCCAATTAAAGGACAATCGAAATGGGATTTGTTTATTTATTTCAGAGTCGCCACTTGGGAGATTTAGGGTGTCCCAAGTCACCAATTTAATCCCGAATCGAGGAAAAGAATGACTCTGTATTACAGTCCGCGAACCAGAAATTCGGATAAGGAATTCTGTTAACCCGGGAGAAGGTGTTAGGCATTCCCGAGTTTCGTGGTTCTAGCACGGTCGCTCAACCGTCACATTCGACTTTTTTATCTGATTTTATACAATTATGAGCTCAGGTGTAAATTTTAGCTCTTTATCGCTTTCATTATATTTTTTAAGGGATGTGAACATCGTTTAAAAACATGTCTTTGGATTGCATCACATGAAATGCACCCGCAATCCGGAACATATTTTATTCAATGTTTTGGGATTTGGATTTGGGTTGCATGAAATGCACACCCGAGTTTAAGAAGGTAAGATTAATTTAATCGCGCCTAAAGAGTCTAACGCGTTATTATCTTTGGGGAAGGCAGTGAAATCACTTAACAGTCCATCCCAAATTCTAAGTATTTATTATAACCAATTATTGAGGGCCTCGCAACTTGCATTTTTATTTGGCGAGGCTCGTCTCGTTTTATTTAAAAGGTCGTCCTACAGCGACTATGTTTTCTATTGAGTTTGTCTCTAATAATGAAAGAAGAAGAACGGTCCAACTTTATTTACATACTTACAAGTTAATTATAGTCAGGTTCCGAATATGATTTGCAAAATCCGAAACATGAACGCGTATATGGGCAGTTGTTTAGATATTACGGGCCCAGGCCCAATGTGCCTAACGTGAAACTTGACCTGGGCTATCCTTATTCCAACTGGGCCTAGCTAACCTATTTTGTATATGTTTGACATTTATAAGGGGGTTGAAATGTAAAGTACCGCTTGTCTGATCAAGCCATATTCCTACCAATTAAAAAGAAACAGGCCATTTGTTTAAAGAAGTAACTATTGGATACCTAACATGCTTCTTGACAACAATGATGAACTAACAGAACATGGCTATTGCAACATTAGTCCCTTTTAATTTTAAGCAAAAACATAAAGTTCCCCAACTAAAATGAGATGTATAAAAGTGCAGTGACACCACAGCTAACTACATAGTTCTATTAGAGAAACGAACTATCATACATGCAACTACTATTCAATACATTTCTAAAGTGAATCCAAAATAACTTTAACTCTTCATTTCTTTGTATTCATACTTCAAATTTCAGCTTACATTGACAGTGTATCAGTGGTGTACCTGGTATTTGGGAAAGCAAAAGAAGAAGAGGAATGATCAGTACAGCAGTAGCATACACACACAGTAGCAACAGAAAACAGCAACCCAATCAGTCGAGCATCCCCAAACCAGTAACAGCAAAAGAGACAGCCCAATAACAGACCAAAACTCAGCAGCAACTTAAGAGAAAGCTCAGCAGAAATTTTAGAAAACCAAACAAACCTAGCAGGAAGACCCAATAATAACCAATAGGAGGAACCAGCGACAGGTTTAAACCAAACAGAGGACCAGTGAACTTTCAGTCCAAACAGAAAAACCAAGACACTCAAATGAAACAGTATTTAACAAGTGAAGAAACCAGGAAAGCTAAACTGAAATCCCACAGTGTGCCAACACAACAGACTGGTGCATGGAAGCAGTAATTTCTGAGTTTTGTCAAACACCCCAGAAAGAAAAATAGCCTCACACTCCTTGATGTGGAGTTTCAAGCTTTAGCACTCTCTTTCTCTTAATTTCTGATGTCCAAACTCTAAACTTAACTCTCTAGCCCTCAAACTCAACTGTCTAGCCTTGATTTCTGATCTCCAACCTCTCAACTTAACTCTCTAAATGAGCCTATTTATAGGTAAAATACAGGCAAGCCCCAGGCTGCCTCGTTCCCCCAGCCCTCAACTCTGCCCATACCCCTTTATTTCCCATTAACATGTGTTTCGTGCCCCAAATGGTATGGGCAGCTGACCATCCCCAACTAATCCCCCATCAATTCATTTTATTATTACCAAATGTTATGGGCCTATTATAATACTCAATTAACAACCCATGCTATCAAGTTTTGTTTCCCACTATTGTATTAGTTTAATCACACTTCAGTACCCTACTGTCAGCCCACTTAAACTAACCATTTCTGATCTTTTCACACCCCCAAACTACCCTGTTAGCCCCTGGTTATTACTGTTTTACCCTGTTTCAACGACCTAAAATTTTGAACTTCTGAAAGTTCAATTTCAAGCTGTCCTAAACTGAGTTTTAGCTATTACACTGCAGCTACAAACCGTTAACAGATAATGTCAAATAATCAGCTAAACGACAATGGTTCGATCAATCATATGAAGCTATACGAATCAGAATATTTGAACATTCAGTCCTATAAAACTAATCGACGACGTTTATCTAATCGACTATACAATTTATAACATAGAACAGTCAGTCGATCAAACAAACAACACGAACAGGGCATCAACTGGCTTCAGACAGCTTTGCACAAGACAAAGGAACAACATGAATTATCTGTTCGACGATATTAATCAAATCGAATATTTATCTCATCATACGTATTTAATAATAAGCAGAAGAATAATCGACCAAATAAAAAGGTCTTACGAAGATGGAGGAAATTGAAAGAACACATCAGAAATACCAAACAAACTGACTAAACATGTTAACAAACTCAAACAACACTCAAACAAAATAGAAAAGAAAAAGGAAAACTCACTGTGGAAGCTTAACAACAAACGACCCAGGCCTGAACTGGATTTGACCATTTGAGGTCGAACAGACTTTAATCGAGGTGTTCTCAACCGAGAACACTTCGATTAAGGTCTATTAGACCCCAACCCTCCATTTAAACTGGCCGGATTCCCAAAGTTCTTATGTTCTAGGGTTTGAACATTCCTATTTGGGGCTCGAAGGTTTGTGGGTAGATTCGGACCAAACCAAGCTTGGTTTGGTCACGAGTGAGGGCAGGGTAATGACTGGTGTGAATCAGGGGTGGGTTGGTGTAGATTTGGGTTTTGCTCGAACCTTCAAACGAAGATTCAAGACGATGGGGAATGATTCGAGGCAAGGGGGTAACGGATCCGTATTCAGGGTGGTTGGGTGCATCAAAGGTGTTACTTTGGTGGTCACTGGCATCGTTGTCGCCGGGTTTACGGCGAGGGTGTATGGTGGCGGCTAGGGTTTGGAACGGGGTATTAGGTTTGTCTCTTGAGAGAGACGATGGAAGGGGGAGTGTTCGGATAGGGGGCTGGGTAAAGGTTTAGGCTTATATACGTAATGGGCGGTTAGATCCTGGCTGTTGGATGAAGTGAGATCAATGGCCAGGACCTTTCACTTAATGTGGAACGGCGTTGTTTGGCCTTGGTTGGGGGTCGGTTTAAACCGGTTACTGGGTCGGGTTTGGAAGCGGGTTGCTGAAAGGGATCTTGGACCGTTGGATTGGACTGGATGGATGGCTCAGATCAAATGCCCTATGTGGCGTCGTTTGGAGGCGTCCCTGGAACCCTGGTTTGGACTGGGTCGTTGCAAATTTGTTTGGGCCTGATTTTTTAGTTAAATTTTGGCCCAAATCCGATCTTTCCCTCTTATAATTAAACCAAAATTCCTAAATCCCAAAATTAAACTACACAAATATTAATTAACACCTAACAACAATTATCCATGAATTAAAACATTTAATAAAATTACCGTGACAATAGATATAATAGAAATGCGTATTTTTGTGATTTTCGCTTTTAAAAACCAAATAATGGTTAATTAATTCCTAAATGTGCCATTTTTCCTAAATGCATGCAACATGTATTTTTTTGTATTTTTCTAACTATAGCAAGGCGAGCATTTACGGACAAAACAATTATAAAAAATGTCACACAAATCCTCAAAATTGTATCCGAAGGTAACTTGTTTTATTTCTTTTCCGATTTCTTTTGGAGTAATTTCCGTGAAGCAAAAATCACGTGCTCAAACTCTTCACTTTGGGTCCATTTTCATTGAGTGGGGGACTGGACCCTGTGATCTTGGAATTCTGCCACCGGTATCAAGTCTTCTTGGCACAAGTAAGCCCTTCTGTGTGGCGAATGGTGGCTAGTCTGCACCGGTTGTGCTTGGAAACAGGGGAGACCCTAACCCTAGCACATATGATGAACCTGTATTCCTCCAAAATCTCCCGTAGGGGAGTAATAAATTTCAGCAAGCGTGGCCACCATGCTTTGCTTACCCACATGGATGATGACAATGACCATGGATTGATGGAGCGATTTGTCGTCATTGCTACTAGGGATATCATCTCGACTACAACTCCATCTTTTCCTTAATCATGGAGTTGTGCACGTAAGTTTAAAATATACCTATTTCTCCATAAAAGGCTATTTCATGTCATTGCTAACCCGTTTTCTTTTGTTATTTTAGATACTCAGTAGATACCACTAAGGGTCGAAGGCCTAGACTAATGGGTTCAGAAAATTATAGACATTACTACGCCTAATACCCGTCGGTGGAAGGAGTTGGTCCCTGTATATGGGTGGAAGGACAAAGACCATGGTAAATTGATTCTTTCTTCTTTCTGCCTCTACATATACATAAGTAAACTTGTTAATCATAACTTTTTGAGGTTTTACACCTCTCAAGCACAAAGAAGAGAGAAAAATAAAATCGCCCCGCTAAAGTTTTTCACAAAACTAGCGACAACATTTTTCAACTCATGTTAGAAGAATGTAAGATGAAAAGAACCTTATCCACTCGTTCTTTAATCCCGCAAGATTGTAAGAAGCCTTGAATAAAGGAAGAAGAATTAAATCAAAAAACAATCATGTTTTTGAAGTTAATGCTCAAAGAAACTAATCACTAATCTTTATTTTTAACATATTGAGCCCTTTAAATAGGCCTTACAATGAGTAAAATTGACAAGGTTAAGGAAAACTAATCCTAATTAAACTAGAATAAGAATAAGGCTAAGAAAACATATCTTAACTAAAATAGGAAAAAGAATTCTAGTAATAATGGGATACCAACTAACAATCCTAGTTTGACTAGAACTATAAATATAATCCTACTAAAACAAGAATTAAATTACTAGGAAATAAGAAATAACAATCCTATTCTTTAAGAAGAAGAAATCTTAATCTTGTATGGATTCTTGGACTTTTTGGATTTCTTGAATACTTGGCCTTCTTGATCTTGCATCATTCTGCCATGGTTTAAAAAGACCCGTCCTCGAGTCTAACAGCTTCCATAAATGGCACAAGATTTGCTATAATAAAGAATGAGGACCCAATGCTCACCAAGTTTCAAGTTACACTTTACTAGCTTATCATAGAGCTTCTTCATGTTGTAAGAAAACTTAGCATGTGATCGAACTAAATCCCATATTCTAAGTTTCAACTCTCCATGAAGTCTTCTCCTTGTAATATTTCTTTGTTGAATCCTAAAATTCAACTTATGATATGAAGTTATTGATGTTAGAACTTCATGAAACTTAACAAACTCCATGTCTAGCTTTGAATTAAGCATAGAGATCAATGCTCTTCTTGAGACTGCATCAATTGTTATGCTTGTATACCAACAGCCACTTTGATGATGGTGATATATATTTATGAGGTGAATACATCGTATTTCTCCAATATACCTCGAACTCTGCAATATCCGCTCCTTTTTAGGTAATCCTTCCTCTTGTTCATGCATAGTTTTATGGACTTTAGGATTAATGCAATATGCTGACTTGTTTGGAATGATAAAGTCATCAATCAATTCAATATTGTGTTTATATCTCTTAAAGACGGAAAGTAATTGACACACATGGCTGGATGCTCCAATGGATCATCAAAATAATTTTATGGTAAATCCTCAAGTTTTGGATCCAATGCATGTCTCTCATCTCTTTGATAATGGTCTTTATCAGCTTTGTTCTCTTTTCTCCCTTGATTATCTAAATATTTATCATCTTGGACATAGTGTCTTGGAACTCGTATGTCTTGTTCAGCTCTTCAACTTACTCAATATATCTTGTTGTACGCGGTTGAATGGTGGATACTGAAGTGGTAGATGTGGCGGTAGCATTGGTATGTTATGTGATGATTGAAGCACCAAACCTTAAACCAATTCAGTCAGATGCCTTATTGATTCCGTCAAGCTATTTAGCTACACTTTTATTTCTTCATGGTCTCGTTCAAGGGCTACATTTATTAATTGAATTTGTTCAAAATTTGAAAAGGATCCTGAACTTTCAATTTTCTTGTCTAGCGACATGATGAACAAGATAGCAATCAAAGAATTTGAATCTGGAACCTATGCTTTGATACCAAATTGATGTACTTTCGAGGTTTTTCACTTCTCAAGCACAAAGAAGAGAGAAAAACAAAAGTACCCCGCTAAAGTTTTTCACAAAACTATTGACAACATTCTTCAACTCACATTCGAAGAATGTAAGATGAAAAGAACCTTATCCACTCGTTCTTCATTTCCGCAAGATTGCAAGAAGCATTGAATAAAAGAAGAAGAATGAAATAAAAAATCAATCACGTTTTTAAGTTAATGATTAAAGAAACCAATTACCAATCTTTATTTTCAGCATATTGAGCCTTTTAAATAAGCCCTACAATGAGTAAAATTGATTATATTAAGAAAAACTAATCCTAATTAAACTATAATAAGAATAAGGATAAGAAAACCTACCCTAACTAAAATAAGAAAAAGAATTCTAGTAAGAATGGGATACCAACTAACAATCCT
Organism: Nicotiana sylvestris; assembly: GCF_000393655.2. Taxonomy (NCBI): domain Eukaryota; kingdom Viridiplantae; phylum Streptophyta; class Magnoliopsida; order Solanales; family Solanaceae; genus Nicotiana; species Nicotiana sylvestris. Next base: position 129,858,961 of record NC_091068.1, read on the forward strand.
AGTTTGACTAGAACTACAAATATAATCCTACTAAAAAAATTAATTACTAGGAAATAATAATAAAAAATCTTATTCTCTAAGGAGAAGAAATCCTAATCTTGGATGGATTCTTGGAATTCTTGAATTCTTGGCCTTCTTGATCTTCCATCAGTCTCCCCTAAAGGCGTGATTAGGACCACCCCGAGCTTGGACCCTTTCACATTGTAAGCTCCATCTTTGAACAAGGTTCACTCCTCCTGATGTTGTTTCCGATACCATCACCACTTCTTTTGCAACCAAAGGCATTAACCCGAGGGGGATCCATAGTCAATGTTTCACCTCTTTTAAGGCAAGTTGATTGATTATGCCCAACTATGCCTTATAAAAAGGACAAGCGGTCGTTGCAAATATAATCTGGGTATTTATCCCAGAGTCGAATCCCATAGGGAGTTAACCTACCAATTACTTTTGTCAGACTCACTGAATTCTCCGTAATCAACTTCTAGATATTTTGAATAACACTTGGTGATATTTCTACTAACTATAACTGAATAAAATTAAATAAACTAAAAGCTAACTATGACTGAGTTGTAAACAAATAAGAGAAGGATCTAAGGTTGTGATTTCCCTTATTGATGGAATCCCTTCCTATTATGTTTCATATAGATTTGCTAATCATATCTTTCGATCATGAGGACTCTTCCTACTGTAACTCTCTCCTAAGTAATTACGACAATTTAATAAATGCACTCTCTCGAGTTACGCTAGCTGGCTTTTATTACAGCTCACTTAGATCGCACCCAAGGTTTCGTTATCCCTAATCTCACCTTTAAACCCTCGGTTATTGATTTCTCATATACTTTTGGGAGTGGTGTTGTTCATCAACTACCTAAATATGCACTCTCTCCTGAGTAATATATATTAAATAGGCACAGATAATTGAGGATCATATCAATTAACTACAACAAGAGCGTAGATGAACAAATAGAGATTAAACTGGGCAAACTATATTAATACAACAAGAAGTTCATCCCTCAACAGGTTCCATCAAAATCCTAGACTAAATAATTAGCTACTTATAATCGTGTTCATAATAACTACAGCAAAATTCATCATGAATTATAAAAACAAAAGGAAGAAAGGTAGAACTCGATGTCAAATTATCCTCCTTGTCTTTTGCCTCTTCTTGCCTTGAACAAAACTATAAAACCATGATATCCTCTTTTTGGGTGAGATGGACCTCTTATAGGTTAAGTGGAATTACCCCCAAACTTCCAAGTTTACCCCTAAAATTTCTGCGTTACGGAGTGACTAGCGCGGCCATGCTCGAACCGCGCTAGTGGACGCGCATATGGCATTCTATACTGTCCCGTTTCTTCTGCTCTAGCGTGGACGCACTAAGGCTGCGCTCAACCCACGCTAGAGTGGATCAACTATTTCTCTCTTTTTTTCTTTCTTCTTTCAGATGTACTCAACTCCGAGGGGCTTTCCTTGCTTTAATTTAGCTCCAAACACAGTCCTAAGTCCTCATAAGCACGACTTGCTCCTGCAAAACATGAAATTCACAATTAGAGCCATTTTATCGTCATTTAACCTTCCTAGAACGGTGAAGCATAGTCAAGTTGGGGCATAAATAGTCGCCGAACTATATGAATCTAGCCTATTATCAACACCCCACACTTAAGTCATTGCTAGTCCCCGATCAATCCACCTTACTCTATAAAGGTTCCTTCACTAAGCTTTTTCCTAACGTATCACACCAAGAACATATCACCAAAGTTTCATCTAGTAGTGTAATATGTTTGCCTCAAGAGTCAACTCTCACCTGCCATGCAATATTCATATTTACTCAAATTACTCTGTACAAAGGTCAAGACTTACCTTTCCTTCGTGAATCAAATGCCCTCACATCACATAAGAGAGTAGTTCCACTTGTAATAATATTAAGAACAATTAGGAACTCAGATAGACAAAATTCACTCACTCTCAGAAAGAACATTCATATGCCACAAAGATGCACCATAGGCTTGCCTGTAGTGTACTACTCTACTAATCGAGCTCATTCAGTCTAAGATCAATCAGGACTTCATTTGGTTGTAATGTAGGCTAAGGGACGGGTAGGATATATTTGGATATAGTGCCTAACCTCCCTAAGCACTTTTAATACGATCACTTTCGCATTCAGAACCATACTTATGTCAGACCAGATATTCTACCACACTTCTATTTATAATACCCCAAACTCCTTTAGGTGCAATTGTACCAAGTCACCACTTATCAAGGACTACATTTACTTATTCTCTTTTCTCTTTTTTTAAGTGGCGCTTATCCTTTGATTTTCAAAACACTGCACCTTTTTTTCTCTTTCATTGGTTCCACTCAAAAACCAAACCACCACCCCACACTATAACTTTTGCATATTTCATAACCATTCAAGTGCTCATGGGAGGTAAAAGGGTTCAAATAGATGGGCCGTTTAAACAATTGGGTAAGGTTTTTAATATGGTTGCCAAAGAAACAGGCTTATAGGATCAACGGGGTTAACTACGATGTATCGCATTTAGATGGGACTACTTTATATATTTGGCTTAACAAAGAAATGCCTATATCACTTTTAAGACTGAATAAAGCTACTACTTTGCTTTGCAAACACACAGGGCAAGTTCTAGGCATCAAATGCAGAGCATAGAATATAATACAACTCATACATACAGGGCACAGGACTCACTCCAGATTGGCTTATCAAAACACTCTCGGTTGGTTTTTTAGAAGCCTTATTAGCAAAATGGTCCTGAGTCGTGGCGGAGACGAACCTGTTACTATCAAAAGGACGAGCAAGAGCTAAAAAGTGCTCTGGAGGATCCAGCTTGACCGATGGATGAAGCATCGGTGGTTTGGCATTTCCTGGAGGGTGCCATAGTACCTGGAAGAAGAATATCATTAGCACAGCACAAAAAAATGTGACTCAACTACGGTTACTCAGACTTCACCCTTACAATTGATCACAATTATCATTGACACTCATTGTGGCATTTTAACAAACACGTTGTGGGCATCATTTATCGGAACTCCAAATTAATCATGTTGTAACCCAATAACCACCACAATTGTCCCAAATTCACCCAACTAAGGTAAATCACGAATACACTTAAAATACAAAGTAAGAAAATAATAAAAAAAATAAAAATATTAATGTTAACTTATACAAAGTAACAGGCGGAACATCACAAGCTCAGTTGTAGCGCGGTCCGAGTGCGGTCGCACTAGCAAAATAGAAAACTTGGCCATATGCGCGGTCACTAGCACGGCCTTAGCACGACCGTGCTCCTGGGCAAAAAACTGAGGCAGAATACTTGGCCATATGCACGGTCACTAGCGTGGCCTTAGCGCGACCGCTCCTGGGCAGAAAGCTGAGGCAGAATACTTGGCCATATGTGCGGTCTGAGCGGGGGCGCACTCCTGGGCCTCAAAAAATTTCAACTTTTTTACCTTTTCCTTCAGCATCTGATAGATTTATCACTCACCCAAGCTCACTTGCACTGGTTAGTACTTACTAAAATCAAAAATAACAATTTTAACTACTCTAAAGTCACTACTCATTAGGTTGCGTCCCAATCAGCACCTTAGTTAATGTCGTGGCACGATAGTTACAACAAGTCAATGGGTTGCCTCCCATGCAGCGCCTGATTTAACGTCGCGGCATGACGCAAATGAGCGCATTTAAGGCTCGCTCGACCTCTGAGGTTCAGTCAAATGGATCACTGACACTTCCTTGGTTTCATCCATGCCCACATATGGTTTCAATATTTTCCCATTGACTCTACATGTGTGGGAATCTTTCTCTTAGGCAATCTCTATGGCACCTGAAGGGAGTTCTTCGACCACCCGAAATGGTCCAGACCATCGTGACTTGAGTTTACCCGGAAATAGCCTTAATATTAAGTTATAAAGCAACACCATGTCTCCGGAATTGAAATTTCGTTCAACAATGTTCTTGTCGTGCAACCTCTTCATTCTCTCCTTGTATAACCTCGTGCTCTCGAAAGCAAGAAATCGAAACTCATCCAGCTCATGCAATTCTATGACTCTATTTGTTCCTGCAGCCTCAATGTCCAGATTTAGTTGTTTCATTGTCTACCAAGCTCTATGTTCTAGTTCCACGGGCAAGTGACAGGCCTTCTCGAACACCAACTTGTATGGTGACATACCAATTGGTGTTTTGAAAGCGGTTCTGTAAGCCTAGAGTGAATCATCTAGCTTTTTTACCCAATCAGTTCTTGTGGCGTTCACAGTCTTGGTCAGGACACTCTTTATTTCTCTATTCGACACTTGGACCTGTCCACTAGTTTAAGGATGATATGGGGTTGCCACCTTGTGGCACATATCGTACTTCGCTAGCAATTTCTTGAAGGCTCGATTGTAGAAGTGAGTGCCTCCGTCACTAATAATAGCTCTCGGGGTCCCGAAACGGGTGAATATATTCTTCTTCAAAAAACCCACCACCACCCTTACATCATTGGTAGGGAGTGTTGAAGCTTCCACCCATTTGGACACGTAATCTACAGCAACAAGTATGTACTTATTGCCAATGGAGCTGATGAAGGGGCCCATGAAGTCTATCCCCTACATATCGAACACTTCAACCTCTTGAATTGGGTTTATGGGCATCTCATGGCGATGGGAGATGTTCTCGATTCGCTAAACACGGTTGATGTGCATCCTTAAATACAATTGGCCAGTAGAACCTGGCTTCTAGAACTTTTGTTGTCGTCCTGACTCCTCCAAAATGTCCACTATATGCTGATACGTGAGATGCCTGCAAAATAGAAGATTGTTCTATCTCGGGGACACACCTACGGATCATATTGTCAACACAATTTCTAAATATAAAAGGTTCATCCCAGTAGTACATGCGGTAGTCACGGTAAAACCTTTTCTTTAGGAAAGGTCATAGGGAACTATACCACTTGCCAGGTAATTTGTAAAGTTTGCATACCATGGCACTTCCTCAAGGCATGTGGCGAGTAGCTACTCATCTGGAAAGGTTTCCAGAATATCCTCTGCCTCAACTGAGTTTTTAGCTCCTTCAAGTCGCGATAGATGATCAGCGACCTGGTTTTTCGTGCCCTTACGGTCACGAATCTCCAGGTCGAACTCTTGCAGTAGTAGCACCCAACGAATCAGGCACTGTTTGGACTCTTTCTTTTCAATCAAGTACCTGAGAGCAGCATAATTAGTATATACAATTACTTTAGAGCCAATTAGGTATGATCTGAACTTGTGAATGCGAACACCACAACCAGCATCTCCTTATCAGTTACAGTGTAGTTCAGTTGGGCTCCACTCAACGTTCTACTGGTATAGTAAATTGGGTGCATTATCTTGTCTTTCCGCTGTCCTAGCACTGCCCCCACTGCATAGTCACTCATGAGTTCGAATGGTTGCTCCCAGTCGGGGGCAACAATGACGGGTGTTGTGACTAGCCTCTTTTTCATCTCCTCGAATGCTACCCTACAATCATCAGAAAACATGAAAGGGTGATCTTTTTCTAACAACTTACAGAGAGGGTTGGCAATTTTTGAGAAGTCTTTGATGAATCTCCGGTAGAAACCAGCATGCCCGAGGAAGCTCCTGATTGCCTTAATTGATGTGGGGGGTGGTAGCTTTGCTATCACATCAACTTTCGCACAATCCACCTCGATTCCCTTGCTTGATACCAGGTGTCCCAAGACTATACCATCTTGTACCATGAAATGGCACTTTTCCCAATTAAGTACAAGGTTAGTCTCCATACACCTTTTCAACACTCGGGTAAGGTTTGTAAGGCATTCATCAAATGAAATTCCTACCACTGAGAAATTGTCCATGAACACCTCTATTATGTCTTCAACCATGTCGGTGAATATGACCATCATGCATCTTTGGAATGTGGCGGGTGCATTGCATTGGCCAAACATATTACATCTCGCATTTTCGTACGTTAAAATTTCATTTTCACTTAACCAACGTAGACTCGAAGAAGAGATCATCTTGACGTTAACGTACTTACACTAATTATAACAAGCGATAAATAAGTATTATGAAGGATAAAGAGGTACACGGATTAAAGAAAACGAGTTTCGCTAAAAGTGGATAATTTGGAATAAAATATGGGTCGAGCGATAATACCCGATAAATATGAACTAGTACCATGCAAGGTACCATATGACCATGGTAGTATAATATATAAGGTATATATGAAGTATTTTATAAATAAATATAATTTTAAGTAATTTGTGGTAATTTTTAAATTATGCGGGTAATTGGTTAATTACCGGGTAATGGGACATTACCCGGTTAACTAATAAGTGGATAAAAAAATAATAAAATAACTCACTCATACTCCCCATGTGGCAGTATACCACCATTCAACATATGACTATGAGTCATATGTATGTAACGTGTAAGGTTACTAAATGACTCATTAGAATGAGTCATTTTAGTAGAGAGACTTTGATTAACTTAAAGAATTGGATTCCTTTTTGGACAAAACAATGAGTCCTTTCTGATTCTTGGTAAAGATTTTAAAGACATTTAGTCTTTAAGGATAAAAACAATGTTAAAGAAAAGAGTTAGAGCCAAAAGTTTTTCACAATTTCAAAACCAAAAAAACGTTAAAGAGCGAAAATCATTTCGTTCAAATTCAATCCTTAGCCAACATTTCATTCAAAAAAAAAGTTAAAAGCAGAATAAGTTCGTCCGATATTTCAAGTCTGTTCAAGTGTGAATTTCGTCCATATTTCGCAGAAGCAGATTCGTTCAAATAATTCCAGGAACAGGTATGTTAAGGCTAAGCTCTTCTTTCATTTGTCATGATCTCGTCATTACACAAATTTGATAACAAGGCATAAAGAAAAATTCATATCCCAGAATTTACGTATATTTTGCTAGTCTCGCAAGTTGCGTATATTTTTCTAGTTTTGTAAGCTACAATATTCTCCTTACCGGACTTCATATTCAATTAAGTATTTTCTTATTCCATTCAAGAGAGCATAATATACATATATATATATACAGTATTAAATTATTTTTATTATCATCGAGCTATAATCGATGGGCAGGCCCCTATTGGGCAACCTCTGATTAGATGGTAAGTTATATACCGAGCCTGCTGTGGCCAAGCGCCTATGCGCGAGCCTAGTTGGTCAAGATACAGAGCCTAGTATGGTTGAGCGCTTATGAGCGAGCCTACTACGGTAGAGTAGATATATATGTATACCGAGCCTTATAGGGCCGGACAGCTATTTTACTTGCTATATTGAGAGAGTTGAGTCAATATCAGCAGGTAAGTATATTTCCATATTATCTTTGACTCTCAGTTACTTTCAATTATTATATTATCAGTTCAGTTTCAGATTTTAGTTATTTTATTGCCTTACATACTCTGTACATTTTTAGTACTAACGCCCTATTTCATGAGGCCTGTGTTTCATGCTCGCAAGTGCAGGTAGGCAAGCTGAAGGTCCCCCTTCTTAAGATCCCTGATCAGCGAGAGTTGGCGTGCTCCATTTGATCCGGAGCTGCTTTTGATGTTGGTACGATACGTTGTATATATATATGTATATGGGTATGATGTGGCTTAGTCCCGTCTTTGTTCAATTACGTTTCTATTAAAGGTTTGTAGACAGTATGTCTAGTTGGGTTATATGTGGCCTTGTCGGCTTTTAGTATTGGATGTATAGTTGTCTATAGCAGCCTTGCCGTATCGCCCACTGTATTCTGCATGTATACGTACATATGCCTTGATAGATGGTTTCCTTCACGTATGTCATTTTCGTAATACATCAGACGTTATTCAGGTTGATATCTTAGACGCATGCTTAGGGGTGCTTGACATGTAGGACTCAAGCACCCGTCGCGGCCCATCAGTTTGGGTCATGACAAAAGGGTATCAGAGCAGTTCTGTCCTAGGTTGTCTACAGACCGTGTCTAGTAAAGTATTGTTTATGGGTGTGTTGTGTACCACACTTATAGACATGAGGCTACAGGACATATAGGATGTTATCCTCTCTTCTTATCTTAAATCGTGCAATATGAGCATTCGTGTTCCTAAAAATGTGTTATATTTTTAGCGATGCCTCCGAAGACTACGACCGCTAGTACGGGTCAGAAGGCTATGAAGGTGTTAGAAAGAGAGATAAGTTATACTATGGATTCAAACCCATCGGAGATCATGGTTCTATTGAGGAGGATCCATCCGAGGATCCATATGAGTCATCCGTATGAGCTGTTTCGACCACTCCGGCAGTAGATGGGGTGAGAGGAGTTCCGACCTCGCCAAGGACCTTAGTTTCACAGCCCATTGATAAAGGTATAAGGGGAGTAGTGCATGGATTGGCACAGCCGGGATTCCCTTAGGCTCAAAACTATGTCAAGATATTTGAGGACGCCAGCTCTTCTGAGGTTTCGGATAGTCCACAGTCTTGGGAGTCCATCAATCAAGGTTCGTCGGTATATCTTATGGGATACGCATAGGAAGAAGATAGTAGTCAGGCCAAGAGGAGGAAGGTAACTGATAAGGACACAAAGATTCCGCTTTAAAGTGTGTCCGATCGAGGTTCTTATATAGGACGGGCAAGGACCCTCTTCTATAGACTTCCTCCAAGTATCAATTTTTGGTTGGTGAGTTCCACTTCATCTTGGAATATTACCAAGTCAGGGTTTTAAATGTGTTGGGTTGTTTTATGAGAATGTAGGGAGCCCCGTCCCGACTTGTAAATATTATGGTTATGCCTACTTAGAGATTTTGCAGACAATATCCTGTATATAGTTTTGGGTGTGATATGCTTAGGGCTTAGTCGACCCCTATGTATATAAACCTTTTTCTAAATTGGTTATGCAAGTTAAGTCTTAATATTGTTACTTATATATATATATATATATATATATATATATATATATATATATATATATATATATATATGGATGTCGCCATAATGGCCCGTGATAGACATGATAATAAACAATGATAAGGAACATGGTGTTCAGTTATGTAGGACTTGATGTTATAATAGGTATGGATTGGTTGGCCTTTTGTTATGATAACATCAAGTGTAGGTCAAGGATGGTTTAATTTCAGTCCCCAGGAGAGCCTGTTTTAGAATTAGAAGGTAATACGGCATCACTAAGAGGTAAATTTATCTCCTATCTCAAGGCAAGAAAGATAATCAGAAAGGACTATATTTATAACAGAGTTCAGGTTTGGGATATGGAAGTAGAGTTACCAACCATTCAGTCCATCCCTGTGGTGAATGACGATATTTCCCCTGATGAGCTTCCGGTCTCCCACCAAAGTGAGAAATTGAGTTTTATATTGACCTACTATCTGATACTCACCCAATATCTATTTCTCCCTATAGAATGTCCCCTGCAGAGCTAAAAGAGTTGAAAGAACAATTAAAGTACTTACTTGAAAAAGGCTTTATCAGACCTAGTACGTCATCGTGAGGAGCATCTGTTTTGTTTATGAAAAAAAAGAAAAATGGTTCCTTATGAATGTGTATTGATTATAGGTAGCTGAATAAGGTGACGATCAAAAATAAGTATCTGGTCCCAAGAATTGATGATTTATTTGATCAGATACAAGGTGCCAAGTGTTTTTCAAAGATAGGCTTGAGGTTCGGGTACCATCAGGTAAGGGTTAAGAATTAAGATATTCCAAAGACAGCATTCAGGACTAGATATGGGCGCTTTGAGTTTCGAGTTATGTCATTCGATTTGACCAATGCCCCAGCAATATTCATGGATTTGATAAACTGTATGTTCAGGTTTTTTTTAGATCTGTTCGTAATTGTATTTATCGACGATATATTGGTGTATTCTCGTTCAGAGAATGAGCATGCAGATCATCTGCGTACTGTGCTCAAAGTTCTACAATAAGGGAAGTTGTATGCAAAAGTTTCTAAATGTGAATTCTGGTTGAACTCTGTAACTTTCCTTGGGCATATAATTTTGGGTAAAGGCATCCGGGTGGATACACAAAAGATTGAGGCAGTAAAGACTTGGCCTAGACCCACAACACCGATGAAGGTTCGTAGCTTCTCAGTTTGGCAGGTTATTACATAAAACTTGTAACGAAATTTTCTTCTCTTCTAAGCATCTTTGACCAAAGTGGTATGTGGTGTCTTGCTTGATGTTCCAGAATAACATAAGGAAATCTATGGTGCAAGTAAGTTGAAGAAAGGTTGTGAATAAATATAAATAGATATATGTAGGTCGCAAGCTAAAGTATGATAGAGCGACAAGGTTCTAGGAAGACAGGAGGAAGGATAAGAAAATATGAGTAAAAAAAGGTAACAAGAATGGATGAGTCCTTGGGAATAAGTTCATAAGAGAGTTGATGGTTTCCCTAAGTTATAGAAGGCTCAGTATAGCCCGAATGAACTCAAAGGAGTCTAAGACTGGTAACATTTAGAATAGATGAAATGTTTCCCTAATAATGGCATAAGGACGCAATTGTGAGGGATAAAAGATAAAGTTTGGGCCTCCGAAGAGAGGAATTTCCTGAATTTTACAAGATTAGGATAACCATGTAAGTTAACTCAAAAGGGAACTAGGTTTCAATGGACTAACGCTTGTGAACGGAGTTTTCCAGGCCTTAGAAGACAGATTAACTTCAGCACCAATTCTAACACTTCTAGAAGAGGTCGATGGTTACGTTACCTACTGTGACGCTTCAGGCATTGGATTGGGTTGTGTGTTGATTCAGCATGGTAAGGTTGTAGCTTATAGACAACTAATAAAGCATGAGAAGAATTACCCAACCCACGATCTAGAGTTAGCCGCAGTGACTCAGCCTCCAGTATATCTTCAAGCAAAAGGAATTGAATCTTCATCAAAGGAGATAGTTGGAGCTACTTAAAGACTATGATATTGATATTTTATACCAACTGGGGAAGGGGAACATGGTAGTCGACGCCCCCGGATGTAGATTTATGGGTAGCCTATCGTATTTACAACCAGAAAAGAGGGGAATAGACCATGAGGTTCATCAACTAGCTAGTCTTGGAGTTCGGATACTGGACTCAGGTGACATTAGAATTACTTTTCAGAATACGGCAACATCCTCATTAGTAACTGAAGTAAAGGAACGCCAGTACGAGGATTCTGTGCTAGTTCAGTATAGGAATACCACCCTCCAGAAGGAGAAGACACCGTTTGGAATTACATAAGATGGGGTCCTCAGATATCAAAGACGATTGTGTGTGTCTAATGTTGCAGGGCTGCATGGCAGGTTATGGGAGAAACTCACTATTCTCATTATTCTATCTATCCAGGAGCAAGAAAGATGTATCATGATATCAGGGAAGTGTATTGGTGGGACGGAATGAAAAAGGATATAGCAGAATTTGTTGCCCAGTGTCCTAACTGTCAGCAGGTTAAAATTTAGCATCAAAACCCGGGGGATTATTGCAGGCTATGGAGATTCTGACTTGGAAATGGGAATTAATCAATATGGATTTCATCGTAGGCTTACCTCGTACCCAACGTAAGTTCAATTCGATATGGGTGATTGTTGATAGGCTTACAAAGTCAGCCCATTTTCTGCCTGTTATAACTACATATTCCTCAAAGGATTATATGAGACTTTATATTAAGGAGATAGCATGACTGCATGGCGTCCCTGTATCTATTATCTCGGATAGAGGAGCTCAATTTATAGCTAACTTCTGGAGGTCCTTCCAAAAAAAGGATTGGGGACTCAAGTAAGTCTTAGTACAATATTTCATCCCCAAACAGACGGACAGGCTGAGCATACTATTCAAACACTGGAGGATATGTTACGAGCTTGTGTGATAGACTTCAAAGGTATCTGGGATGATCATCTACCACTTATTGAGTTTGCATATAATAATAGTTACCATTCTAATATTCGGATGGCTCCATACGAAGCTCTTTATGGACGGAAGTGTAGGTCGCCTATAAGGTGTTTCGATATTGAGGAAACTATGTTAGTAGGACCAGAATTGGTACAGCAGGCAATCGAGAGAATTAAGCTTATACAGGAAAGGCTATTGGCATCTCAAAGCCGTCTGAAGGTTTATGAGGATAATCGACGACGAGGGTCGGAATTTCAGGTGGACGACTGGGTATTCCAAAAAGGTATCACCGATGAGAGTGATTCAGAAAGAAAGGAAAAATATAGCCCTCGGTACATGGGACCATAGAGGATCGTATGCAAAGTGAGCCAGGAAGTATATGAATTAGACTTGCCTTTGAACTTGGAGTCTGTACATCCAGTTTTTCATGTGGCTATGCTCCGTAAATATATCGGAGATCCTTCCAGAATTGTGTTAGTTGATGACATTCAGGTCACAAAGCAGCCATCATATGAAGAAACTCCCATTGTTATATTAGACGGACAGATTCAGAGATCGAAAACTAAAGACGTAGTTTCAGTGAAAGTACTTTGGAGGAACAACAATGTGAAAGAAATGACTTGGGAGGACAAGGAAAACATGAAGTCTAGATATCCCTACTTATTTCCTCCTCCAGAGAAGGGTCCGACTGAGACGTCATAACTTTAGGTATGTGTATGGATTCTGGTATCATTTATTGTCGTTGGTCGCATGAGGCCATTATTGTTATTGATGATTGTGATCCTATGTGGCATTGAATTATTAAGTTTCTACAGGATGAGTTGGTAGTAGCGTTGTTACAAAGGCGACCCTACCAAAGTTATATGAATCACGGGGAGTTGAACATTCGAGGACGAATGTTTCTAAGGGGGAAGGATGTTCCATCTCGCATTTTCGTACATTAAAATTTCATTTTCAGTTAACCAACGTAGACTCGGGGATGAGATCATCTTGAAGTTAATGTACTTATGCTATTTATAACAAGTGATAAATAAGTATTATGAAGGATAAAGGGGTACACAGATTAAAGAAAACGAGTTTCGTTGAAAGTGGATATTTTGGAATAAAATACGGGTCGAGCGATAATACCCGATAAATATCAACTAGTACCATGCAAGGTACCATATGACCACGGTAGTATAATATATAAAGTATATATGAAGTATTTTAAAAATAAATAGAATTTTAAGTAATTTGTGGTAATTTTTAAATTATGCGGGTAATTGGTTAATTACTGAGTAACGGAACATTACCCGGTTAACCAATAAGTGGATAAAAAATTAATAAAATAACTTATCCCTACTCCCCACGTGGCAGTATGCCACCATTCAACATATGACTCATAGTCATATGTATGTAACGTGTAAGGTTACTAAATGACTCAATAGAATGAGTCATCTTAGTAGAGAGACTTTGATTAACTTAAAGGATTGGATTCCTTTTTGGACAAAACAATGAGTCCTTTCTGATTCTTGGTAAAGATTTCAAAGACATTTAGTCTTTAAGGATAAAAACAACATTGAAGAAAAGAGTTAGAGCCAAAAGTCTTTCACCATTTCAAAACCAAAAAAACGTTAAAGAGCGGAAGTCATTTCGTTCAAATTCAATCCTTAGCCAACATTTCATTCAAAAAAAAAAAGTTAAAAGCAGAATAAGTTCGTCTTATATTTCAAATCCGTTCAAGTGTGAATTTCGTCCATATTTCGCAGAAGCAGATTCGTTCAAATAATTCCGAGAACAGGTATGTTAAGGCAAAGCTCTTCTTTCATTTGGCATGATCTCATCATTACACAAATTTGATAATAAGGCATAAAGAAAAATTCATATCCCAAAATTTACGTATATTTTGCTAGTCTCGCAAGTTGCGTATATTTTCCTAGTTTTGTAAGCTACAACATTCTCCTTACCGGGACTTCATATTCAATTAAGTATTTTCTTATTCCAGTCAAGGGAGCATATATATATATATATATATATATATATATATATATATATATATATATATATATATATATATATTTCATTACCATCGAGCTATAATCGATGGGCAAGCCCTTATTGGGCAACCTCTGATCAGATGGTAAGTTATATACCGAGCCTGTTGTGGCCGAGAGCCTATGAGCGAGCCTAGTTGGTCGAGATACAGAGCCTAGTATGGACGAGCGCTTATGCGCGAGCCTACTACGGCAGAGCAGATATATATGTATATCGAGCCTTATAGGGCCGGACAGCTATTTTACTTACGATATTGAGAGAGTTGAGTCAATATCAGCAGGTAAGTATATCTTTAGATTATCTTTGACTCTCAGTTACTTTCAATTATTATATTATCAGTTCAGTTTCAGCTTTTAGTTATTTTATTGCCTTACATACTCAGTACATTTTTAGTACTAACGCCCTATTTCACGGGGCCTGTGTTTCATGCCCGAAGGTGCAGGTAGGCAAGCTGAAGGTCCCCCTTCTTAGGATCCCTGATCAGCGAGAGTTGGCGTGCTCCATTTGATCCGGAGCTGCTTTTGATGTTGGTACGATACGTTGTATATATATATGTATATGGGTATGATGTGGCTTAGTATAAATATGTATATGGGTATGACGTGGCTCAGTCCTGTCTTTGTTCAATTATGTTTCTATTAAAGGTTTGTAGACAGTATGTCTAGTTGGGTTATATGTGGACTTGTCGGCTTTCAGTATTGGATGTATAGTTGTCTATAGCAGCCTTGTCGGCTCGCCCACTGTATTCTGCATGTATACGTACATATGCCTTGATGGCTGGTTTCCTTCACGTATGTCATTTTCGTAATACAGCAGATGTTATTCAGGTTCATATCTTAGACGCATGCTTAGGGGTGCTTGACAGGTAGGACTCAAGCACCCATCGCGGCCCATCAGTTTGGGTCGTGACAAAATGGCATCCTCCGGAAGGCATAAATCCCGTATGGACATGTGAATAAGGTCTTCTCTCTGTCCTCTGGTGCAATGGAGATTTGGTTGTACCTTGAGTACCCATCCAGAAAACAAAAGTGGGACCTCCCTGCCAATCTGTCAAGCATCTAATCAGTGAAGGGAAGTGGGAAGTAGTCTTTCCGGGTGGCCAGATTCAATTCCTGTAGTCCAAATATATTCTCCAACCCGTGATGGTTCTTGTAGAGATCAGCTCATTGTTATCATTTTTACCACCGTCATACCACCCTTCTTAGGAACACATTGCACCGGGCTAACCCAATTGTTGTCAAAGATGCGGAAAATAATTCCCGCATCTAACCACTTAATGATCTCCTTCTTCCTCACTTCCTTTATGTTGGGGTTCAGCCTTTTTTTATGTTCCCTGGAAAGTTTGCGCCCCTCTTCTAGTAGAATTTTATGCATACAATATGCCAGGTTGATCCCCTTAATATCTGCCATGGTCCACCCAATGGCAGTCTTGCACTCCGTGAGTACCTGCAAAAGCTGTTGTGCATGCACATCTAACAAACTAGATGAGATAATAATAGGTAATGTAGAGTTAGGTCCTAGGAACGCATACCTAAGATGGGCGGGCAGTGGCTTCAACTCCAGCTTTGGTGGTTCTTCTATGGATGGTTTGGCTGGAGTAGTTTCTTTTTTTTCTAAGTGCAGGGGCTCGAATTCAAGTGATCTCTCCCAAAAGCCTCTGCCCTCAAGAGCCAGCACCCATTCTGCGAATTCTTCCTCATTCACCTCATCTATATTCATAAGACATGCATCAAGATGATCCTCAATAGTCAATGTCTCATCATCCTCTTCCACGATTACATCCACGGCATCAATAAGAGAACAATTGGTTAATTCACTTGGTGGCCTCATAGATTTATACACGTTGAATGTTATCTCCTCATCGTTCAACCTCATCTTGAGCTACCCAGTTTCACAATCAATGAGGGCTCGCCCTGTGGCCAAGAATGGCCTTCCCAAAATTATGGGAATTTCTTCATTCACTCTACAATCCAGAATCACAAAATTTGCAGGGAACACAAATTTCCCTACCTGTATCAACACGTCATCCAAAATACCTGAGGGTCTTTTCACAGTTCTATCAGCCAGCTGCAACAACATAGACGTGGGTCTAGCTCTTCCAATCCCCAACCTCTTATAGATTGCTAGGGGCATAAGATTTATGCAAGCCCCCAAATCACAGAGTGCCTTGGCAAAGGCAAAGTTACCAATGGTGCAAGGAATTGTGAAACTCCCTAGATCAGACAACTTTTCAGCAACTGGTCTAGTCACTACAGCATTGCAGGTCTGAGTTAGAGTCACTGTGGCCAAGTCTTGGAAGTCGAATTTTCGGGACATCAAGTCCTTCATCATTTTTGCATAACCAGGCATCTCCTTCAAAGCATCAATCAATGGAATATTTACCTAAATTTGTTTCAACATCTCCAAGAATTTCTTGTATTGTTCCTCTTTCTGGTATTTGGCTAGACTCTGTCGGAATGGTGCTGGAGGTCCCTTCTTCCCAGTGATTTGGGTTTTCTCTTTGTCAGACACAACCTCAACTACGGGTTCCTAGGCTGTCTCACCTTCTTTCTCAGCCTCAACCTATGAGTTGCTTTCTTCTTGAGCAGGTTGTACTGTCACCTCTGTCATTTTTTCTGAATCATCTAACTCAATGGGCACTGGTATAAGTGTCTCAGCCTTTCTACTTTCTGAATCATCTAGCTCTTGCTCCAAGTGTAGGTCTCTACCATTACGTAAACTCACTGCCATCAACTGCTTTAGGCCTTGATCTTTTGGATTTACCTAAGTGTATGCATGCAATGTCCCATGAGGACGATTATTCAAAGACATCGAGATCTGGCCCATTTGCACTTTAATATTCTTTATGGCTAACTCATATGCATCTACTCTTTAACTTATTTTTGCATTTGACACAATAACCTACTGCATCATTACCTCGAGTCTGGGAAACCCATCTTCCTATCTCCCACCATGTTGCTGCTGAGGAGGATGATAACCCTACTGCTGATTTTGGTTGTTGTACCCCTGTGGTCTTTGGTAGGGCGCCACATTATTGTGAGGTCGCATGGCTCCCATATTTCCATTGTTGTGTTGTGGCTTGACTGGCATGTATGGCTGATTCTGTTGGCCCCAATTCTGACCACCCTGTCTCTGGCCCCCATAATTAGACACATAATTCATATTCTCAGGGTAATGATGATGATCACTTTCTGCATTCCACTGGCTACCAATTGTCTAACTAATGCAAGATGTGCATAAGCCCCCATTGATTGTATCTACAATGTGCACCTGCTGCTTCTGCCTTGACTCTTCCACCTTTTTGGTGAATATGCTCATTTATGTCATTAAGGTGGCCATATTTTCAGCAAGAGTGTTGGCCGGATCTAAGTCCACTGAGTGAACTACTAGAGTGATCGGTGCATTCTTGGTTATCCACCCCGAATTCTGTGCCATCTTGTCAAACAGGATCTGGATTTCTCTTCATGATTTGCTCAAGAATGCTCCACCAGATGAAGCATCAACATTAGCCTTCACGCTATCTGTTAGACCCATGTAAAACCGCTGCCCCAACATCTGGTCTGGAATACCGTGGTGCGGACATATAACCAATATCCCTTTAAATCATTTCCATGTTTCTTACAATGTTTCCATTGGTTTCTGTCTGAAGCTCAAAATTTCATCAATTTGATTAGCAGTCTTGTTGGGTAGATGAAACTTATTCACAAATTGCTTGACTAACTCCTCCCAAGTCACGATGGAATTAATAGGGAGTGAATTTAGCTAAGTCTGGGCAGCTCATGTCACTGAGAATGGAAACAACAACAACTTTATTGCTTCCTGAATTACATTGGGTTGCCTTGAATTTTGCAGATTGATAGGAAATTCTTCAAGTGTTGTTGAGGATCTTCAATGTATGACCCCAAAAATAGTCCCTTGTTTTGCAACAAGTGCAACATGTTGTTTGTGATTTGAAAAGATTCAACCTGTATCTGCGGGACTAATATCGTTGTGACCAAATTCTCTGTTGTGGGTTGCGCCCAGTCATATAGATGAGCCTCTAGAACTAGAGGTGCCACTACCTGCGCAGTTGGGTCTTCCATGTTATCCCCGTTGTTGTCTTTGATGTTTACCTGGTCTGCCATGTCTAGTTCAGGTTGTTCAGTTGATTGTTGTTGTTTGTTTTTCCAGTTGGCCTGATTCAAGGCCTTGAAAACTTTCTCGGAATATGATAATGCTTCAAACACTTCACCAGTTCTCGATGAGTTTCTAGGCATGCACATGTACAACCAAGTTAGCAAACATTAAAATTTCAATGTATGGATTGATAATAAAGAAAATTGACTACACTAAGAATTTTTGTATTTCTTTCAATTGTAATTGATAACATCATTAATTCCCTGGCAACTGTACCAAAATTTGATCACGCCCAACTATGCCTTATAAAAAGGACAAGCGGTCGTTGCAAATATAATCTGGGTATTAGCCTAGAGTCAAATCCCACGGGGAATTAACCTACCAATTACTTTTGTCAAACTCACTCAATTCTCCGTAATCAACTTCCAGATATTTTGAATAACAGCTGGTGATATTTCTACTAACTATAACTGAATAAAATTAAGTAAACTAAAAGCTAACTATGACTGAGTTGTAAACAAATAAGAGAAGGATCTAAGGTTGTGATTTCCCCTATTGATGGAATCCCTTCATGTTATGTTTCGTATAGATTTGCCTAATCGTCTCTATCGATCATGAGCACTCTTCCTACCGTAACTCTCTCCCGAGTAATTACGACAATTTACTAAACGCATTCTCCTGAGTTACGCTAGTTGGCTTTTATTACAGCTCACTTAGATCTCATCCAAGGTTTCGTTATCCCTAATCCCACCTTTAAACCATCGGTTATTGATTCCTTATATACTTTGGGAGTGGTGTTATTCATCAACTACCAAAATATGAACTCTCTCCCGAGTAATACATATTAAATAGGCACAACTAATTGAGGATCCTATCAATTAACTACAACAAGAATGTATATGAACAAATAGAGATTAAACTGGGCAAACTATATTAACACAACGAGAAGTTCATCCCTCAATAGGTTCCACCAAAACCCTAGACTAAATAATTAGCTACTTATAATCATGTTCATAATAACTATAGCAAAATTTATCATGAATGATAAAAACAAAAAGAAGAAAGGTAGAACTCGATGTTGAATTATCCTCCTTGTTTTTTGCCTCTTCTTGCCTTGAACAAAACCATAAAAACCTTGATATCCTCTTTTTGGGCGAGCTGGACCTCTTATAGGTTAAGTAGATTACCCCCAAACTTCCAAGATTACCCCTAAAATTTCTGCGCTCCAGAATGACTAGCGCGGCTGCGCTAGTGGACGCGCATATGGCATTCTATACTGTCTTGTTTCTTCTGCTCTAGCGTGGCTGCACTAAGGCCGCGCTCAGCCCACGCTAGAGTGGATCAACTATTTCTCTCTTCTTTTCTTTCTTCTTTCATATGTACTCAACTCTGAGGGGCTTTCCTTGCTTTAATTTAGCTCCGAACACTGTCCTGAGTCCTCATAAGCACGACTTGCTCCTGCAAAACATGAAATTTACAATTAGAGCCATTTTATCGTCATTTAACCTTCCTAGAATGGTGAAGCATAGTCAAGTTGGGGCATAAATAGTCGTCAAACTACATGAATCTAGCCTATTATCATTGATATTCTGGAGTCCATTCGAAATTGTCCTTCTTCTTCAGAAGTGAGAAGAAGTGATGACATTTTATCGAGGATCGAGAGATGAACCTGCTTAGAGCGGCCAATCACCCGGTTAGCCTTTGGACTTCTTTCACACTTGTCAGCTGGTCTGGGATGTCCTCGATGGCTTTTATCTTGTTGGGATTTACCTCGATCCCCCTTTGTGAAATCAAGAAACCCAAGAACTTATCGGAGCTAACCCCGAACGCACATTTTTGTGGTTGAGTTTCATGTTATGATTCCTCAAGATATCGAAGGTTTCCTAGAGGTGTTTTAAATGGTCACCTGCATTCAAAGACTTGACCAACAGGTCATCTATGTAGACTTCCATTATTTTACATATTTGTTTCTCGAACATCTTGTTTACGAGCCTCTGATCAGTGGCTCTGATGTTTTTAGCCTGAAGGGTATCACATTATAATAATGTGTGCCAAAGTTTGTTAGGAATGAAGTCTTTTCCTGATCCTCCGAGTTTATCTTAACTTGATTGTACCTAGAATAGGCATCAAGGAAACTCATTAACTCCTGCTTGACCGTTGCATCAATCATTTGATCAATGTTTGGCAGTGGGAACGAGTCTTTAGGGCATGCCTTATTCAAGTCTTTGTAATCTATGCACATTCGAAATTTGTTATTCTTTTTTGGAACTATAACTACATTAGCTAGCCAATCAGGATTTTTCACCTCCCAGATTGTACCGATGTCAAGTAATCGAGTTACCTCTTCCTTAACAAATATGTTTCTGACCTTGGTTATTGGGTGTTTCTTTTGCATCATCAGAGGGATGCTTAGGTCCAGGCTTAGCTTATGCATGACCACCTCTAGCGAGATACCTATCATATTTGAGTGCGACCATGCAAAACAATCAATGTTAGTTTTAAGGAAATCTATAAACACCGACTTGATCTTACAATTGAGTCATGTTCCCAAGTGAAATTTTCTCTCTAGGAATTCCTCAAACAAAGCTACTTGTTCGAGCTCTTCTGCCATGGACTTGGTTGCGTTTGTTTCTTTCGGTACCTGAAAGTATCTCAGTACCGATAGGATTCTGATGCCCCTTTGTCTTTATCATATTCGCTCGGCTTGGGAGTAGGCGTTGGCTCATGTAATTGCTATTTGTTGGGTTCCTTCCCCTTACTGTTGGAAATTGACATTGTGTTCATTTCTCTCGCTACCGGTTGGTCTCCTCTTATTTGCTTGATTCCCTCTAAGGTTGGGAATTTCAGTAGTTGGTGATATGTTGATGGTACGACCTTCATCTCATATAACTATGGTCTACTGATAATTATGTTGTAGCCCATGTCGTCGTCTACCACCTTAAATAAGGTGGTCTTCGTGGCCCCTTCGGCATTCACGGCAATAGGATCTCTCCTCGAGCTGACACACTTACCAAATTGAGCACGGCAAGAAGTTTTTTTGCCATAATGATACTTTCGGTTAATTTGGCTTGCTCAAGCACTCTCTATTAAATGATATTGGCTGAACTTCTTGGGTCAACCAAAACACATTTAATTTAGAAATCTAGGACATTAAGAGAAATTATCAGGGCGTCATTGTGTGGGAGAAAGAGTCTATCGGTGTCTTTCTCCATGAAGGTGATGTCGTATACGACGACTTTTTGGAGTCTTTTGCTGTGAGTTACTGATACCTTTGTTTTCTTAGCTACCGAGAAAGGTACACCATTGATCTCATCATCCCCCCCAGGCAAAATCATATTGATAGTTAGTCGAGGAGGGTCTTCCCCTATCTTTGAGGGTTTTGCATTATCTCAATTGCGGCCATAATTGTTCTGGCCGGTCACTCAAGAAATCATTGAGATGGACGTTCTTTAATAACATTGCCACCTACTCATGTAGATGTCGATTGTCCTCAGTTCTGTGACCATGAGTTCCATGATATTCACACCATAAGTTGGGATCCCTGTGGCTGGGATCGGATCTGATTGGCCTTGAGAACCGCACTTCCTTGTTGTTTCTCATTGTCGATACCATCTCTACTATGTTGATGTTGAAATTATAATCTAACAACCTAGGATATGAGGAATCCTGGGACCCCGGTACCTCTTTTTCTTGTAGTGGTCTGTAATTCTACCCATGGTCAGTTCTTCTATTGGGAGAGAACCTATCTAAGGACCAGAACCCTTTGTTGTCGCGTCCTTCGGCTCTCGCGTAAGGCAAGAATCGGCCCTTGGAAGATTGTCGGTCTGCATCAAAGTCATCCTTGAACTTATCCTGGTTCTTGTCTTGGTCCCATCCCTTAGTTTATGTCGGGAGGCCGATCTGATCATCTTCTAATCATAGCGGTTATGGGCATCCGCCCATGTGGTATCTTGGAACTCGAGTAGGCTTTCCTTCAATTTTTGAGAGGCGTTGGAGCTTTTCGGGTTCAAACCCTTAGTGAATGCCTCCACTACCCACTCATCTGGTACAACTGGTAACAACATTCTTTCTTTCTGGAATCTGATCACGAACTCTCATAGCAATTTGTACTCTCCTTGTGCGATTCTGAATGTCTGCCTTCCGGGCTTGGACCTTCCTACCCCTGCATGGGCCATAATAAAATAATTTGCGAGCATTTCAAGAGAATCTATCGAGTGCTTGGGTTGAAGTGAATACCATGCCAGTACCCCTTTCGTAAGGGTTTCCCTAAATTTCTTCAGCAGAGCTGACTCAATCTCATGCTGGGCCAAGTCGTTTCCTTTCATTGATGTTGTATAGATTGTGATATGCTCCTAAGGATTTGAAGTCCCATCGTACATTGGCATATATAGCATCTTGAATAGTTTCAAAATCAATTCCGATGCTGCGTTCGGCTTAAACGGTAACTGTGTGTACTTCTTCTAATCTGGTCCTTCAAAACTGATGGTACGCCCAGAATTTGATCCATTCAGCCGTGAAACTCATTCGCGTTATGATCCATATGCTCACTCATTTCCCTCATGAATCTCATGAGTTCGGTATTGAAGAGATCATTACCATTGTTGTCACTGGATCCATTGTTGGTCCTTCCAGCTCCATCGAAGTTGACCTCACCACTCAGGGTGTTGTTATCAACTCTTTGAGCGGTTTGATTTGCAGGACGTTAGGAGGAACTGGGCCTCTTCCATATGTGTTGCTGGAAGCGCCTGATAATGCCTACTTTAGTTCTGTCATGACCTGGTCCTGCCTTGAGAGATGACACATGTTGGCCTTTTGCTGCTCTCTAAAGATCCTTACCATTTTCACAACATGCTTGTCGTCGGTGTCATCAGGAGTCGTCTCCCGCACATGTTAGGGATATCGTTTGCCATGGACCGGAGTTGCCACATCCTCCTCATTGTAGGTGTTACTAATTGAATCTTCATGTTGACATAGATTTTCATGTGCCTCAACATTGTGTATGATGAAACAAAGAATCAAATGAGTTAGTAACAGATGCAAGAATCAACTCAATTACGCAATTGCCTAAGCCCCACGATGGGCGCTAAATTGTTTACCCATAAAATGATACAGTTGAATTTGGTACATGGTTTATAGACAAGCAAATTTATTTGCCAGATGGTTCACCAACTGTGCATGGCATTGACACTTGTCGCATTTTTGAACGAATGCCTTTGCGTCTTGTTCCATCAAGGGCCAGTAGTATCTTGCCCTAACCAGTTTTAGCACCGATGAATTTGCACCTGAGTGGTTCCTAACATTCCTTCATGTACTTCTCTCATTAGGTAGTCTGAGGCTCCTTAACATCAGACCAATAGGCCTTGGAAGAATCTTCTATATAACTATCCACCCAAGAGGCTATAACGCCGCTTTGGTTCGTAGTGCCCGAGATGACTTTGGGTATTTAGGCAACTTGCCATGCTAAAGGTAATCGATAAACTCATTCCTCCAGTCCCATACTAGCTTGGTTGTGTTTACTTCACAACAGCCGTCTACATCTAGTACTGAATGCATAAGTTGAACGGCAGTGCCGGAATCAGATCCTTTCATCAACGTAGATAACCCCAAATTGGCCAATGCATCTACTTCTACGTTCTCTTCTCTTGGTATGTGTATGATTGACTACTCTTTGAATCGTGTAAGCAAAGTTTGAACTTTAATCGCGTATTATTGCATGCACTCCTCCTTTCGATAAAAAATTCCATATACTTGGTTTACTACCAGTTGGGAATCACATTTGATTTCGACAACCTTGGAGCCAAGTCCCCAGGCCAGCTCAAGTCATGCAATCAAAGCCTCATACTCAATTTTACTGTTAGTCGACAAAACAGTTTTATGGCCTGCCTGAGGATCTCCCCCGAAGGAGTAATTAGGACCACCCCGATCTCGGACCCTTTCACATTAGAAGATCCATTTGTGAACAAGATCCAAACTCCTTGTGTTATTATTTCCAACAACATCATCGCTTCTTTTGCAGCCGAAGGCAATAACCTAGGACTGAAATCAGCCACAAAGTCATCCAAAACTTGTGATTTTATTGCAGTCTTAGGTTTATATTCAATATCAAATTTGCTAATTTCAACTGCCATTTGTCCAACCATCCTAACCACTCAGGTTTATGAAGGACATTATACAAGGGAAATATTGTTATAATGGCTATCAGGTGGCACTGAAAATAAGTCCTAAGCTTCGAGAGGCGACTACGAGAGCTAAGACCAATTTATTGAGGTGCGGATAACAATTTTCCACTCTTGACAAAAATTTTCTAACATAATAGATAAGAGATTGCGTACCTTTATCCTCTCGGACTAGAACAACACTTACCTCTACCTCAGATACCGCTGGGTATATTAGCAGATGTTCGCCTTCTCCTAGATTTGATAGTAACGGGGGGCTCGATAGGTAACATTTCAAGTATTTTAAGGCATGTTGATATTTTGAAGTCCATTCGAAATTGCTCTTCTTCTTCAAAAGTGAGAAGAAGTGATGGAATTTTTTCGAGGATATAGAGATGAACCTACTTAGAGAGGCCAATCTCCAGGTTTGCCTTTGGACTTCTTTCATGCTTGTTAGCTGGTCTGAGATGTCCTCGATAGCTTTGATCTTGTCGGATTTACCTCGATCCCTCTTTGTGAAACTAGGAAACCCAAGAACTTACCGGAGCTAACCCCAAACGTGCATTTTTCGGGGTTGAGTTCCATGTTATGCTTCCTCAAGATATCGAAGGTTTTCTTGGAGGCGTTTTAAATGGTCACCTGCATTTAAATATTTGACCAACGTGTCATCTACGTAGAATTCCAGTGTTTTACCTATTTGTTTCTCAAACATCTTGTTCATGAGCCTCTAATAAGAGGCTCCAGCATTTTTCAGCACAAAGGGCATCACATTATGACAATATGTGCCAAAGTTCGTTATGAATGAAGTATTTTCTTGATCCTTCGGGTTTGTATTAAGTGATTGTACCCGAAATAGGCATAAAGGAAACTCACTAACTCGTGCCCGACCATTATATCACTCATTTGATTAATGTTTGGCAGTGGGAGCGAGTCTTTCGGGCACGCCTTATTCAAGTCTTTGTAATCTACGCACATTCGAAATTTATTATTCTTTTTTGGAACTACAACTACACTATCTAGTAATCGAGTTACCTCTTCCTTAACAAACCTGTTTCTAACCTCGGCTATCAGGCATTTCTTTTGCCTCGCCGGAGGGATGCTTGGGTCCAGGATTAGCTTATGCATGGCCACCTCTAGTGGGAATTTTTTCATCTCCGAGTGAGATCATACAAAATTCTCAATGTTGATTTTAATAAAATAATTAACCTTGACCTGAGCTCGGGATTGAGTCATGTTCCCAAGTGAAATTTTTCTCCATGAATTCTTCAAACAAAGCTACTTGTTCGAGCACTTCTGTCACGGACTTGGTTGTGTCTATTTCTTCTGCTACCTTAAAGTATCTCGGTACCTAGTGGGATTCCATACCCCCTCGTATTTATCATTTTTGCTCAGCTCGGGAGTAAGCATCGGTTCCTGTAATTGCTATTTATTAGGTTTTTACTGCTGGAAACTGACACTACAATCATTTCTCTTGTTGCTGGTTGATCTTCTCTTATTTGCTTGATTCTCTCTAGGTTTGGGAAATTTAGCAATTGGTGATAAGTTGATGGTACAACCTTCATCTCATGTAACCATGATCTATCGAGGATTATTTTATAGCCAATATCCACCACTTCAAATAAGGTGGTCTTCATGACCCCCTCTGCGTTCGTGGGCAGCAAGATCTCCCCTCGAGTTGTCACACTTTCTAGATTGAACTCGGCGATAACCTTTGTCGCCGCAATGATGCTTACAGTTAATTTGTCTTGTTCCAACACTCTCCATTGAAATATGTTGGTTGAGTTTCCTGGGTCAACCAAAACATGTTTAATCTTAAAATTTAAAACATTAAGAGAAATTACCAGGGCGTTATTTTGCGGTATAAGAAGTCCGTCGGCGTCCTCCTTCGTGAAGGTAATAACGTCTTCAGCGACTTCCCAGAGTCTCTTCATGTGGGTTACCGATATTTTTGTCTTTTTGGTCACCGAGTAGGTTACCTCATTGATTTCACTTACTCCGAAAATCATGTTGATGGTTAGCCGATGAGGGTCTTACTCTATCTTCGAGGGTTCTGTGTTGTCACATTTGTCGCCGTAATAATTCTTGGCTCAGTCGCTCAAAAACTCCCTAAGATGGCCAAAAGCGTTGCCCCCTCCTCGAGTAGATGGTGGCAGTCCCTAGTTCCGTAGGCATAAGTCCCATGATATTCACACCATAATTTGGGGTCCCGTTGGCTGGGATCGAATCTGGTTGGCTTCAGGAATAGTGCCTCTTTGATATTTCTTATCACCGATAGCAACTCCATGACGCTAACGTTGAAATTGTACTCTGAAACTTAGGATAAGTGGAATCCCGGGACCTTGATACCTCTTTGTCTTGCAATGACCTATTGTTCTAGCCGCGGTCGGTTCTTCTATCACGGGAAAACCTATCCGCAGACCGGAACCCTTTGATGTCGTGTCCTTCGGCTCTCTCGTACGGCAAGAACAGGCCCTTAGAAGATCGCTAATCTGCATCAAAATCATCTTTGAATTTATCCTGGTTCTTGTCTCGGTCCCGACCCTTGGTTGATGTCGGAACCTGAGATCATCTGTTATCCTTATATTTGATTCATAACGGTTTTGGACATCAGCCCATGTGATTGCTTGGAACTCGAGCAGGTTTTCCTTCAACTTTCAGGAGGCGTCGGAGCTCTTCGGGTTCAAACTTTTTGTGAGTGCCTCAGCTGCCCACTTGCATGGCCGATAACAACATCCTTTCTTTTTGAAACCTGATCACGAACTCACGCTACAATCAGACTCTCATTTTGAAATTCTAAGTATGTCCGCCTTCCGGGCCTGGACCTTCCTGGACCCGGCATGGGCCTTAATGAAGAAATCTACGAGCATTTCAAAAGAATCTATTGAGTGCTCAGATAGAAGTGAATGCCATGTCAGTGCCTCTTTCGTGAGGATTTTCCCAAATTTCTTCAGTAGAACCGACTAGATCTCAGGTTGGGTCTAGTCATTTCCTTTCACTACCATTATGTAGGTTGTGATGTGATCCTAAGGATCTGAAGTCCCATCGTACTTTGGTATGTCCAACATATTGAACCATTTCAAAATCAATTCTCGTGTTGAGCTCGTTTTAAACGGCAACTGGTGTACTTCTTCGAATCTGGACCCTTCAAAACTGGTGGTGCGCCCGAAATTTGACCCATTCGGGCGTGGAATTCATTCGCGTTCTAATCCATTCGCTCGTTCATTTCCCTCATAAATTTCATGAGTTCTGTTTTGAAGGAATCGTTATCATTGTCGTTATCAGATTTGCTACTGGTTTTCCCCGCTCGGTCGTAGTCAACCTCACCCCTCGGGGTGTTATTGTTAACTCTTTGAATCGTTTGATTTGTAGGAGCGCTAAGAGGAGCTAGGCCTCTTCCGTTTGCATTATTAGAAGTGCCTGATAACGCCTGCTTTAGTTCTATCATGACCTGGTCCTGCCTTGATAGATGGCCCATGACAACCTTTTGCTACTCTCTCAAGATCCTTACCATTTAAGCGACATGCTCGTCCTCAGCGGCATCGGGAGTCATTTCCCACACATGCCAGGGATATTATCCGCCATATACTGGAGTTTCTAAGTCCCCCTCGTTGCGAGTATTACTAGTTGAATCCTCATGTTGAGGCAGATTTTCGTGCGCCTCTGTCACGACCCAGACTAATGGGCCGTGACGGGAACCTGGTGCCTTACTCAACCGAGTACCAATATAACGTATCTTTCGTATCATATTATCATAGGTAATGAACCAGAAAGGTTGTCATGAGATGACTAGAATAAAGCATGAGGAAGTACTCTATACCGACCTATACATATGACATACGGGCCTATAAGACCAAAATGATCACTCGTATACTGAACATAGGCCGACAAAGCTATACAATCTTTCATAAACATGATATATATCTACAAGCCTCTAAGAGTACATAATATCATAAAGGTCGAGACAGGGCCCCACATACCAATCAATACATGTACTAATCATACTGACCAAATAAGCAACTCTGGAACAAATGAAGCGCACAAACACCTTCCGCTGAGCTGGTAGCCTACTTGGAGGACTCTCAACCTGTCTACCGGGACCTACGGGCATGAAACGCGGCATCCCCAGGCAAAAGGGATGTCAGTACAAATAGAGTACCGAGTATGTAAGGAATGAACATCAGTAAATGAAAGTCATGAGAGAAACATGAAGTAAAAGACTCGACATGTAAGTCTGAATAGCTCTGTAAATCATTTAAAATGTCATGCATATATGTATAAATGTCATACCATGCACATATATACGTGTAAACAACATCATCAAGCCTCTGAGGGCATACCATCATATCATCTCGACCACTATGGGCAAAATCATCAATGTATACCAGCTGATCAGGTGGTGGTGCGTATATAACGCCGTAATCTTTTTCCATATCCCATATACATATATATATATATATATATATATATATATATATATATATATATATATATATATATGTGTGTGTGTGTGTGTGTGTACGTGTATATAACGTCATATGATCATTAGGTCAATGTACACGTATAAATGAACGCAATGCATGAGAAGCACGTCAATAAATCTCTCAGAACGTCATAAGACCATTATGCCTCTGATTAAATCATGAAATAAACTTTATCAACTTACATATTTTCTGAGACCCATGAACAGACGATAGATTAATAAGACATATGGAGAATCAAGAACATAGGAACCTCTAGTATTTCTATGAATATAGTCATTTATGGAAGTTGTGCATTTGCTCATTTCGTTTGTATCGTATGGATCATATCAAAAATAAAGAAGGGATAGCCTTAACATACCTGAACCGATTCTCTTGACAATCGCTCTAATATATGCCTTTTGCGAAAATACATAACGGCGGATCGAAGTAGGGAAAAATTCGTATGATATTCTTGAGAAAGATTGTACCGAGCTTTTTTCGAATTTGCAATTCACGTTGGACCTTGTCGGGGTTCATAAGAATCCCTTTAGAGAATTCCATCATCCGTTATTAAGTAAACATTGTCATTTCCCTTTAATGATGTAGGGAGGTGGTTTCTTTAATCAAATAGAGTGGGCCCCATTTTAGGATGACTAAGCTTTGGCCTAAAGGCCCCTAATATGCCACCTATTTTAATGACTAAGAGTCATTACTTGGGCTGCCACGTTAAGGAGACTAATCAAACTTATCCAAATAAACTAATTAATTAGTTAATCTCCCACTAAAATTACTAATTACTCAATTATCCACATAATTAAGAATTACCTCAAATTACTTAAAATACTACTCACTTTTAACATATTTTATATACCTTACTATCATGGTCATATGGTACGTTGTATGGCACTAGTCCATAAATACCGGGTATTATAGCTCGGACCCTATTTTATCCCAAAATGTCAAATTTCGACGAAACTCATTTTCTTCGATTCGCTTACCCTCTCACCTTCACGAATTTACTTATCACTTGTCTGAAATAGCATAATACTTATAACCTCAAAATAATCTTATTCCTGAGCTTAATCGACGAAACCTTAACGTACGAAAATGCGAGATGTAACATCTCATTTTCGAGCTTTCATCAATTTACTTATGGCATACTTTTACGTACGAAAACATAGGGTGTAACAACCTCAACATTGTGTGCGATGTTGGCATCGTTAGCTGCCTTTTTTCCGATTTTTTGCTATGAAACAAAGAATCAAACAAGTTAGTAATAGATACATGGATCAATTCAATTACGCAACTGTCTAAGCCCCACAGTGGCGCCAAACTGCTTACCCATAAAATGGTACAATTGAATTTGTTACGTGGTTTATAGACAAGCGAACTGATTTGATCCAAAAATGATAAATAAATTAGATTAAAAATAAGACTTAGCATAAAAACCAAAGAAATGGCAGATTTGGCTCCGGGAGCGATGCCACCGAGGACAAAAATAATAGCAATATAAAGCAGGAAATAAAGTTATATTATTTAGCTTGAGAATAGAATGTATCACAAGTTTTGCCCAAGATTTTGTATGCTTACGATGGTTGTTGAAGTCCCTAATTATAGCTAGCTATGCCTAGGAAACAATATTCGAGGATCAACCCTCTCTTAAATGACAATAATAGGGGCCATTGACGAATATATAACGGCATGTCATGAATGCTAAAGTTTTCTGCAACGGCTGCCTATTTAATATTAAGGAATATTCTTAATTCTTACGAACATTCTTTTTGCTTCCGTTGATCATGCTCCCTTCGGAATTTATCCGATACCAATTACAGCTGTTATCCTCGATCTTGGTTCTTACTCGATTCATCTTTCGTTTGCCTCCGATTT
Organism: Nicotiana sylvestris; assembly: GCF_000393655.2. Lineage (NCBI taxonomy): Eukaryota > Viridiplantae > Streptophyta > Magnoliopsida > Solanales > Solanaceae > Nicotiana > Nicotiana sylvestris. The sequence continues at coordinate 129,889,450 of NC_091068.1, forward strand.
CACGTGTCACACAATCATTCGATTATTTAATGTAAAATTAATTTTACCCTATACAGTATGTTTGTGTGGTAGTTGATATGTCCCAACATATTTCTATTCATGACAAGCATTATTGAGTTTCGACAGCCAGGTATTACAATAGCAACAACTATGCATAATCGCAAAGGATGCTTAAATGACAACCAATTCTACCGAAACCTTTAAGAAAACAAGAAAATAACAACTAATTTTATGATTATCGTCTGTTTCCGTTTAACGACATACATGTTTTATAACCAATATGGCTAAATGAAAATAGAAATCTAAGGAGAGGTTCAACAGCACCATCAATTTGAATAATTCAGATTTTCAATCACCATCAACTATTTGCAGATACTATATAGAGTATTAAAGTATCTTTACACAACCAATCATTCATTGTTTACCTTTTTACTATATTTATACTATACATTCGCCTACTATTTTTAGATTAAGTGATTAGATTAACGACCATTTAAGTTAATTCTTTATATATTAATGGTAGTTGGCTTCTTGAGTTTTGCCTTTTGGTTAGGGAGCGCATAACTGTAGATGATGAGCACAAATTGTAATGTTTACAAAGTTCCAGCCCTTCTATGAGAAGTAGATATACTAAGATTAAGAACAACTGGAAGATTTCGTCAAATGCATGAACCTTTGTTGCAAAAATAAAGTAAAAGGTCTAACAAAGGAAAAAGGCAGGCTATCATATCATTTAAAAATATTTTGCACAATATAAAATTATACTCATTTGTTCTAATTTATTTGATGCATTTTGAATTTTGAGAGTCGAAATGAGTTTTTTTATCATGATTCTTTATATGTCTTTAAATATTTTAATTTATTAATTATTGAGGCTTATAGTACTTTTAAGGTTTAATGTGTTCCCAAATATGTAAATTTTATTTTTAAAAAAAGAAAAAATTCTATTCGCAATAAAAATTGAACAGTTTAATTCTCGAAATTCGAAATACATCAAATAAATTGGGACAACGAGAATATTAATCACCATATGTAACCCATAGCCCCAGCCTTAATTTCTGGGATTGTAATATGCTGTTGCTTGTTCCGTTATTTTTTGAACCATAAAGGGATAAAGTTAAGTAATTATTTTCAGAACTCTATTAATATTCACCAACTGAATTAGATAACTGTTTGTTTAACTTTATCTAACATGGCAGCATCCGAAATCGAATGGTAGGACGAATAAACTACTTCCACTGAAACCAATTGTAAGCATAAATATAAACAATGTGGAAGTAATCATTGGTTAGTAAAGAACAAGAAAGTCTGCATTTGGTAAAAGCAATCTTTTACATATTAATATTTAAAAAGAAAAATATTTATGAATTTACTTTTTTTTTAATTTACATGGAAAAACATTATACATCTGAAAAGACAACACTACTTCAATTTTACAGACGATTTTAAATTTTAAAATTACTTTTGTCAATAGTAATATATCATCTCCTATTGCTTCTTTTGAGCCGAAGGTCTCCTGGAAACAGCTTCTCTACCTTTCGGAGTAGGGGTAAGGTCTGCGTACATACAACCCTCCCCAGACCCCACTTGTGAGATTATACTGGGTCGTTGTTGTTGTTGTTGTTGTTGTTGTTGTCAATAGTAATATATCCTTTCTTTAAACTCAATTTCCAGACACTAACAATTAGATGTTTACACTGATAATGTAATTTTTTATATATAATAGATGTAATTTAATTTGTTATATTAGCAAATTACTTCTCTATCTTTCTAGATTACTAATTCTATATGATCAATTAGCTATATGTAATCTAGGCCGAAGCTTAAGGGTTCAATTGAATATCCTTTGTCGAAATTTTATATCGTGCAAATAAGCAAAAAAAATTCGGCATATAGGTGAACTTCTGAAGATTTTAGGGTAAATCCCAAATGTGGTTACAAAATTATTTTAGTTCATGAGTTCAAATACAAGGTATAGTATTTTATTCATATGACGGCACCAATTATGTAATTAATTTCTTACACCATCAATACATTAATCATTTATCCTACTCCTTTACACCGGAAATACTTTTGCAGAATATATTTTAGAATATTTGTGCAATACATATTAATTATGATCCAAAACCATAACAAATTAAACTGCGTGTTTTTTTCTTTTTTGGAATGTGAAAACTGGAGATACCATAAATGCTTAACGGTACAATGAAAATTGTGTCGGCTAAATATGTTTAAAGAATCTAATCATTGTTCATCAAATACAAAAAAATAGTGAGTTGTGTGGGGTAACTGATAATTTCATGTAGGGTCCACTATTCCAGCTCCTCCAAGTGGAGGGTCACACACACTCACATACTTGGCTAAACCAGCTGTTTTTCCTTCGTATTCTCTCATTCAATAGTTGGAATTGTTCTTAAACCCAACAAGATCTATTTTCTCTCTCTCATTAGTCACTACAAATGAAAAAGGGTCGCTAAATATTAGAGGGGTCCAATTTTTTTCTTATCTTTTTGTTTCTTTTACAGAGGAGAAGCCACATTGTGATTCTTGATATAGAAAAAGCTACAGTCTTTGAACAAAATTGAAGCTTTCTGAGATCTCTGGAGCTCTAATTTTGCAAGGTATTATTCATATGTTTCCCTTTTATCAAATCAAGAAAATTTTAGCTACCTGTTTGATTTTTCTTTCCTTTTGTTTTCTTCAAGTTCTTTGCTGTTTTGGTATATGGATAGTGTAATGTTGATATTTTTCTGTGAAATTTAACTCTTTAGGAAAGGGAAGCTACTAATTGAAATGTCATAGTTAAATTCCTTCCCTTTTCAGAAACTTTTGTTGGGGTATAGGTTGCATTATCTTAAATCCTAGAAAGTTTGTATTTTTGGTTTTTGAAGCTTATAGAACTATTCAAAAAGTATTGAAAAGGAGAACCAAATTATGCATTGATGAGATTCTCTTGTCAGCCTAGTATTATGTATCAAGAATCTTGCTTGCTCTTATCTCTGGTTGAGAAATTAGATTTAGATTATGTGGGCTCAGCTAACTTGGTATGTTGGTTATACATTTAAGTATTATCCATAAATCTTTCAGTTACTGTTTCATTTTTCAACTTGTATCTTGAGGTGGCCGAGGGACTCTTTAGGGTAAAATTTTGATCTTCCATATACCGCACACACGCCACCATCCCTGGACCCCACTTGTGGGACTCTGTTGTTGTTGTAACTTGTATCTTGAGGTAATCTTAGCTTCTATAAATTACATGTACATTAGTGTAAAATTTTGATCTTCCATACAATACCTCATAATATTAAGTTGGATATTTCTACTTTTGTAATATTACTTAGTTTACTGAATTTCTAAAAAAAAAAAAGTTGAATCATCCCTAATGTAGTATGTATTGTCTTCTAAATGGGGTAATTTGTGCAGAAGATGGGGAAGAAAGGAAGCTGGTTTTCTTCAGTAAAGAAGGCTCTGAGTCCGGATCCTAAGGAAAAGGCAGAGAAGGTTATCTTGAAGTAACAATATGCGTTACTTTTCTAGCATGATATAAGGATTTTTTCTTTTTATCAAAGGTGCCTGACATTTCTTGATCTCAATTTCAGAAAGCAAGTAAATCGAAGAAGAAATGGTTCGGGAAAAAGCATCCAGTACCAGATTCTTCAACTTTGGTTGTTACTACTGTTTCTCCTCCTCATCCTGTTCCTCCAGCAGAAGAGGTCAAGCTGGCTGAAGTGGAACAAGAGCAGACTAAACATGTTTATTCTGTTGCAGTTGCCACGGCAGCAGCAGCTGAAGCAGCTGTTGCAGCTGCCCAGGCTGCTGCGGAGGTTGTTCAGTTAACTACAGTTAATCAGTTTTCTGGCGAATCCAAGGAGGAAATAGCAGCAATCAGGATTCAGACTGCATTTCGAGGATATCTGGTATGCATCTGTACTCCTATGCATTCAAGTGATTTTTCCATTTCCGGGAAAGTTTCTTTCAGATATTTTATGATAAACTTGATTCTCTCAGTTTAAAAAAAATGCAATAGAAGGCCAGGGGCGGAGCCACAAGCTTGCATGGTTCCGTAGAACCCAGTAGCTTTGGCCCAAACCTTGTATTTTTCTTCAAAACTAATTTAATATATTTAAATAATTTATCCAGATCCCAATAAACTGCCCTTTCTGAAATTCAGAACCCATAAACTCAAAATTCTAACTCTACCTCTGAGAAAGCTATATTGCTGTACTTGTGAGAACATGTAATAAATGATCTGGTACTGAGATATAACTTACCGTGGGGATTTCTCATTTGCAGGCCAGAAGGGCATTGAGGGCTTTAAGAGGACTTGTGAGACTCAAAACACTAGTTGATGGACCTACTGTCAAACAGCAAACTGCAAATACTTTGAAATGTATGCAGACTCTATCACGCGCCCAGTCTCAGATTAGTTCTAGACGGAGCAGGCTGCTGGAGGAGAACCGAACTCTCCAGAGACAGCTTATGCAGAAACATGCGAAAGAACTTGAGAGTTTGAGGGTCAGTATTCTTTTTTAATTCCACCTTTCTTTATGACATATCTGAGATGAATCTGTTTTCAAAATAAACGTGACGCCATACAATTGGTATTCAGTATTTTAGCGAAGTTCCTTGGTACATGCTAAATACCGAATTTATGGGGGCGCTGACGTCAAAACTTTCTGCAAGATGGAATTTGGTGTATACATTTGACCATCCTATCATTGCACACTGTATATTTTCGATTTTGGAGATATCACCAGAAGCAACTCATCTTAGGGTGTAATTTATCGATGCCTTTTTGTGTATTTAACGGCTCAGGATATTAAATATATTATTTTGTGCTATCAGCCAAGTTGATCCTCTTTTCTTTTTACACTTTTTTCTTTGGGAATTTTGTGTGTGTGTGTGTGGGGGGGGGGGGGGGGTTTCTCGTTGTTTGTATACTGTGCATTCATATCCTTGCGGGAATGTATAGTTTTTAAATGCCTCTTGTCTTATTACACTTACCATGTGCTGTTTTGATAGAAAGGGGAGGAATGGGATGATAGTCTACAATCAAAGGAGCAAATTGAAGCAAGTTTGCTCAGCAAATATGAAGCTGCAACGAGACGAGAAAGAGCACTAGCCTATTCATATTCCCACCAGGTACTCCACTAATCATTCTTTTATATAGGACAATTAACATTCTGAAATAGGGCAGTCCACTGTGGGTTAGATGTATGTAACCTTGTACCAATATTCCAAGGTGATGTTTCTAGGAATCATATTTTTGCCTCACATTTGTACAGTCAAATATTAACAATGATGCTTACCAAAAGAAAAACCTCAAATTTTAATGATGATATTATTGCTGATATCTTGGTTTCATCTATTTTTGTTTTCTCGTATTAGCCAATACACAGTGCATTTCTTTAAATGAATATCTTTACATGCATTTCGGGCATGTACAGAGGAGAAGCCCAGATGCTTCAGTAAGGAAGTATGAGCGGCTGGTTGTGGAGGGCACGAGAAGAGGTAGAGGGTGGCCTAAGAAGTATCGGGGAGAGGTAATCAGGCAGGACATGGCGAGGCTTCAGATTTCCGAGGACATGGCACTTAATAGGAAGATGTGGAAGTCGAGGATTAGGGTTGTAGGTTAGGAGGTAGTTGAGTCTTGACTTACTTCGTACCGTTGTTAAAATAGTCTGGTAGGGTTTTTGTCTAGATAGTTAGTGGCAATGTCGTGCCTTATTATTTCGCTTTTCAGTGCCAAGACTTATTTACTAGTTATCGCTTTTGCTTTGCATCTTTCTTCTGGATTTCATGTTGTTCCTATTTTTTTTATGATTTCCGTGATGATACTGATATTGTCCTCTTTTGTCTTTTTGTCTTCTTTTTGTCCTCTTGTGCCGAGGGTCTTTCGGAAACAGCCTCTCTACCCCTTCGGGGTAGGGGTAAGGTCTGCGTACACACTACCATCCCCAGACCCCATTAGTGGGATTTCACTGGGTCGTTGTTGTTGTTGTTGACTTTTCTGGTGAACTATTGATGACATTACTGATCATTGATTATACTGTTGACATGACAGCAAACCTGGAAGAAGTCGTCAAAATCTACCAATTTGTTGTTTATGGATCCAACCAATCCTCAATGGGGTTGGAGTTGGTTAGAGCGATGGATGGGTGCTAGGCCAACGGAAACCCAAAGCATGTCGGAGAAAGAACTTAAAAGTGATCACATGTCTGTTAGAAGTGCCAGTGTGAGCATTGCTGGAGGAGAAATTACCAAGGCATTTGCCCGGCATCAGCTGAATTCTGAACTCCCTTCTTCTCCATCCAGCCAAAAGCCAAACCGTCGTTCAAGCCGCCAGTCCCCTACTACCCCTTCCAAGCCAGGCCCTACTACCCATTCCAAGCCAGGCGCTTCTCCAACAGCTAGAAAACTAAAACCAGCGAGTGCAAGAGTCAGTGCAATAAACCAAGATGATGACTCACGAAGCGTGTTTAGTGTTCAATCAGAACGGAACAGGAGGCACAGCATTGCAGGGTCATCCGTAAGAGATGATGAGGAGAGCTTGGCAAGTTCCTCCTCGGTGCCAAGTTATATGGCTTCCACTCAGTCAGCAAAAGCAAGAACGCGGTTGCAAAGCCCATTGGGCATGGAAAACGGTACAACACCAGAAAAGGGATCAGCAGGTTCTGTGAAGAAGCGACTCTCTTACTCAGCTTCACCAGCCATTACAAGGCGGCATTCAGGCCCACCAAAGATCGAGAGTATCTCCACAAGCACAAATACTTCTATTGCTGGCGTTTACGCGAATGGAGTTGTCAACTGACTCATCTTGTCACAAGTATTAAAGCTGTCCCTCGGCCCTGCAATACCAGTTAAATGCAGAGAAGATATAAGGATTTGAAACAAGGCATTATTTGATCGATTCGTGCAACTTCAACTTCTGCATAAAATCAATATGAAGTCGTTACTTTATGTGTATGCCTGCGCGTACTTGCTTTTTAATTTATCAAAAAAAAAAAAAAATTGATACATGCTTTTTAATTTTTTTTTCCTCCCACGAGTGTTGATGATTTCAGATTGTGATAGTTGTGAATTTATTTTAGAGAAACGTTTTTTTTCATTGTGATTATATGATTCCATCTTTAGTATGTACACAATATAGTGAAAAGAGAGACTGTTTCTTTATTTAGTCAATGGACATTGTTGTTTTTCTGTCCTTAAATCAATTGGTATTTGCCTTCAAGAATTCTGGAGATGTTTGCAAAGATGGCCTTAAATCTGAATGTTAATCATAATAAGTTCTCTATGCTTTCCAACAGAACTTCAATTCGAACCTGGCCAGAACAAGTATCTGCAGTTCTGAAAGCCAGTTTGCCATTCCAGAAAGCAAATATTAATTAAAGTAGAAGCTCGATTAGAAAAGAAAATAACATGATTCGGAGGTAGCAGGTGTCATGTTGAATTAGTTGTGCACAACTGGTCCTGACATCACGATTATTAAAATAAGTGAAGGGGAACCTTGGTTTAATTGGTAAAGTTGCTGCCATGTGACCAGGAGGTCACAGGTTCGAGCCATTGAAACAGCCTCTTGCAGAAATACAGGATAAGGTTGCGTACAATAAACCCTTGTGGTCTGACCCTTCCTCGGACCCCGCGCATAGGATGAGCTTAGTGCACCGGGCTGCCCTTTTGACGTAATTCGAAAAGAAAACTGCATTGGAAATTATTACATATGAATTGGATATCATGTGAACCATCAGAATGAAAACGGATGACAAATTGAAAATGGAAACATGACATAGAAACAATATGTGCTAGTGCTACTATCAGCAGTAGGATGACTTACAATTAGCCCTCATCAGTTCTTTATATCCTCTGTCTACAACAATCCAAAGCTTTAAGCAGTGACAAAAAAGGAGAAAAAAAATATAAATAATTGCTAATTAAAATTTAAATAAAAAAAAAAAAGGAGACATAAGTTAACAAGATATGGATTAGGATGCATCTGCACTTAAAAATTTCTGATTGATACAAATGTCAAAAACTAATAAACATTAAAAAAAAATTAATAAACCTAAACTTACTTAGACCTTGGTACATCTACCAAATCATGTTGATTTATCCTGGTTAAGTAATGAGTCAAGTTCCAAATATACATTACTTAACCATAATTAATTGATAAAATTTGTGCAAAGAAACATACTCCAATCATACAAATATACGAGGACGGGTAATTTTACTAGGTGATGCCAGATTAGATAGGAGTATACACAACACTGAAATGACTTGTACAAGAGCAATTTTTAGATCTTTTCCACTACATAATACAACAACAACATACCAATTACAATGTCATAAGTTGGGTCTAGGGAGAGTAGTGTGTACGCAGACCTTACCCTTTACCTGACGAAATAGAGAGGCTGTTTTCAACAGACTCTCGGTTTAAAAAAGGTAAACCTTTCTACTACATAATATGTACTATAAAAAATAAAATTATAATGCTAGATTATGTATTTACAAATGCTGTAGTTGTAACGTATACGAGAATAATTCAGTAAATAAATAAAAATTTGAAGAGATTGGCCTCATGTAAAATATTTATGCTTATTCAGCATATACAATAAAAAGTAATGTAATCATAAGAATTATAAATTAAGAAAATATTAAACACTTAATTACGACTAAGTGATAAAAATGGAGCATAAGAAATGGGAGTAAATTTCCTCAGCCGGAGTCCAATAAAATTAAGGACCCGTTTGGCCATATATTTTGCCAAAATAAATTTGGATTTTATTTGGCAAACACATATTTGGTCATAGATTTTGGTTATATTTTGGCAAAATCCTAAATCTCAAATTCAAAAACCAGCTCAATAGCTGGTTTTGGGCTAAAATATCATTATTACATTTTTCAAAAATTGCTCCAAACTTTTATATTTTATAAAAGAACCCACCATTTATTATTTTGTAACAATATTGCTTCGTCTTCTAGGTCATTTGATGGTGAATCATATAGTTCATTATAAAAATGATAATTTTGTACCAAATTTATTTATGTTAAGGAGTATGGTTTGTGATAATATAATTAATGTTATTGATAATGGTATTGTTGGATATTTGTGATAATTTTTAGAACTTATGGGTATAAATTATGTTTTATGTTTTCCAAAATAAATTTGAGAAATATATTTTGAAAATTGATGTTCAAACACATTTTTATTTTCAAACTAAATTTTATCCAAATCAGATTTTTCAAAACATATTTAGAAATATAAGGCCAAAAGCTAGCAAAAGGAAGACATGGTCAAGCGCTTGTTCCCCGAGCGTGGGCATTAATTTTTCCCATATCAGCACTTTTATTATCTTCCATTAATTATTCTTCTTTTTCTAGTTAAGTTATCCATACACTGACAAATACTACAAACAAACATAGAAGTGAAAGAAGACAGTAGTGAGCAGTGACTTGGGAAACTGCGTTAGAGAGCTTAGCTGAAGCTAGCCTACCACTCTCCTGCTAACTTTTGTGTGTGTGTGTGTGTGTACGAACACAACCCCTCAAGCTCTTCACCCCCACTCTTCTTAGGGTTCTTTCTTCTGCTTCATTTTCTTGGTCCTTGAGCCACATTTTCTTTTTCATTTTTTTCACAAGAAAGCTGGATTTTCACTTGGTTGAGATCTTCTTGGTAAGTTTAAACCTGTTCATTTATCTCAGAAGTGTCAAATAAGGTTTGTTTTTTGTTCGGTCTTCCCTCTCCTTATATGAACTTTGTAGTTGCTGAGACCACTGATTTCTCATATGGGTTGGTTTCTTTTCTGATAAAGTTTCAGTCTTTGAGGAAACGTTGTGTTTGTTTTACAATGTAGATTGACATATGTAGCTTTAGAGCTCTAGATTTGGAGGCTTTGTGTTTTGCAGCAGATGAAACTGATTTCCTCTTCTTCTTTTTTGGTCTACTTAGAAAGGGCAATGAAGAGTTTCTAATTTTTTAGGTCTATATCACTTAACATAAACATGAATGAGAGAAAAATATTACTACTATCCAGGAGCTTTAAAGAAGTGTGTGGTAGGAAGGAAAAAGCTTTCTAGGAAATGTTGATATGATGAAAGCAAAACATTTTCCCATCAAAAGGAGGAAAATGACTTTCCTCACTTACATGAGGAAGTTATTTTCCTAACAACTACTATCTTAGTTTGCCTCAGCTAAAATGAAAATTATTTATTAATCTCTAGTAGTCAATAGTTTAATCAAAAACCCCGATTTGCTGATATTATTATTAATTTTTGATAATACATGTACAAACGCCAAGAAAACATCGGAGAACATTTTTCAGGAAATTATTTTCCATGGAAAATGACTTTGGTCACACCAAACACACCCCAAATTTATTTTGTTTTTTATATATTTAATTTGCTTTGGTGCTGCATTTGTTGTCTCCTTGCAACTTGATGGACTTTCAGTTTTTCCTTCTTTTTGGGAAGCATTATCTGTTTATGTTCTTAAAAGTCACTAGTGATAACTGTGTTGAATGGACACTTTTGAAATGTTTGCTAAAATATGGTTTCAAATGTCATTTCTTCTTATGCACAATATTGTTCCAAAAATGTTATTGCTAAACAGTGTAAGCACTGGAGTAAAAGTTGAAGTAGAAGTTAAGAAAGTTGATAAATGGCTTACATAATGATAGTATTTTTTTCTCTTGGATTGCAAATTTCTTCCTCCTATTGTAAGCTTGTTGGTGGGAGTGGAGGTAGTTTATAAGGTGTTTTGTTGAAGGGATAGTGTTGTTTGTTTGGTGTTATATCCATTTTGAGTGTTAAAGTTTTCAGATTCCTCGATGAACCATTATCTATTTACATACAATAACATTTCTTTCTTCGGCAATGAATCCTCTGAAATGTATCCTTTATTGTGGGTCAGGTGAGTCTTTGAAGAAAGCAAATTTAGTTTGTCTTCTCTACATCTACCGCTGAGAGGATACCAATATGCAGACACCAAAAGGAAGGTATTTCTAATTCATTCACTCTGCTTTTCTTGATCTTCCTTCGCGAGTAACTCAAAAGAAGAATGTGAAAATAAAGTGGTTATTGGTTATGTTGTTAGATCAATTCAAGAGTATCTATCTTAATAATTTATCTACCACGAATTCTTAGTTTTAGTCCCTTTTATTTCATTCTTACATAGCCAAATTGACTTCCAAAACAGCAGATGATGACTGTCTTGAGCCATTGGTCCTTTGAGTGTTATACTGCTCTGCAACAGTAAATTAAAAATACTACAGTCTGAAGAAGCTAATATAGTTGTAAAATATATTTTTGAGATGTTCATAACTGAACTGTGCTACGAAAATTAACATGCTATTGGGTGTTCAAGAAGATCAGCTTTGCTATCTCCGGAAAAAGAAAAGTGAAGTATATTAGAGAAGATTAGATTCCTTTCTTTCATTTCCTGAACTGTCCAGCTTCTACGTTATGTCGTTATCCAGTTGTTGTATCTTATTTGTTTGTTATAGCTGTATTTAAATTTCCAATACGTAGCCTATTTCTTTGGTTAGTTAGCTGGGGCGGCTCAAGTGTAAATGGGGCGTAAAGCGAAAGTTTAATATGTGGCCTAGATATTTATAGAAATGTTATATTATATATTTTTATTTAAAATCTATTCTTCTAGCTTTTTGAGATGCAAAGTTGTTAATAATTTTGTTATAATCGATTTTTTCTAGTAATTCCTTTTAATTTTGATCTTAGATAAGATTTTATGATATAGCCAAGCCATTTAATCTTTCTTGAGACATTGTTGATCTTAGATAAGATTTTATCAATTTTAATTTTGAAAAACTTCTTTCTGCTGAAGCAACTATTAACATTATTCTATAAGCAATATAAGCATTTGGAAAAGAATCAAGTCTTTTTATTTGATTGAGTATATCGATTAGAGTATTATCTTCTACTTCTAGTATTTCTCTTAACACTTTTAACTTGGAAAATAAGTCTAAACCATCAATATCTGAGTGATTGTTGTGTTTTAAGGAACCTTCAAGGTTAAGACAATATTTCTTCAATTTCTCATCATCTAATGATCTCAAATTTTTACCATTAAATAGGAAACCAAAGATACTTTCATATACTTCAAACTGTTCAAATCTATTTTGAAGTGAAAAAATGGCTTGATCTACTATATATAAGAAGTAATCAACTCTAAAAGATTCTTCAGGAGACTTTGTGATTTCATTATCAACATTCTCACCAAACTGTTTCTTTCTATGTATTACACGTTTATTACGAAATTCAGGTTCTATATTCATCTCAAATGCAATTTCCTTAGCTGAAATCATGGCATTTGTAAATCCTTCTTCTCTATATTTTTCAAAAAAAGAAATTAGACCTCTTAGTTGATATATGGCAACATCAATAAGCATATCTTTTGATTGTAAACTTTTGCTAACTAAATTAACAACAAATAATACATCATACCAAATAGTCATGCCCAATAAAAATTTAAAATTTTCAAGCTCATAAGTTGCTGGACAACTTGCTTCACTTTTTGTTTTTGGATCCTCACTAACTTCTACTAATTTTATTAAAGCATCTCTTATTTGCGGAGACTGGAATCTTATTGCTTTAATACTTTCAATACGACTTTCTCAACGTGTTTGTGATAATGATTTAAGAGTTAGACTGGGTACACTATCTTTTAAAATTTTCCACCGCTTAGTGGAAGAAGAAAACAATGAATATATACGTTGTACTACTCCAAAAAATGATATTGCCTTCGTACAAGAGTTAGCCATGTCGCAAAGTACCAAACTTAGATTGTTACATCCACATGGTGTATAAAAAGATCTAGGATTTATATCGAGAAGTCTTTTTTGCACTCCTTGGTGTTTTCCCTTCATATTGGATCCGTTATCATATCCTTGTCCTTTTATATTATCAATATCAAGTCCAATATTTTTTATTTCATCTAGAATAACTTCAAAAATACCTTTTCCACTTGTATCATCCACTTTTAAAAACTCTAAAAAATATTTAGTAATTTTTATTGGAGTTGATGAAATATCCACACTTCGTAATATAAAAGACATTTGTTCTTGATGGCTTATATCTGGGGTGCAATCAAGTATGATTGAGAAATACTTTGTTTCTTTAATCTTTCCAATAATATTATTCTTAATTTCACTTGCCAATAAATTTATCAATTCATTTTGAATATTATGTCCGAGGTAATGATTTTGAATTTCATCATATTTAATTCGCCGAATATGTTCTTGCATGATAGGATCAAATTCTACAATCATTTCAATAAGACTTAAAAAATTTCCGTTGTTTTCTTGATAAATCTTTTCTTTTTTTCCCCTAAATGCCAAATTATTTTTACCAAGAGTTTTTATGACGGCAATAATTCTTGACAATACATTTCGCTAGTGCTCTCTATCTCTATTAATTTGGTCTTGCATATCTTTATCAATTGTTTTATTTTGCACAATCTCATTTCTAAGTCAATCCATTAACTCATATTAATAATATGTCCGTTCGTTGTTTCATGAGTTTTAAGCTTAGTACTAATATTTTTCCAATCTCTACTACCTTCACTAGCTAGTTTACTAATACTAGCACTAAAATTTGTATTAAATAGCTTGCAACAAAAACAAAATACTCTATCAAAATCTTTGGAATAAACCAACCATCTTCTTTCATGTTTTTCCCCATTTGCTAATTTTTGAAAATAATGTGTAGTAGAAAAGTGCCTCAAGAATTTATCCTTTGGAAAATCTATATCAGTAATTCTTGTTGGTTCCTTTTCTACTAATAAATCTCTCAACTTTGTATCAATATTAGTCCATTGACTAGGATTATATATATTTTTATGAATGTTATTTTTTAATTCATTTATTAGTTCTTGATATTCTTGAGAATTTTCGTCAGATTTCTCATAAACCTCTTCTTCTTCAATTTGGATTTTGTTATCATCTGACTCAACTAAGTTAGTGACTTGTTCATCTACATAACATTCTCCTATATTTTGCGATATAGTTTTTTTATTGTTAGTCAAAAATTTGTCTAAGAGCTCCTTTCTGAGATTTTATTAAATTTTCAACTTTTCTTTTCTTTTGGATTTTTGAATAACCAGATGCATATTTTCTTGTTGACATATTTATATTCTAAAAAAAATTAAACAATATGTACAAATTAGAATTAATAAAATAATAAATAACAAATAAAAATAATACTAGAAAGTTAGAATAATATTACCCGATAACTAACTAAATCAAGAAATTTGAAGACTTTGAGTCGTTGATTCCAATTCCAAAATATCCAGTTATTGACTGAATCTAGTAGAAAGAATTAAGAAGATATTAGTCAAAGAAAGGAAGAAGACGTCTCTATAATGAAAGAAAGAACAAGAATGATATGGATTGTATAGAGAAGAATTGAAACGTTGGGGTTGGGTATGGTCAATTACTTGGAAGAATAAAAAGTAAAGTTGTCCAATTAAATTAAAGTGACAACTATATTTTCTATTATTTTAAGTTTTAATTTATTAATATATTTAAAGTTTTTCTTTCTTTTTATATAAAAAGTATAAAAGTATTATATACATATATTATTGTTTTTAAAAAAACCTATAAAATTATTCCTAAAAATTGGGGGCCTAAGGCACTTGCCTTACCCCCTATGTAGTTAGAGCCGGCCCTGTTAGTTAGTTAGACTTTCTCTGTATATAAACTCATCACTGATTCAATTAAAAGAATGCAACAGTTTCCCATCTTTCAATATATGCCTCTACTCTTTAAGGTGACCCTGAGGGGAAGAATGGTAGAACAATAATTCAGAGTTCCATTTTGTCTTTTCATGTTGCAGCTGCAGATATTTGATATGTTATCGATCTTTGAAAATCTATTATTTAAACATCTACTTATAATACAATACAATAGAAATACTTTACCTCAGTTCTGTAAAGTTAATCTGCATGGCAGTTGTGAAATCATTCTCTACGTCTGCTGATAGTTCATGTCTTGTCTGCACTTGTTGTTCGCCTTCTCACATGTTTTTTGTCTGAAGGACCGTCTCTATTGAGGTGCCACAAAGGAAATCTCCAGCTACACCAAAGACAGCTCGAAAGCTCGGAACTTCAGGGCCAGATGTTGATTCTGTTTCATCTCTAAATCCAGCAAGCAGGACACCAAAAGACAAGAGTCCCAAAGTTGTTGGTCGCCGCCAGTCACCACGAAGTCCAGCAGTAGAGGTACTTGAGTAATACATTAAGCTTGACTTTCCTTGCACAATATCTGTGGTATATCAAACTTGTGCAAATAAAAATATTCCTTTATTAAGCTTTTAATTGTTGCTGTTTATCTCATTCTTTTAATTGGCAGTTAGAATATACCCTTTATGCTTATTAAAATCCGCAGAACCCTCTGCTACTGTTTCTTTCTTTGGTCAGTTTTTTCATTCTGTTATGGTGGAAATAATTGTCGTGCATTCATTAAACACAGTGCTCCTGCTATCTTGTTTTTCCCTTTAACTGCTGTCGCCTGTCTGACTTGCTGGTTCAAGGCAGTTGCACTGTTTGATGCAAACTTACTCTATTTATGCAACTTTAGAAGTTGAGAATTCACAAACTTTCTCTTGCTTATACTATTGCTGTTTTAGTAGCTATATTCCTACTTAAAAGTCCTCTAGTGTTACTAAGATGCTCATTGTTCTTTTGTAATACACAGCAGAAGCGTCTCGGCAGAGTGTCCGATTTGGAAGACCAGCTTGCTCAACTCCAAGAGGAGGTGAAGAAGGCAAAGGAACAACTCAGTTCATCAGAGTCATTGAAGAAAAAGTCTGAACAAGAGGCTGATGAATTCAAGAAGCAGATTGCGGCCATGTCAGAGAAGCTTGAGGAGTCTGAGAAGCCGCTGCTTGAGCGCTCAGATTCTGAGGAAGCTCGACTCCTGGAGCTACGCAAGATCTCACAAGATCGGGATCGAGCATGGGAATCTGAACTTGAGGCTGTACAAAAGCAGCATGAATTGGACTCTGCCGCTCTGGCTTCTGCCATGAATGAAATCCAGAAGCTTAAACTGCAGCTCGCTAGAGTAGCTGATTCTGAAGCTACTCAAGCTCACCATGCTGAATCAGCTCATGCTGAGACCCAAAGCTTAAGGGTAAAACTGAACGAAACCGTTTCATTGCTTGAGCAATTACAAATCCAGTTAAACAAAAGCAAGGAATCTGAAGCTAGTGTACTTGAAGAAGTGAGTAAAGCTCAGTTGGAGCTAGAAGTTGCAAAGCTGACAGGCGACACTCTATGCTCGGAAAGTTTGAAGGCAATGGAGGCTTGCAAATCCTTGTCATTGGAGTTGGAACAGTCAAAGGTTAAAGAGGCTGCACTGGAGGAACTTGTCAGCAATCTCCAGTCTGATCAAGTGAACAAAAGCATGAACCTGGTAGATCCTTCAGAAAGTGGAATTAATGTGGAAGCTGATGAACTCAAAACTGAGCTCAGTAATCTTAAAGATGAAGTAAATGAACTAAGAGCTGCATTGGAGGATTCCGAGAGAAGCTATCAGGAGGAATGCATCCAGAGCACCTTGCAGATAACAAGTGCTTACGAGATAGTGGAGTGTACAAAGTCTGAATCGATTCAAAGAGATACTGAATGGAATTCAAAGTTAAATGCTGCAAAAGCAGATATGGAAGAGTTAAAGGGGACACTGATGAACAAAGAAGCTGAACTACAAAAGATTTCAGATGAAAATAAGGGCCTAAATTTACAGGTTGAAGAAATACCGGCAGCTGACGGAGAAACTGAATTACAAGATGAATTGAAGAAATCAGAGTCAATCTTGGCAGATTTAAGGGCAAGTTTATTTGATAAAGAGACGGAGGTGCAGAGTACCACTGAGGAGAATGAGATGCTGAAGTCTGAAATGAAGAAGAGGGAAATGGAGAGTACCAAAGTGAATGACGAGGTTCTTGCCTTGGCAGAAGCTGCAAAAACTTCTGAAAGAGAGGCCCTGATGAAGCTGGGGTATTTGACTGAGGAAGCAGATAAAAGTAGCAGAAAAGCAGCACGGGTCATTGAGGAGTTGGATGCAGCACAGGCGGCTAACTCTGAGATGGAAGCTGAGTTGAGGAGGTTAAAAGTACAATCTGATCAGTGGAGAAAAGCTGCTGAAGCAGCTGCAGCTATGCTATCAACTAGCAATAATGGAAAATATGTTGAGAGAACAGGCTCTTTAGATTACCACACTATTGGTGGAAAGCTGCGTTCTCCATTGTCTGAAGATATGGATAATGATTACTCACCCAAGAAGAAGAATGGCAATATGTTGAAGAAGATCGGTAGTTTATTAAAAAAGGGCCACAAATAGATGCATATCGTGCAGGTTGCTTCCAAATGAACATTGTTCTATTTCTCTTATCATCATTGTCTAGTTCTTTCTAATTCTTGTTTTTGCTAATATATCTACTATTTTTCCTTCACAGGTATTTTTACTGAGCTTCAGCCTCCTGGAAAAATCTCTTAGCTGATTTTTGTAAAGCTATTCCAAAATTGATGAGGCCTCTGTGATCTCACCTGCCAATACTCATATGCTTCCTTAGGAGATAGTAGAAAGCAATGTAACTTAATTCGAAATTTTCAGTTTATTTTGCAGTTGGAGCTTTCACATATAGACTACTGTAAGTTCCAACATGTTCTACTAAGTGTAATGAATCCCAGGCAGTTGATTAATCGTAGAACTTGCTGTGTCAGTTACTTTAGATTTTTATAATTTAAAGATGGCAATATGGATGAATTCTCAATGTAGATTGGAACTAGTGTGTGCTTCATATAAGCACCTGTTTTTTGGATAGTACTTATATATTGAAGAGCATTAATAATTGTAGAAAAATTTAAAGGTGTGGTCCTTTGTTATTTTTAAAATAAGTATTTGGAGTAATTTCATAAATCTGAACACTTGCTTGAGGATACATGGGATGTTGCTAACTCTTCTACTAGATTTAGGAATCAAATTCATCACTTCCATTCTAATACAGGTTCTCAAGGCATTTACATTCTCAATCAAATAAAAACAAAGAAATCTTTATACATATTACTAGAAGTTATAATTTTATCTAATTGTACAATTAAAGACGTTTGAGTCCAAATTTCTAGCTAATTAGGCTTTGATACATTTTGAGTAACTTAACCAAAGGTCTCGAGTTTGAGTCTCTGGGTATGAAGTCGTCTTTGTTAGGGAGCACTTTACCCCTAATATGGGATTTCCTGACGCGAATTCGGATTTAATCGGGCCTCAATGTAGGTACTGAACACCAGAAAAGTAAATGGACTAAAGCACATATTCTTTCAAATGTCTAGTGCCATTATCTTTTCTTTTTTGTCAATTAATTCCCACTTTCTTTTTTCTTGTTTAAATTTTATTATTAAAAAAAAAAATTAGATCATAGAGCATGCAAATTTCTTGCGCATCTTTAAACAGAATCTTATCTATTTACTTTTAAAGATGTGAAGTAAGGAAAATAAATTGTCTTCTTGAGAAAAAAAGTAGAAACTCTATCAAGAAAAAATTAAGTTTAATAATTTTCTTTTCGATAGATCTAAAAAGGTCATTTTCTTAAATTTAAAATTGTAAAGAGGCCATGATGTACAAATAGCACGAGTTTCTCGAGGGTTTCATTTGGGCATATTCGATTATGGAGAATTAACTTAAATAGTTGTCCTCAATTAGACCTCATTTGTTTGCACTTAATGGAGATCTGAATCTTAATCATCCAGATCTCAGAAATTAAGTGCATTTATTTTTAAAGTCTGAATCTTTAATTATTAAGTTTATTTGTTTTTTTTACTTCACAACTGATAAAATTGATTGAATCTACACAATAATGCAACATGCAAGTGAATCTGAGTGAGAGATCTACAATAGAGATAGAGAGGAAATGAGATGAAGAAGGAGCTCTGTATTTTCACTTAAGAAGAGGAAGAAGAAATACACGTGAGGGTGGGCCTTTTATAACAGCCCACCTCTAATTGTCTTTAACATCTTTTCCTTTAAGAACAAAGCTTTCTAATCTTTACATCAAGCTGGTGGGTGAAATACATTAAGCACACCAAGCTTGGACAAAAGAAAATGATGATGTGCTGATCCTAGACCCTTGGTCATAAGGTCAGCCTGTTGTAGACTGGTAGAAATGAATTGTGGTGCCAATTGTCTAGCCTTGATTTTTTCTCAAAAAAAATGGCAATCTATTTCAATGTGTTCTTTCATGAAAGATGGGACTGGCTACTATTTGTAAAGCAGCCTTACTATCACAATGCAGAGGAACTGGTTGATGGATATGAACTTGAAGCTCCTTCAACAGTCTTAGAAACCATGTAATTTCTGCTCCTGCTGCTGCTAGACTCCTATATTCAGCCTCTGCAGAACTTCGACTCACAGTCTGCTGTTTCTTTGACTTCTAGGAAAGTAGAGAATCACCCAATTTGATGATGTATCATATGATTGATCTCCTAGTATTTGGGCAGGAGAACCAGTCAGAATCACAATAAGCAGATATGTTGTTGATAGGACCAGTACTTAGCAACATTCCAAGCCCTGAAGCTGATTTCCCATATCTGACCACACGCAATGCTGCATCCCAATGGGATTGTTTGGGCTGTTGCATAAATTGGCTAAGTACTTGAACTGCAAAACTAAGGTCTGGTCTAGTAATGATTATGTAGAGTAGCTTCCCAATAAGTCTTTGATAGCTTCCAATGTCTTCCGGTTCCGCATCCCCCTTGACTCCTACATGCTTGTCATAGTCGATGGTAATCAATTTCTGATTCAGTTCAATGGGAGTAGAAATTGGTTTGGTTGCTGCAAGTCTAGCTTCTAAGATCAATTGCAAAGCATACTTTCTCTAAGTAAGCAGTATCCCTTCATTTGATCTCAGAACTTCTATGCCAAGGAAATAACGAAATTCTCCTAGGTCTTTCACCTTAAACGAGCCGTGTAGAGTCTGTTTAGCCTCCTCTATCAGTTCTACATTACTGTCAGTTATAAGAAAATCATCCACATACACCAGGATTATAACAATGTGAGGACCTATTTTCTTAGTGAATAGAGAATGATCTTGAGCACTTTGAGAGTAACCACATTCCAGTAAAGCTTCAGTAAGTTTAATGTTCTATTACCTTAAGGCCTGTTTAAGGCCATATAGAGATTTGAGTAGTTTGCACATCTTATTCTCCCCTTTTTTCTGGAAACCCTGAGGTAAGTCCATGTAGACTTCCTCATAGATGTTTCCTTACAAAAATGCATTGTTCTCATCCATTTGGAACAAAGTCCAACCTCTTGATGTTGCATGCTGATTACTGTCCTCACAGTTACCATCTTAGCTACCGGAGAGAAAGTTTCATGATAATCGAAACCTTCTTGTTGACTATAACCCTTTGCCACTAATCTATCTTTGTATATCTCTATTTCCCCATTTGCTTTGTACTTGATCTTGAACACCCATTTAGATCCTATTGCTCTCTTACTTACTGGCAAGTTAATTATCTCCCAAGTAGCATTGTCCTCAAGAACCTTAATTTCCTGTGACATTGTGCTATCCAGTTCTTGTTCCTGCATGCTTCCTTGAAGGATTTAGGTTCAACCTCTGCTGCAAACACCCCTAAATAGGCCTAGTAATTGTTAGATAAATGATTGTAAGATACATAGTTGGAGATATAGTATGGCTTGGACTGTGATTTGCATATGGTAATGTAATCTTTTAGCCAAATAGAGGGTCTTGAAACTCTGTTGGATTATATGGTATGCAAATTATCATCAAGTAGTTGGCTTGTGTCTGTTTGATCCTCAACATCATCAGTCTCTGCTATTAGACTCACAGCTGGTTCAGAATCATCCACTGCTGCTTGTTCAATGGAGGCTGCTTGTTCAGAATCAGCTACTGCTGATGTGGTTTCTGAATCTACTGTTGTCACTCCCTCATTTGGAAGCTGCTCTTCAGTAGTTGAATGAAGAGCAGGTTGGTCAGGCATAAGTTCAGTTGGAACAACTGATGGTGTAGTATTTGGGAAGAGGTCTTCTTCTTCAATTTGCATTCCTTCCTTGAAAGGAAATGAATATTACATCTCTGTTGACAAATATTCTTCTGCTTTCTAGATCATACGACCTATACCCTTTTTGTGTTTCTGAATAGCCAATGAGAATAGATCTCCTTGTCCTTGGTGCAAATTTATCCCATCTAGGTAAATTACTTGCAAAACAAAGACATCCAAATACTCTTAGATGGTCTATTTTTGCTTGTTTTCCATGCAACACTTCATATGGACACTTCCCCTGTAATACTCTTGTGGGTAATTTGTTTATTAGATAGGCAGTTGTTCTTACACAATCCCCCAAAACCTTATTGGCACTGAGCTTTGGAACTTTAGTGCTCTTGCCATTTCCAATATATGCCTATGCTTTCTTTCAACTATACCATTCTGTTGATGGGTATATGGGCAACTACTTTGATGGATTATTTCTAAGGAAACCAACAGTTCATTACATTGAGAATTAAAAAACTCAGTACCATTATCTGACCTTAACACCTTGACAATCATACCAAACTGATTTTGAATTATTGTAACAAAGTTCTTTATTACAACTAATACTTCAATTTTTAACTGAATCAAACACACCCAAGTGTACCTACTATAGTTATCAACAATAGTAACAAAGTAATGCTTTCTATCATATGTAGGTACTCTGTGAGGTCCACATATATCTAAGTGAAGAAGTTGAAAAATTCCAGTAGAACTAGTACTACCAACAGGAAAATTTTGGCCTACATTGTTTAGCTAGTGGACATATTTGACAGTCCTCTTGTATATGCACATCAACTATATTCTGTAACTTTGGAATATGTTGCATTGCCTTCATTGAAGCATGTCCTAACCTTAAATGCCAAAGTTCAGTTTCTTCTCCCTTTCTTAGGAAAACTCCTGCAGCTGCCACTGCTATGTTCTCCTTAAGCAAGTAGAAACCATTATTCTCTCTACCAATCTACATCACTCTGTCACTGTAAAGATCTTGTAATATATACAGAAATCAGGGAAGAATGTGGCTGAGCAACAGAGATCCTTTGTGAGTTTAGATACTGACAACAAGTTAAGTTTAAAATCTGGCATATATAAGTCATTTTTTACTGCCTTATTGCCTATATGGAGGCCTCTCCTGTGTGAGTTATTTGAGATTTTCTTTTAGTAGGAAGTTGTACTCCATGTTTTCCTTGGTCATCTGCTCTTCTAATATTGTTTAGAATATTCTTAAAGTGTATGACATGATGTGTTGCCCCTGTATCTATTACCCAATCACACATACTTGCATCAGATAACAGAGAGACTATACCTGTAAAATTATTAGAACTTTCTGTAGTTGTTGGTTTGGACAACAACCTCACCAGCTGTTGATATTGTTCTTCTGTGAAAAACTGTCCTTCTCATTGTATCTGCACATTCATTGGTTTCCCTTCCTCACTATTTGCATTCATATTCACATTGTTAGCATATACCTTTCCTCCTGCAGGTTGATTCCTCCTCTTGCTCTTAAAGTCGGCTGAATATCTAATTATTTTGAAGCAATTCTCCTTAAAATATCTTTTATATCCACAATGTTCATAAATGACTCCAGCCTTTCTTGCTCTAAAGTCCCGGCCTTTCCCTGCTCACATGGTGAGTGGTTCTATACGTATCAACAACACCTAAAGACCTCTGACTTTCCTCTTGAGTCACTATGGCATAGGCTTCATTAACAGTCACAACAGGCCTCTTAGCTAACACACTATTTCTTATGTTGCTATTACTTTCATTTAGCCCCATAAGAAATTGCAGCAAACGTTGAGATCTTAGGTGTTCTACTGAGGGTTGAGATACTTCACAATCACACGAAGACAGTGGTACTAACACATCTAATTCATCCTACAAGTCCTTCATTTTTGAAAAATGGCTAGTAACAGAGTCAGTACCTTGCCTTAGGGTTGTGATAGCTGTCCAGAGGTGATAAATCCTCGTCAAATCTGATCGATCAAATCTCTCCTGGAAATCATTCCACATTTTTCTTGCATTAGAGGCATAGATGATACTCGATATCAATTCACTTGATACAGTGCTCCCAATACATGACAACACAATCGCATTACATTTTTCCCATTGTTCAGCCAATCTCCTCTGTACATACTCTTCACACAAGTTCCGTCCACAAACCCTAGCTTACTTTTCCCCCGGAGCGCTAATTTCATCGCTCTACTCCACAGAGCATAGTTATCTGGCCCTGTGAGTTTGAGCTGTATTAGGACAAGTCCTGGAGCATCTGAGTATTGTAGAAACAACGGATGATTGTGATCTAGAGATGCAACTTCATTTCCCGCCATGGCTGTCTGAAATTCAGCTTCGTCGGAGCTCTGATCTTCTGTATTTTGCCTGAATCTCGATGAAATCACGATCATGATACCATGATAAAATTGATTGAATTTACACAATAATGCAACATGCAAGTGAATCTGAGTGAGAGATCTACAGTGGAGATAGAGAGGAAATGAGATAAAGAAGAAGCTCTGTATTTTCACTTAAGAAGAGGAAGAAGAAATACACATGAGAGTGGGCCTTTTATAACAGCCCACCTCTAACTGTCTTAACAGCTTTTCCTTCAAGGACAACGCTTTCTAATCTTTAAACATAGGTCCCGCAGCTTAGTTCATGTACAATTAGTATGTTTCTTAATAACAACCACTTAATAAGTCCTTATAGGTGTGTATGAATAAGATCTATAACAAAGATTTAATTTCATTAATATGCTATCATCCACATTTATTATTAATTGCCACAACTGCCTACCATTATCAACTATTACCATGTCACCCACTACCACTAAACTCAATCACCACCACCACTACCACCTCCTCAATCATTGCCACCACCATTATCGACAACTACCCCCAGAATCCTCATTACCCCCACCACCATCATTCTCAACCACAAACTCATCCACCTCAACTACCACAACAAACCACCCCATCACTATCAACAACCATACCCGACACTGCCCATCATTATAAACTACCACCACATTCCTCAATCTCAACCATAACTACAACCACCACTCACCATTATTAATTATTACCACATACCGTCATCATTCTCAATCATAATAGCCATCACTACCAATTACCACTAGCGACTACTCAGAATTACCACCACCAAAACCACCACCAATCACCGCCTCTAGTCTGCATTCACAAGCATCACTGTTAGCAATCACCACCACTAACTACCATATTTTTTAAAATATATATGTTTTATTTATAGAGTATTTGATTAATTAGTATTTTATTTGAATTTTATATTTATTAATTTTCAAATAAAGATAAATTTTATATTCAGATATTAAAAAAACAGTCTTAATCATTTAGTATTCACCTTTTAATATACATCTTAATATTCAGATGTGTATTCAGATTCAAATATATTAATCTTAATGCACATCTTGATATTCAGATGTGTATTCACATTCAGAAAAAAACAAATGAGGCCTTAGTGTCTCCCAAATGGATGAGATTTTACCTTGTGTATTGCAAAAGAGCTCCTCCCCACGCACTCTCTTAAAATAAAGAGATGGCTGAGTTCAAGTTCTCATAGCATACCACCAAGGGGGGATGCTCTTCCCTTTAACTAGATTGGGTTTGAGACTTGGTTATGGAAAAAGTCCTTGAAAGGGACCCTATGCGGTGCGAATCCGGATATAGTCGGTCTGGGATATCGGACACCGGACATCGGGTAGGAAAACTAAAAAAGTCCGAGTATCTTTATATTTCTGGAAAAGTGAGAAAGTTATTTTAACAAAGACAAATACAGGCAGTCCTTGTTTCACAATACCAAAAATTTTCAACGGGAGCAATGAACAACAAGGATTGAAAAATTAACAATAGAAAACTATCCATGTAAGCCAAATAACGAGGAGCATGAGCATCAACAAGTTGGAGAAGAGCAGTTGCACAACACAAGGATGTCGTCATTGTCTCCAATATCACAGGTTCGTCATCTTATGCTCATCGAATTTCAGATTTTAATGGTGATGGTGACGTCAATGTTTGATCCCAATGATTCGATGACCTACTTGTTTAAGGTGCAATTTGAAATAACCTCGGGATAGGAGGATGCTTCTATCTATCATAGACTGTGTTCGACCAAAAAATGTTGGACTTTTTTATTGAACTAATTAAATAAGAAGATTTGAGGCAAATCCTAGCCAAAGATAATTTGTCCTAGATACGAGATAGGAGATAAGAATAAGTAGGCATAACTAAACATAAAATTTAATTATAACAATGATTGCATCTTGTCGCATAAGAAAAGGATGATGATTTTGATGATATTAAACGACAACGAAGAATACATAGATAAAAAGTGTCACCGTTCTTGAATAAGATTGACCCTCATACATTTGATATAATGCATCTAATGATGGATAATGAGGATCTAAGCTTCCTTTCTCCTTTCTCCTTGACCAGGAGCCCGAGATGAATTATCTCTCCTTCTCTCTTAAGATATGTCTACCTGTGTATCTGAGTTTTTGTCAGCCCCCCCCCCCAATTACTCTCTCCCCTCATATTTATACAAAAATACTTTTTTTATCCAATGGTCCTTAATCGGAATACTAAGTTCTTGAAATATCCTGTGGAATATTCCTCTAGAAATGTCTAAGGATTGAACTAGTCGTTCAGGCTTAATGGAGTGCTCGACCTCGACCGCAGCCGAATCACTCGTTAGTGTATTGCTTCTCATACGTGACCTCAGATCAGTTAGCTATTGGTCGTCCTTCATTAAGTGAGATTCTTCTGTTCAGATTTCAACCTATACAGTTAGTCCCTCCGCTCGTCGAGGTTGCCTTTGGGCGAGCATGGTGGGCAGACTACGCCAGTTAGCTTTTTTGAGAAATCTGAGAACATTGGGCGAAGAGTGATTCCCCTTTGTTGGCGAGGTGGAGAGATGATTCTTCAAAAGTCGTGCCAGGCCGTTACGTCAGTTTGAAATGACACTTTCTTCATGCGTCATTATGGCGCACGTTCCCCATACATTACATCGTTTCCCTCGCTTCTTCCGTTTCGAAGTTAATGAGGCGGCATTTGGGCTTTCTTGATTGGGGTGCCTGTGTCCTTATAAATAGGGATAGGCACTCCTCATTTGAATTGTTGTGTTTTTAAAGCCCTTGAAGCCCGAGTTCTTTTCTTCTTCGAATTTTCAGCTTCTGTGTTTTCTTCCATTCCTTAGTATCCTTTGCTACTATTACCTCCTTCATCTTTGTACTTCTTCTTCCCGCAATCAAAAAAATGGCCAACACTCCCTCTAATATTATGATGTTGGTTGTGGATGCATCTCACCATGAGGAAGGGGTGGCCATGGCGGAAGATGAAAACTTTCCCACTGTGGACGAGATAATCCCACGCTCCAGGAAGGTTAGATCAGACTTCAAAAGCCTGTCTGAGGATGAACCTGAACTTGTTATCTCTACTGTGGATGCGGAAGCGATCACTGCGTTTAGAACTAAGTGGCAAATCTCGATCCATGTTGAAATAGTTCCTGCTGGTATTGATGTAGTCCAAACACACCGCCCGAGGTACTGCGCATTTTATGCATACCCATTTGTCGTCGGCTACACGCTTCCTCTTTCTTTTTTATCAGAGGATTTTTGCCTCTTTTACATTGTGTGCCCGGCTCAGCTCTCTCCGTATATGTAAAAGCTTTTCCTCATACTTATCAAATACGGGGAGTTGTCCAGCCGTGGTATTTCTCTACGCCATGTACTGCCTCTTTGCCCCAAGTTTTTAAAGCGGCACGATGATTCATATGCGCCATCGGGGGACTAACGGGTTGGTGGAAAAGATGGACGATAAAACTAATCATCACTTTTGGGGAAACTTCTTCTTCGTGAAGATGGCGCACGTGGTATCGAACCCCAGCGGATTCCTCGAGGAGTGAAATTTTGCTCATAAGTGTTTCCCTTCTAAAATGACTGTTGTTTACTTTGGGGGTAATCTGATCATTCTTTTTCTTTCTTTGTAGCCCAACGGGATCCTCTTTCACTAGTTGTAGACATTCGCGACTGGGTGATTCGGGTTTTGCCCCATATTATGGGGATTCACGAGTGGTTGCATTTCCATAAGAGGTTCAAACGTAAACCTGTGGTTGGTGAGTCAACTTCGGCTTCGATTGCTAGCTCTTATACCATTATTTCTATCCTCTTATCTCTCTTTTTTGTTTACAGGTCGGAGGGCGGCAAGGAGTGTGAGGGCTCCTACGCCCATTTTCTGCCAGTTGGGTATCTCGGCCAAGCCTATTCTTGCTGTGGCTACAAATAAACCCGCTCAGACCGCTGCTGTCTTGCAAATTTCGACTCCCATAGTTTATTTTGTGGACGAGTCGTTGGAGGATGAAGAAGATGGGGCCCCTTTGAAGAGACGAAAGATAGTGGCTGAGACCGAGGGACCTTCGAGAGGTGGACTCGCGTTAGCGGTGTCCAAACTGGACGGGGTACTGGATTGGGCGTTAAGACCGTGGCTCATCCAATCTGGAGTTGGCTTTTTTGGAAGAGGAACAGAGCTCGGAGGTCGCTGCAATCATTCCTAGTGGTCCGTTGACTTCACAATAGGCCCGCCCCTCCTCTTTAGACAGCGAGAGGGCAAAGGGCATGGTTGTAGATGACTATGAGTCCAGTTCGGATATTGAACTCGAGGACATAAGAATGTTTGAAGAGGGGTTCACTCGGGTGGAAACGGGAATGGACAGTTCCTCTATCGTAATCGAGATTTCCCTAGACTTAGACTTGTTGGGGGACACAGTAAGCCCGGTGCCCTAATTTGTTGTTATTTGTTCTGCTATCGAAAATAGGGCCCTTCAGGAGATCAGCGATGCTGGCCTGTCACGGGGCGTAGCCGGAATGGCTTTGAGGCTGAGTTCTTTATTGCGTTCTTCGTTTCACGTCTTCTATTCTTGCTGACTTCTCGTGGTCCTCTTTTCTTTCCTTAAACTTTCATTTTGGAGATTGAGAGTCTCCGCCGCAAGGAGAAGGAGGCGGTCGTCTTCCAGAAGGTAGTTTCAAAATACTGTCGATATCGTGACAAGTGCGGCAAGCTAAATGCACGACTTAGGGAGGGCGGCGATCCTCAGTCCCTTAGGGAGGAGTTGGAGCAAAAGGATGAGGACCTGATGTAGTCCATGGGCAGATGCAACAAACTTGAGGAGCTGCTTAGGGCTAAAGAAGAAGAGCTCAAGGTGGGCAAGGGAGTTTCGGGTGAGTGTGCTGATCTTCAGGCGAAGGTGGTCGCAGTATTGTGAAGAGCATGAAGCGAGGAAAAGTGACAACCCCCATTTCGCTTAAAGCGAGAAGTGAAACGCTCGCTTTTTTGAAGTGAAGCAAACTTTAAAAAAATTAAAATAAATACTATGCAGTAATTAAATTAAAATAAAATAATAACTAAGAATAAAGGATATAAAAATTATAGGAATGGCAGTAATTCTCTATTAAAACTGGGCAGAGAAATAAGAACCTAAGGATTGGCATCAATTCTGAGAAAGCACCGAAGGTAAAAAAATTCGCCAGCATTTCGCTGCTATTTGGAAGTTTAAACAGTGAAAGAAGAAGAAGAAGAAGAAGAAGAAGAAGAAGAAGAAGAAGAAGAAGAAGAAGAAGAAGAAGAAGAAGAAGAAGAAGAAGAAGAAGAACATACTTGTTGTTGTTGAAGACTTGAACTTGAAGAAGAAGAAGAACCCTAGTCGATGTTATCAGATGCTCTGCCTTAAAACCCTAGTCGTTGTTGTTGCTGTTCTTTTATAAAAGACACAACTGATTTCGTTTTTAATAAAATATGTATGGGTCTGATTTAAAACACAGAAGCGGTCGCTTCCTTCGCATCGCATCGCTTGATCGCTTCTCGGTTTTTAGTAGGAAGCAGTCGCTTTTTTATACCTGAGTCGCTTCACCCATATGAAGCGTGCACCTTCTCGCTTCGCATCGCTTCTCGCTTAAAGCGAGGAAGCGGGCACTTTTTTAAACACTGGGTGGTCGCCCTACGGGCGGAGCTTGAGCAGAGTGATTCTAGGGTCACCAGTCTAAGTGTTGAGCTGGCGGAGAAGGCGACCGAATTGGAGGGAAAAGTGGCCGAGTTGGAGAGAGTCGAAGGAGCCCGGGTAGCGGCCTTGGTGAGGGTTGCGACATCAGAGGATTCTATCCGCGTTCTTGGGTCTGAGCATGCAATGGAGATGGGGACGGCTACTCTGAGGGAGATATGACTTGATGAGAGAATTGGCGAGCTTGAGGGAGAGGTCTCGACCTTGGGTGATCAAATTGTTGCTCTCGAGGCTGAGAGGGCTCAATTGTTGGTTTTGACTTCTTCTGTGTCCACCTCTGCTAACGTTCCTCGCCATTTGTACGAGATGTGGATCCATGCTGAAGCTCAGCAAGATATATATATAAGGGCTTGTTGGCATGGGGGAATGTTCCGGAAGCTGCTTTTGAAGAAGTTCGTGTGAAAGCGCGTGAGGCCCTGCTTGCTTGCGGCTATGATCCCACAACACCGGAGGCCGATGGGGTTGATGAGGCTGAGGACGGTCTTGCCTTTGATGATGACCGTTCTGATGGAGAGGGTGACGGTGGAGGTGACATCGCCGAACCTAGCGGGGAAAGAGATGATGGCGTGGATGGGGGTGATGCTGAGTGAAACCTTTGTACTTTTAACTTGTCCTTTTGTACTTAGTTTTTTTTGGTACTTAGTTGGTTGAGTGGAGTTCCCTTTTTGGCCCTTTGTAAGGCACTATCTCATTTCTTTTTCTTTTCTTTTTTTTGAATAAAGCAGCTGGTTCGTCTTTGATTGTATGTCTTTGGCTCTTTCTTTTCTTTTCGGATTTCTTGGATTTGCTCGCAATAAGTCCCTGACTTTTGGTAATCGATTCAAGCGGGGTCGAATTTGACCTGCTTATTCGGACAAGGTCGAACTTGACTTATTAACTCGAGCGAGATCGTATTTGGTATGTTAATTCGAGCGAAGTCGAGTTTTGTATTGCCAATTTGAGCGAAGTCCATTTTTACTTGTAAATTCGAGTGAGGTCGGATTTTGACTTGCCAATTTGGGCGAAGTCCATTTTGACTTGTAAATTCGAGCGAGGTCGATTATTTTTCCTGTGTTGGCATGACGTGTAAATTTGGTGGAGTTACGTAAGAATTCCGTATGTTGTTTTGCTTATTCATTTATTGGAGAAGGTTACACGTTACTGTACGATCCGTAGATACGTTCGAGGAGTCCCGGTCTATCTAGTTCTTTCATCGCTCCGCCTAGAAAGGTAGTTGATAAACTGGGTGATGAGTGTCACACTCAAGCTGGGATGGCATGTGGGCGAGATCAGATTTTAACTGGTTGTGTCGTCGCAGAGTTGCTTTGGCGAGTGCATGGATGGGTTTTACGCACTTGTGCTCTTTCTGAGTACTGGAGAGATTCGTATGTTCTTCCAGCTGGTGATTCGGTCCTAGTCTATTCAGAATTATCCCTTTATGGCGTTAAGTACCAATTTGTTGGAGAGGTGGCTTCACTCATCCGTTGCTTGCAGGATGATATGGCGTGGAGAGTGTTGTTTTGATAATGTTTGTTCTCTTGTTCGCATAGTTGGGAGAGTTTTTCTATTCGCATCACATTCAAAGAAAAATAATAAGTTAAACCCAAACTAAATTGTTTGTTACCTCGGCCTAATTGGTTGACGAGTGGAGAAGGGCGTTGTAACACGACTCATTTTGACCCATACTTGAATGCTGGCTTCAGATATGATCCTGGCCCCGTGCTTGGCTTCACCGTCAGTCGAATCTGGGCTCTTGTGGAATGACAACTTATTTTTCCCGTTGGGATCTCGAGTTCGAGTCCCAGTCTGATCCAGTCCCAGGCATACAAAAATAAGGGGAACATAAATCATACCGCAAACACACTGGCAAGGTAAGCTTGCTATTTCAAAGAATTACACTATAGCTATCATTTCTTCCTAAGAGAGAGAGAGGGCAGTGTGCATAAGTGTAGATTGGTATCTGACGTTAATATAGCAATAAGATGGTGGACGTGCTTAGTGCGTAGTGACCATAATTCTATTTTGACAACTCACGCTTACGACATACCAGACTTACCCCTTTAGCAAGACGTGTCTTTCACGTAGATATCAAAATATAATTTCGTTTTCGTGCAATGATCTTACCTCGGTTTGTCAGGCTATTTAAAGAGTTTGCCTTAGATCTAGAGGAGATTAAAATTTTGGCTAGAAAATCCCCACAGACGGCGCCAAATTGTTCGACCAAAAAGTGTTAGACTTTTTTATTGAACTAATTAAATAAGAAGATTTGAGGCAAATCGTAGCCAAAGATAATTTGTATTAGATCCGAGATAGGCGATAAGAATAAGCAGGCATAACTAAACATAAAATTTAATTATGACAATGATTGAATCCCGTCGCATAAGAAAAGGACGATGATTTTGATGATATTAAACGATAACGAAGAATACATAGATTAAAAGGGTTGCCGTCCTTGAATAAGGTTGACCTCCATACATTTGATACAATGCATCTAATGATGGATAATGAGGATCTAAGCTTCCTTTCTCCTTGACCGGGAGCCCGAGATGAATTATCTCTCCTTCTCTCTTAAGATATGTCTACTTGTATATTTGAGTTTTTGTCAGCTCCCCCCCCCTAGTTACTCCCCCCCCCCATATTTATATAAAAATATTTTCTTTATCCAATGGTCCTTAACCGGAATACTTAAGTTCTTGGAATATCCTGTGGAATAATTCTCTAGAAATGTCTAAGGGTTGAACTAGCCGTTCAAGCTGAATGGAGTGCTCGACCTCGACCGCAGCTGAATCACTCGTTAGTGTATTGCTTCTCATACATGACGTCCTCGGCTTGGTTAGCTCTTGGTCGTCCTCCCTTAAGTGAGATTCTTCTATTCAGATTTTGACCTATACAGACTGCAGATGGGAGGAAGAAGAGGACAGCACCAAAAGCTCATCCTTAGATGTTGCGAAGAATTAACCTTCATCAGCGAATAACATATGACAAATGAGAATGGAACTTCGGTGGTTGCAAATGAGCAAGGGGCTGCTGATCCATTTGTTAGAGAGGATCAAGAAGTTGTTTAGGATCAAAATTATTAATGTTTTCCAACTTTTTTTTCTGAACTGTTAAATAATCGCCTATGTTATTTTTGATGGTCAAGTTTAAATTTGAAAATCGCCTTTCCTATACTTAGCAATTTCTTATGAAAAATGTAGCCGGTATAAATGATGTGTTCAAGCGTACTCTTTGAGGTCAATGGATATATACTGAATGGATAGCTATTTCAAGATGCTGTTTGAGCATGAGTAACTCTTAATCTTACGCAATAATTTGTTGTTGTCGAGGCAAAACTAATGCATCCAGTTTCTGCACAACATGCTCTATAGAATTATCTTGTGAAATATAACCATGGAGCCGAGGGTTTCTTGGAAACAATCTGTCAACCTGCACAACATAAGGCGGGTAAGGTCTGCATACGTATTACCCTCCCTAGATCCCACATTTGGGAATATAACCATCGGAAGCGGACTGTCTGTATGTTGCTACTGATTAATGACCCCTATCCCTCTTATTCTATGTGTATTAGTTTCAGTTTTGGAAATCATTCAACTATTCTTTAAATTGAAAGGGGGAACTAGGAGAGGGAAGGGTGAGGAGTTGTAATAGTTGTAAGCATTTAGTTCAGAACTTCAACCAATGTGACTGAACAGCAGTCGGTTTTCTGTGTCTCAAACTGTGGCTCTGCTTGTAATATGTCTAGTTTTAGGCACTTTAAATTTCTAATTTCCTCGTGTAAAATTTTCTTTACATATCTTTTGTTGGCTAAGGCAAAAGGTCTACTCAATGCTCTAATGCTATAGACGCTCTTTCCTTCTCACTTTTCGGTTAAACACATCTTTATACATACAGCATTGTCATTAGTTCTTAAGTATAGGTGCAAGATAATCCTTTCTTCCATATCTTGGGGCTTATTACAGCAAGTATTAAGATTTTCAGTTATACTAGCACCGGAATTTATGCAGCCTTAGATTCTCCGGCGTTTTTGGTAACCCCAAAGATTGTTATTCAACAGTTACTTCAAACATACATGCGCTTTGCCAGCTACTTTATCATAACTCTCTTAGAGAGTTTCAAACTTAAAAATGCAACAGTTTTGTTAAATGCAGCATTTCAGGTCCAGGCTTCAATCTCTGGAGCTACTACTATAGGACTTCTTACTGTGTGATGGCCATTCTCTTCCTCCCAAGTGATTGAACCAGATTGTGCTTGATCTTCAGCAATGCCCTTGTAATGTATGGTTAGAGTGTAGTCCTGCTTCTGATTTTTCTTCTCAAACACCAAGGTCTGTGAAAAGATAGACATTGTCGAGTTTTTCGGTGCTTTCACTTTTACTTTATACGTAGCTGCACCAACTCCAACATTTGTGACTGTCCTCTTGAATTTCTGCTCCAACCAAGTGTAGTTCCCATAAGGGCTAAAGAGAGCAATAAATGAAGGGTAATTGATATGATTGGATGGATTTGAGCACTTGTGCTGAGCTGATGAGCTAGCAATTGTTTTGAATTGCTCTACTTTCAAATTCATAGAGCAGAGAAGGTTCACATAGTCTTGTGGAGTGGCATCATATATTAGGCCTGGATCAACTGCACGGTTTGGATCAACGACTCCTGCTCCCATGGCTAATGATGTAGCATCCTTGTTATCATCCGCTGTTTTGATGGGTTTTTCAGTATTATCCGAAGGATTGGCAGTGGTCATCATGGCAGAGCGAATAGCTGAAGGACTCCATTCAGGATGTACTCCTTTTAGCATCGCAGCAATTCCAGCAACGTGAGGAGTAGCCATGGAAGTTCCTGATAGAAGACGGTAATCACTATACAAATTTGTATTGACACCAACAGTTGCAGCTGAAACGTTCGATGGCCATTCTGCTAAAATTAACACTCCTGGTGCCATAATATCTGGCTTTGCAACTCGCAGGTAGCTTCTAGAGGGGCCTCTCGAGGAAAATGCAGAAACGACTGGAGCAGGCTTTACATCAATATGTGTTTCCTGGAAACTGATGCTGGCTTTAGGTTTAACACTTTTGATTGCATAATCTGTTACTTGTTTCCATTCCTTGCTGCTAATGACAACTCCAGGAATCAGAAAATAGTTGGACGTCATAAACATAGATTGCGGCTCCAAATCCTGACTCTGAGATGGCCTCTATTTGATCAGAGACTGGTAAGTCTTCTTGTGCAGTGCTATAACAAATCATGATGCTACGTTTAGCATTAGGGACTTGATATAATAAGTCAGATGAATCACAAGTAGATAAACTTCCATTGTTAACCAAATGAAAATCCTTGATCATGGTTCTCACTGGAAACAAGCTAAATCCAGTAATCTTTAAGCCATTCCCAAGAGTTAAAGTCCCTGAAAATGATCGGTCAGTACTGCATGATGCCACGGTAAAGATCCAAGGGACTCCATTGGTTAAAGTTCCCATTTCAGGGCCATCATTTCCAGCTGAAGCAGTGACTAAGACACCCTTATCATAGCACCGAAAGAAGCTATTGCAATAGAATATTTATACAAGGGAATATTAGACCATCCATACGAAATGGTCAGTATGTCAATACCATCTGCAACAGCTTGGTCCATAGCAGCAATTGAATCAAAAGTAAAGGTTCCTTCGTCAAAGCTAAACTTATACACAGCTATCCTAGCTCGTGGCGCGATACCTCTTGCTGTTCCAGGAGCATATCCAAAATATGAGGCTCCTTCAGCAAAACTACCAGCAGCAATGGAAGCAACATGAGTGCCATGACCATCAGTGTCTCTGGCTGAATTCATTGAAATATTCACACTAGGATCATTAGCCAAAATCCCCTTATTGAAATAATTAGCTCCAATGAGTTTCCTGTTGCACAATGAGGTTCCTGGCTTGCAAACTCCCTTCCACTTTTTGGGAATTTCGGACAATCCATCATCCCTGAAACTGGCAGATTCTGGCCAGATTGGTGATTCAAGTACACCAATGATAACATCTTAACCAAAACCAGATTCTGGCCATAGACCAGAAGCAGGATTGAGCTTAAGAAACTCAGAAGTACGAGTAGTGTGAGCTTCAACAGTCCTGTCTTTATAAGCTGAAAGAAAACCTGGTGATTTCTTGAGAGCTTCAAGTTCATCTTTAGACAAAACAGCACTGAAGCCATGAATTACATTGTCATAAGAATAAAGAAGCTTTGGAGTGACCATTTGGAGTAGTGGGAACATCAATCTTGATGTAATCAATAATGGAGGAACGCCAGTTTTGGTGACTAGCAAAGATCTTAGGCATAAAAGACTTGTCCAAATGGACAATGTAAGTAGACCTCTAGGCTGAGGTTCCTAGAAACAAAGACAGACTAAAAAAGAAACCAAGAAAATGGGAGAAGAGGTACTAATGTATCCATTGTTCTATATTTCTACTTGTGGTTTCCTACTATATACAGAGCCTCCTTTAAATACACATGTTAAGAAACAACCATGTTTGGCTGGTTTTGTAAAAGTAGATAATGCAATTTGATTATTTGAGAAATTGGTAAGCATGTACTTCTTGCTATAATGCATGTACTTCTTGCTATAATGCATGTACTTCTTGCTATATATCAAGGTTGTAAACGCTAAACACATCTTGTATTTGGCGATTATTATTAGAGATACTCAGCAATCAAGGAGCACTGTGGATTTCTAGCAAGTGGCACGTTAGACCCAAGTTACTATCGAGAAAATGACCCTACCATGTTGTGAATGATTGGTAAATATTCCATATTGAAATGATTTTGTAGTCAATCAATCATATTGGAAGGGTCATATTTTTCTAATTTATGCATGCCCACTCAGTCATTCCACCCCTCCC
Source organism: Nicotiana sylvestris (assembly GCF_000393655.2). Lineage (NCBI taxonomy): Eukaryota > Viridiplantae > Streptophyta > Magnoliopsida > Solanales > Solanaceae > Nicotiana > Nicotiana sylvestris. The sequence goes on from NC_091068.1 coordinate 129,925,431, forward strand.
CCACCTCTCTATATATGGAAAAGGGCCAAACTGTCCCTGAATTAGCGGTCAAGGCTAAATATACTTTCCGTCCATTTATCGATTTAAAAATTCTCCCAATGTTATCTTTGCGGCTTTTTCACCTAACGGTCGACTTGAATTAAAAAAAAAAAAGTTTTATTTAAATTTCACGTGTCATTTTATTACTGGTCCAATTCAATTAAATAAGTATTTTTTTTTTTTGCTAATTTATAAGAATCACAAAGAAAGAAAATATTTTTTGATAAAATTTTGTTTGTAATCTTTTACCAACAACATAATAATACATTGTGCATATATAAATAGATCTATACACATACAGAAAAATTATAGAATTACAATATGTTAAAAACGAAAGCAACTAAACATCATAAATGAAAGCAGGCTAAGTATCATGATTCTTTCATCGGTCTTCTAATTTGAAATAAAACCAGGTTTTGTTCAATTTTCATAAAAGAATAAAGCAGTGAGAACTGGCATTCTAGGAAAAATATTGGCCACAAATTGAAATTATCCATAAGAAATTAATGTTGACCATTAGGAGCAATGAATATGCGTAATTTGATTTTTTGGTTTGCGAAGGATCGGATGTCCAATAATTAATGGTTCGTCGATGACCAATATTACCATATCAATTTCGGCTAATTTGACCATTTGGATGTTCACGAAAAAGTATTAGGTCTTAATATTAAAAGGAATAAAAAGAGGGAGGAAGTAAAATAAAAATGGTCAGGAAAATAACTTTCCTGGAGAGATTTTATGTTTTCAAGGCGGGTTAGTGTTTGGGTCAAATAAGTTAGAAAACTGGGTATTTTATGGGGGATTTTTGAACCGATAGATGGACGAAAGATATATTTAGCCCTGACCAATAGCTCAAAGACAATTTTGGCACCTTTTCATTTATTTAGTTGAATTAGACCAGTAATAAAATGACACGTATAATTTAAATAAAACCTTTTTTAATTCAAGTTGATCGTTAGGCATAAGGGTAAAAATGAGTCGAAAATATAACGTTGGGGACATTTTTGGCCCTTTTCCGCTCTATATATTAGGCGCATAGCTAGAGGGACTCCGAACCCTTCTCGTCAAAAAAACATGCCGTATATATAAATTTCGTTTTTTCCCTAAATTCCTTTCGTGAATATCTGGCCTCCTTAGCTATCTGACACTCGACTAAGCGCTCATTAGATTTAGTTCATGTAGAAACAAGACCTCGTTCATAAAATGAACCATTTACTTGTACTTTTTTCCAATTCACTATACCATTTCTTGCATATGTAAAAACTAGGAGTTGATTGTTCACACCATATTATGTCGACAAGAATCTATGGAAGTTTCTTTGACCAGATTACTTATATTTTCTACTAGGATGAAGAGAAAGTAGTGTAACTCGTTGATTGAATGAATTCTGCTCTTTTCTAGGAGGCCTTTCTCTATTGTTACTTTTGATTAAAATGCTGATAATTTTGTAACCCTTGAGTGAATATCAGACTTGGGTAAGATTGAATCATAAAAGGGTGCTATTACTTTGTATTTTGTTATACTTTGAATGTTCTTTCTATGATACAATTGCTTCACTGTACTGTTTGCTGAACTAAGATGCTCGTGTAAAGAGATACCACAGTAGCTGCCTAGGACATTAGAGGTTAATTTCTAATGTGTGGGGGTGGGGTGGGGGTGGGGTGGGGGTTGGGGTTGCAACTTGCAAGATGCTAGGGAAACACCAGGAACACAACAGGGATGAACCAAAATTCCAGTGCAATATGCCTAGATTAAAAATAGTTGTTCAAGAAAGTAGTAACTCAAGACAGCTAAAAGTACATGGCAACAGTATTTTGGCAAAATGAAAAATTAAGATCTTGGTTTCTCCTTTTTCTCCTTGAAGAGAGCCAAGAGAGAAACACCAGATACCTTCACCACCTTGAACCTGACACCAGGAATATCTCCCACGGCATGACCCTTTCGACCAAATCCAGCAATCAATACCTCATCCTGCAACTCCAAAAATAAACGGATAGGAACTAAGAAATCTGAAAAACATTTTGTGCGTGGAGATATGTGGAAGCAAAGGACTCACATTTTCTTCAATGTAGTTCAAACAACCATCATTAGGAACAAATGCAGCAATCTTCTTTCCATTTTTGATCAATTGAACCCTAGCACATTTACGAATAGCAGAGTTGGGCTGCTTAGCCTCAATACCTCTACAATTTCAAAATTAACTGGTTAGATACAAGGGCTTTTGAAACAGAATGGCTAATGGATAAGTTATCAAACTCGAGTAAAATAGAACTACTTACATCTTCTCAAGCACAATGCCTTTAGCGTGGGATGAGCCAGCAAATGGCTTCTTCCATTCATTTCCAAGATGGGACTTCTTGTAGGACTTGTCAGCCCATCTTTGTCTTCTACGGTGGGACTTCAGCTTGCGTCCAGCTCCCATACCTCGTGTCTTCCTGAAAATTTTACCCTATTAAGAGACAACTCGCGTAATGAACAGAAGCATATGCTTTCTCACTTTCACTAATATATTCTTAATTACATCAGAACACCTCAACGATTAGTCATTGTTGGGGGAATGACATATCGTAATAGAGAACAGACATTTCAATGCAAAACCAACATATCAAACTATAAGAAACAATGATCTTCCAATTGCTAATTGCCTTGGTATCTTAGAATTTGTCTCTAAAATCCAGGAAGAAGCACATCAAATTTCTTATTCCTAATCTTGCAGAACTCCTGAACACGACAAGCAATTTCCTTACAAAGCTCTTTAAGTAACAAAGAAAATAAGATCTGCTATTTTTATTTTGATAACTGTCCGAGCCAGCTTATGTGGACCTCGACTAATTCCACGGAATACCTACTGCCTCACACAGCAACAGGTGGTAACTCCACAAAAAAAGTTTGCTAATTTTTAAAAGCACCATCAATTCGTGCAATAAATCTACTGTTCCTATAACCTCCACGTCCACCGTTTTCAAATTACAACCTTCTAGCAATCAGGCACTTCAAAAATTTTACACGCTCAGTAACTCGATTAACAATTGTTACATATTGGGCATGGAAAAGCTATAAAATCTGCATTACATAGTTTATTCATATAATATATCCGATATAATTAGAAACATTCATTTTTAAGCAGACAACAATAGAACCCAGATTCCAGGATAGGCAAAAGGGGAGAGAACTATTAGGAATCGATTAAAAGAGGACCAAAACACTTAGACTTGAAATGCAGATATAAAGTTTTCACATGGAAATAATGCAATTTGAAGATGACTGTAACACATAGAAAATGATTAAAGGAGAAAAACAACAAATCATACCCCATGTTTGCTGAGTGAAAAGAAGCTCAAACTTCAGACTAGGGTTTGAGAGGTTGCAGATGAGAAGAGAAGAGAGAGCCGCTCATAAAACCCTAACCTTTATTGAAGTTGTGTTTTTGAATTATTGAATGAATTGGAGCTCTTGGATTGGGCTTCTCGAAATTGGGCTGAAGAGTTTTGGGCTTCTGTAATTATTGTTAGAGAAACTTTCAGAAACCACTATGTTTCAGTGGTTATTAGCTAGTTGTAGCTGTCATTTACTATATTAATTCTTATATTTATGTTTTCAGATTTTTTAGAATGTATTTGATGTATTTAAGCTACTATATTTATGAATACAATAGCATTTCTAGGCGTGAAACAGGGGATTACAGCTAGACAGATTTTTGTATTCGATTGTATTCACGGCGTGAAATAGGGGATTACAACTAGATAGATTATTGTATTCGACTTTATTCACGATATGTATTTGTGAATACAGTAACATAAATTGCGCAATTCATGGTCTATTCAGTTGTTTTAAACGGAAGTGAATCAATTAACATAATAGACTCCTAATATAGCTCAACAAACTCAATTATAACACACAAAATTTGTATTTCCAGTTATAAAAAAGATTCTCAACCGAAAAATATCCCAAAAATATATCAATATTCAGAGAAAAATATGCTGAATATTTTTCCCAGCTGATAAATACAACAAAAATAGAGAATTTGAATACATATATACATCTGAATACATAAATTATATTAATTAAAAAAATATATGAATACATTCATGAAATACAACGAGATAGTGAATACAATGAAATACATGGAATACAGTGAGATACATTGAAATACAATGAAAAAAAGACAATGAATACTATAAAATACAGCAAGATACATTGAAATACATTGAAATATATTAACAAAAAATTCAAATTGCTCAGCCCAAACTCCGTCGTCTTTGTTCAAAAACAACCCTAATATCGTCTCGTTGAGAGGGCTGGGATTCTGATTCGAAACGCAATTGTTCCTGTTACCATAATACTCTCACATGCGCGTCAAAAAACCTATTCTTTACAATTGAATTTGAATGGCGTTTGTGGATTGGGACGGAAAACCCCAGATTGGGCAGAACCCTAGAACGACGAAGAGAAGAGGAAGATGAAGATTTATATAGAGTTTTGTTTCTTGTGATACAATGGGCCAAATTTTTGGACAATGAAATTTGGGCTGCTGTGGTAGATCGTAGGGATATTTATTGAGAAATTTTCACAAACCCTGGGAAAGAAGTGTTGGCTCTTTCATTCTGTGTAGGGATGACTTGGTAATATAAATTCCAGATTGAGAGTCAAAACTACCCGTTTCGATCTGTATTTGGAAGAATTGTGGTTATATTCATGGAGAAAGACTGGAGTTGAGAGAGAGGGAGGGTGGAGAAAAATCTGAAAGAATGAAAGAGAAAAATAATACAAAGCGTATTTTATGGCGTAAGAGTAGGAGGTGACCATAAATAGATATTTGGCTATAAAAATCAAAAGGTAGCTATGGAATATAATTTTTTAGAAGGGTATTTATTAAAAATAAATAAGATATCAACCATTGCTATAGGAGGTAAAAATTTCTTATTATTATTATGGAAAAACACGAATGACAGGAAAAATGACAATATATAGCCGCTCTCAAAATAATAGCCGAATATATATATATGTTATATATAAAAATTATACAAATTTTATACACTTTTTTCGGCTACTTAATGCAAATAGTTTCTGGTGTAGGCTAAAAGTGATAATATCTCAAAACGATATTGTATAGTCACTCTTAAAATAATAGCCCAAAAAAATTGTAAGTTATATATGAATTTATTTATTTTTACAAAATTTCATATATTTTTATGGCTATCGAATGTAAATAGTTTCTGACGCATGCTAAAAGTAATCTTTGTCCGAAATTATTTTTGCATTTTCTTTTTAAATTTTCCTTTTATAAGATTCTCTATATTTTTGGTTTGTTGAAAGGCATACTGCTTATAGTCTTTAGGCAAGCTAATTAGCAAAAACATCAATGATTTCAAGGATAAGCAACGATCTTAAATAATCTGTCTTACTCATTGGAAAAGCTTTAGATTCGTATTAACAAGTAACAACATTCTTGTTTAGGTATAACAGTACTTATTAACAACACTAACGGTAGAGAGGCGGATCGAAGCTTTTAAGTTTATGGGTTCGTGTCGCAATTTCAAATTAATATACAATAATAATTGGATTCACAAATAGATATTTAATAAAAAAATTTAACAAAATATATGGTTTACGCAAAAGTTACTGGGTTCTCCGAAACCCATATATTATACTCTAGATCCGCCCCTGACTGTAGTAATAATAGTTTTTACACCTGCTAACTGTTACAACCAAAATACTTTTACGGCAACTAAGCACACCCCGATGATATCTGTACCGTAAAGATTCATCATGAATTGATTAGTTTTATATTGACTTTTAATTTATTGCAATCCTTCTCTTTTATACGGGCATAAGACCGACAATGTAAGCAAGCTCATATTGATAAAGTTTTCACGTACCCAACAACAACAACAACAATAATAACAACAACAATTCAGTGAAATCTCACTAGTGGGGTCTGGAAAGAGTAATGTGTACGCAGATCTTACGCCTACCCGAAGGAGTTGAGAGGCTGACCCTAGAATACCACGATGTGATGAGCCACTCAGCCAAGTATAACGACCACTCAAGGGTTAAAAATAATCAGCATTTTAGTCAAAAAGTAACACTAGAAAAAATCGTCCTACAAAAGATCCAGAATTCATTCTGTCAACAATATAATTTATTTACACTCTTTTCTCTTCGTCCTACTAAAAAGAATAACTTGTGATATGCTCAATTAGGGGTGATAAATGGGCGGGCCGAGTCAGAATGATTCGGGTCGAAAACGGATAATGCAAAAATGAATAAATTATCATACCTGATCCATATTTAATATAGATAAAAAATGAGTTAATCGATGGATATACACATTATCCATGACTTCTTGAATATGATCACTTTGGGAGAATTCCTAGTCTCCTAAACTTGAGAAACCATAATTTGAGGTTTTACAAATTTAAAGTTAAACTTATTAGTTATCCATTGGTTATACATTTTCTAAATGGATAATATGTTTCTTATCCATATTTGACCTGTTTTTAAAAAGTTCATTATCTAACCTATTTTTTAGCAGATAAATATAGATGAATGACTATTTTTTTAACCATTTTGCCATCACTATACTCAAGTAATTTTCATAAATTGCTCTCTAACATAATATGAGTAAATAATCAGCATTCAGCTCCCCTCCTTGACAATGACATATGTGAGTACAGGGAAAATTAAACGAATAGGAAAAATAACAACAATAACTCAGTATAATCTCACAAGTGAGGTCTAGCAAATTGAAAAAAATAGAAGTAAAAATTTATGTGCTTACGATAAAATTGCCACCTAATATAGAAGGGATGGAATGAACGGGTTGGTATGCAAATATTGAAAAAGTTGACCCTCCCAAAATGATTGATTGACTGCAAAAACATTCGAATACAGAACATTTACCACTCAATCACAATATGTTAGGGTCATTTTTTTGAAAGTAAGTTGAGCCTATCCTCAATAATGCTCTTTGAACGCTAAGTTTCATCGCCATATACAAAATGTGTGTTTGTCTAAACAATATAACAACCCATAGATATATACTTTTCTATTATTAGTGAAGAATCTTGAATGAATGTAACTAAATTTGAGGGTTTTCTCACTCTTATCATGTGTCTCACATTTGAAGGACAAAAGAGATAATCGATAATTAATCGACGGATTAGACACCAAAATCGTTAAAGAAAGAGAGGTGATGATTAATGTAATCTTTTACACAAGACTTATGATGAAGAAGAGAGAGGTTTGTCGTGGTGAATTGATTAATTGAAAGACTTTATTGGGATTTTGTCAGACTTAAGAGAAGATTATTGGTATTATTTATACTTGATAAGCTATAGTCAAAGATTTCTTTGCGGTCCATTTTCTTTCTTCACTTATTTGTCTTTTGTGAAAGACAAACGGTCTTTCATTACTTCTTTTCTTCTTCTTGTATTGAATTGCTCTTTGTTGGGCTTGTAAAGAGCTAGTAAAAGGGAGTGGTCTCACGCACATGAGAAATTGGTCTTGAAAGCAAAACGGACCGATTTGCCCCCCTACGCGTGAGATATACGTGATGCCTAATCTAAATCTGATTTTGCTAAAATTTATTTCTCATTTTTTGAGCTTACCAGAAAAGGTGTTCAAATACATGCTTACCAGAATGTCAAAATTCATTCTCTTTGAATTGAATTTTGTAAATCCAATTTAATTCTCCTTCTTATAACAGCTCTAGCATCTTATCTATATTAGGAGCTGTTTTGTGAAGTTTTCAAAAAAAAAAATACCTTCATCTTCTCTTCTTCTTCAATCTTCTACGCGATTATTTTGTGCAAATTTCAAACTGTCAGCTATGAGTGCACGTGTTTGAAAGTGTTGTGGAACCTTGAGGACTGACCATTCTTAACGAATTGCACATGAGTAGCTTTTGTAAGTGTTATGTGAGTGGGAAAAGATATTTTTGAGAAACAATCTCAAAGCACTTCTTCTTCATAGAACCTTTTTGAAGAAAAAATAACTCTTCAATAATGTCCATAGTGTTATAAAATAAAAGTAATGCAGTAAAATGTAAATAAGAAGAGATAGAAAGAAGAGAGAAGTGGTTTTTTCTTTCACTTTGGTGTATTTTTCCATTGCAATTACATGACTCTTTATAGGCATAAAAAGTAAAGATGATGGACATAAAGTAGGAAATTTAATCTTTAAGTTATTCACAAAATGGGCATCCAATGTAGCATCCAATGTAGTATCCAAAGTAGTATCCAATGTACAAACTATTCATAACACTCCCCCTTGGATGTCCATGTAAGATAATATGCCTCATTAAAAACTTACAAAAAAAATATTGGGATGTACATAGTTATTTATAATATGCATTGCTTGCTGCCTCATTAAAAACCTTACCAGGAAAACCTAGTGGGACAAAACCTTGGTTAAGGAAAAGAGTACAGCGTGTAGTTACTGTCACACCTCCTTTTTCCGCCCCCGCGAGGGTACAAGGAGTTTTTTTCCAATTAAAGGACAGTCGAAACGGGATTTGTTTATTTATTTCAGAGTCGCCACTTGGGAGATTTAGGGTGTCCCAAATCACCAGTTTAATCCCGAATCGAGGAAAAGAATGACTCCATATTACAGTCCGCGAACCAGAAATCCGGATAAGGAATTCTGTTAACCCGGGAGAAGGTGTTAGGCATTCCCGAGTTCCGTGGTTCTAGCACGGTCGCTCAATTGTCATATTTGGCTTATTTATCTGATTTTAATACAATTATGAACCGATGTGCCAATTTTAACTCTTTACCACTTTATTATTATTATTATTATTTTAAAAAAATTGTGAACATCGTTTAAAACATGTCTTTGGATTACGTCACATGAAATGCACCCGCAATCCGGAACACATTTTTATTCAATGTTTTAGGATTTAGATTTGGGTCGCATGAAATGCGCATCCGAGTTTAAGAAGGTAAAATTAATTAAATCGCGCCTAAAGAGTCTAGCGTATCATTATTTTGGGTAGGGCCGTGAAATTTGCTAAAACGGCTCCTCCCTAATTCTAAGCGATTAAATGTACATTTATTGAGGGCCCCGCAATCTATACATTTCATTAAGCGAGGCTCATCTCATTTATTTGGACAAATCTTAAAACGACTACATTTTTCTATAAAAATAAGTCTCTAAAATAAAGAAAGAAAATCCTAATTTATTACTAGCTTTTATTATTTTAAGAAGACATGACATGCTAATTGCTTGATTAATACAAATATTGATGAAAAAGGAATTTCACTCTTAATTTCGAAATTATAAATAAAATAAAAATTCAACAACTAATATTCAAAATAAACAAATATAGCTAGATTAAAACTCAGCATTGTTATTTTTTTTTAAAAAAAATTATTGAGATTAATTATTCACAATCATTTGAAACTAGATTTAACCATAATTACTAAAGCTTATTAGAAAGTTTATTAGACTTAAACGTTCTCTTAATCTTGCTTAAGCTCAAGTCATGCCTTAATGCCTAATTTACGATGTTTAATTTAAATTCGTGTCTTAGCTAAATTTAGCTACTTGTTCATGATCAACCTATAATCTTGAAGCCTTCATAACTAGTGAATTAACCTATTTTGCCGAACTGATTTATTACAGACTAACTTATGATATTATTTTCTTATTCCAGTTATTATTTAGTAATTCATGAAATAGCTTAAATACAATCAACAAAAGGAACAAAGAAATAAAAACGAAATTAAAACTTCAAATTTTCATTCTTCATATGTATTCACGCTTCATATTTCGGATTACAATAAACAGCTTTTCAGTTGTGTACCTGATATTGGAAGCAAAAGAAAATGAATATGAGAATCAGCAACAGCAGTAAAATCAGTACAACACAGCAACAATAGCCCAGCAACAGTAACAACCCAGTAACAGACCGGTGGAGTAGTAATCCAAAAAAAAACAAAAGCTTCCAGCTTTTATGAAACAACAATTAATTCTGATTTCAAACAACAAAAGAAAACAGAATATTTTTTTTAGTTTTTTTATTATATTTGAAAGCTTAAATATTTTTCGGAATTTTCTATCTCTTAAATGTTCAGCCTTTTTCTCTCTCTTATTTTCAGATTTGTTTCTCTCTCCCGTTTTTTTTTCTGTATGTGTATTTCTCTTGTCTTTTCTTTTTATTCTGATTTCAAGACTTCTTATAACCCCTCTCATAAAATCTTTCCATTAATTAAAATCAACCCATTTTCTCTACCAAACCCATTATCTTCCCACTCATTCCCATTACATTAAATAACATATCACACCACCCCATTTCATTTTGTCCCCCATGCTTTATTTAAAATAATGCAAGATTCCCCTTTAAATTAAATCTTGTCCCCCCTTTATATTAAATAATCATATCACAACCCACCCCATTTCATTTTGTCCCCCATGCTTCAAATAAACAATTACAAAATGTACAATTCCTAAACTACCCCTTCCGACCTTACTGAAATTACCAAACTACCCCTGAACGTATTACAAATTTACCAAACTACCCATCAGCTATAACACATCAATTAATCAAACTTAACCAAAATATAGACAATATGATCAATTTCTAACAATGTTCAAACAACAATATGAACACGGATGAACATCATAACAACAATATCACATGAACATGATTTTAACAACATTTCAACAACAAATCACATGAACACAAATTGAACAACCAAGAACAACTAAAATTTGATTGAACAATATTTTAGCAACAAACAATCCTATTTTTGGATTCAACAACAACAACAAACAAAGTATGAAGATTTCTAAATTCAATCATATTGAACTTAAAATCAACTCTAACAACATTACAACAAACAATTCTTATATTAAACTTTAAACAAGATTATGAGAACAATTCAAGCAATAATCATAAATGGTAAACAAGAAATCAAACTATACAAAATTCGGATTCAAGATCATCCAAACAAAGTATGAACATGAATGAATCTATTTTAAGACAACAAACATGACGGATTAAACGATTAAAACAATATATTCCTTTAATACAACTAAATTCTTTAAACAAATAACAAGATCGACGAAGAAACAATTATGAACTTAAACTTGAACTTAACAATATTAACAATTTCTAACAATACATAAACACATGAAACAAATTGAAGAAATAGTTGATTAAATTTCAATTTGAATCTAACAAACATCAAACTAACAAATACTTACTTAAACAATAATACAAACATGAAATAAACATGAAAACAACTAATTAAACTTCTATTTTGAAATCTGAAAATTAATTTTAACAAAGCACATGAACATGAACAAACTAGAAAAATAATTTCAACGATGAACAACGAACAAAACAAGAATTGAATTCTTTAACGATTTTGGATCCGGAAAATATCAAACAAAAATATGGACAAAAATAAAACTCAAAAACAACTAACCGGAGATGAATCAACGACGAACTTTGATTGTAAACAAATCTGTCCGAGAACGAATCTCGCACCAAGATAACTTGACGTCGAAGACGACTACGAACGGACGACCAAAGAAGGTGGTCGTTTGGCATCGTTTAAAACGAAGAATGGCAGCCCGCCACAAGCAGAAGGCAGCAGCAGCAATACTGCTGGAGCAGCAGCACGAAACAGTAGCAGCAGCGGTGTCGGAGAAGATGCAACGACAGCCATGGGAGCTCGAGTTCGAGCTCGATGAAGCTCGTCCATGGCTGGACGCGGCGGGCAGCAGTTGTGGTGGTTTGTTTGGACGACACAGCAGCAACATGAAGGATGAAAAACGCAGCAGCAGCAGTGTTGGAGAAGAAGAAAACGCAACAGCAGGAGGAGAAGCAACTACGGGCAACAATGGTGGCGTAGAAGTTGCTCGACGAACTTGAAAAACGCAGCCATGGCAGCGAGGGGATGTCGTGGGGGTGAGAGTGGTTGTGTTGTGTGTGTGTTGACGTGAGGGGGGCAGGGGTGTGAGGGGGGAAGGTCTGCCATGGGAGGAAGGGATGTGAGCTTGAGGAAGAAGAAGAAGATAGGAGAGGGGGGGCGGATGGTTTAGATTTTTAGGGTTTTCTTCTCTTATTTTTTTTTGTTTTGTTTTTGTTTTGTAAAAATGAAAGACAAATGGGGTTTGAGTCTTTTGGGTTATGGACTGGGTCGACCCAGTTCGAAATGGACTGGGTCGTAGGGAAGATTGGGCCAATTTTTGGGCCTGTGGCTTGAAATTGAAGAAGAGGCCTAATTCCGACTTTCTTTATATTTTTGCTTTCTTTTCTTCTTTTATTTCTCTAAAACTAAATTATAAAAATACTTAAACTATTATTAAGAATTAAATTAAGTTATAAAAGCGCAAATTAACTCCCAATAACAATTAACGCACAATTAAGTATTAATTAAGCATAAAATTGTATATTTGGACATTAAATGCTAAAAATGCAAACGATGCTTATTTTTGTAATTTTTTAATTTTTGTAAAACAAATTTAATTACTAACAACTATAGAATTAAATCCTACATGCAAAATGCGACATATTTTTGTATTTTTTATTAATTTATCAAATAAACACGCACAGACAAATACAAATAATTATTCAAAATATCACAAAATATCACAAAATTGCACACCAAAGAAAAATCATTTTATTTTTGGATTTTTTGGGAGTAATTCTCATATAGGGCAAAAATCACGTGCTTACAGCTGCCCCTCTTTGCCCGGATACACGAAGGGTTTTCGTGCAAAGATAAAGCGAGCGATTTTTGCCCATCCGAGTACTCCGTGTGAAGCATTTTTTGAAAAAGATTTGACCAAATTATCACTTGAACGAACTTGTTGTACATCTATTTCACCGTTCTTCTGAAGATCATGAGTGAAAAAGAATTTCGGTGAAACGTGTTTTCTTCTATCTCCTTTGATATATCCTCCTTTCAATTGAGCTATGCATGCAGCATTGTCTTCATACAATATTGTTGGAATATTCTCTTTCGAAGAAAGACCACATGTTTGTTGAATGTGTTGAGTTATAGATCTTAATCAAACGCATTCCCGACTTGCTTCGTGAATGGCTATTATCTCTGCATGATTTGAAGAAGTAGCAACCATAGTTTGTTTTGTCGAACGCCATGATATGGCTGTACCTCCACTTGTAAATAAATAGCCTGTCTGAGATCGACCTTTGTGTGGATCAGACAAATATCCTGCATCTGCATAACCAATCAATGATGGCTTGGATTCATTTGAATAAAATAAACCCATATCAATGGTCCCTTGGAGGTATCTGAATATATGTTTAATACCATTCCAGTGTCTTTGTGTTGGCGAAGTACTAAATCTTGCCAATAAGCTTACTGAGAAAGCTATATCTGGTCGGGAATTATTGGCAAGATACATTAATGCCCCAATTGCACTAAGATATGGTACTTCGGCACCAAGAAGCTCTTCATCATTTTCATGAGGTCGGAATGGATCTTTCTTTATATCAAGTGATCTCACAACCATCGGGGTACTCAATGGATGTGCTTTATCCATATAGAATCGCTTTAAAATCTTTTCGGTGTATGTTGATTGATGGACAAATATTCCATCTTTCATATACTCAATTTGTAGACCAAGACAAAATTTTGTCTTTCCAAGATCTTTCATTTCAAATTCTTTCTTCAAACAGTCTACTGTTTTTGGAAGCTCCTCAGGAGTTCCAATGATATTTAAATCATCAACATACACAGCGATTATAACAAATTCAGATCCAGACCTTTTTATAAAGACACAAGGACAAATTGGATCATTCTTGTACCCTTCTTTCAACAGGTATTCACTCAGGCGATTGTACCACATACGACCTGATTGTTTCAATCCGTATAAAGATTTCTGAAGCTTTATTGAACAAGTTTCTCGAAAACTTTTATATGCTTCTGGCACTTTAAATCCCTCAGGTACTTTCATAAAAATTTCGTTGTCTAATGATCCATACAAATAGGCTGTAACAACATCCATTAGATGCATATCAAGTTTTTCTTGCACTGCCATATTTATGAGATACCTGAAGGTGATAGCATCCACTACAGGAGAATATGTCTCCATATAATCAATTCCAGGCCTTTGGGAAAACCCTTGTGCCACAAGTCGCGCTTTATATCTAACGACTTCATTTTTATCATTTCGTTTTCGCACAAAAACCCATTTATAACCTACTGGCTTTATGCCTTCAGGTGTTCAAACTATGGGTCCGAAGACTTCACATTTTCCAAGTGAAGTTAACTCTGTTTGGATAACGTCTTTCCATTTTGGCCAATCATTTCTCTGTCTACATTCATTGACAGATTTTGGTTCAAGATCCTCATCTTGTTGCATTATTTCAACAATAACATTATAAGCAAAAATGTTATTGATAACAATATTATTTCGGTTCCATCTTTTCCCGGTTGAGACATAACTTATTTATATCTCTTCATTTTCATTATTTTCAGGTACCTGGACCTCTCCTAAGGTCTTATCATTTGTTACGCCTTGGGGCTCTTCTTGAGCCACTACCTCTGTGTTATGTTCACTTTGATCACTTGCTCCTTTTCTTCTTCGAGGATTTTTATCTTTAGAACCTGTCACACCTCCTTTTTCCGCCCCCGCGAGGGTACAAGGAGTTTTTTTCCAATTAAAGGACAGTCGAAACGGGATTTGTTTATTTATTTCAGAGTCGCCACTTGGGAGATTTAGGGTGTCCCAAGTCACCAGTTTAATCCCGAATCGAGGAAAAGAATGACTCCATATTACAGTCTGCGAACCAGAAATCCGGATAAGGAATTCTGTTAACCCGGGAGAAGGTGTTAGGCATTCCCGAGTTCCGTGGTTCTAGCACGGTCGCTCAATTGTCATATTTGGCTTATTTATCTGATTTTAATACAATTATGAACCGATGTGCCAATTTTAACTCTTTACCACTTTATTATTATTATTATTATTTTAAAAAAATTGTGAACATCGTTTAAAACATGTCTTTGGATTACGTCACATGAAATGCACCCGCAATCCGGAACACATTTTTATTCAATGTTTTAGGATTTAGATTTGGGTCGCATGAAATGCGCATCCGAGTTTAAGAAGGTAAAATTAATTAAATCGCGCCTAAAGAGTCTAGCGTATCATTATTTTGGGTAGGGCCGTGAAATTTGCTAAAACGGCTCCTCCCTAATTCTAAGCGATTAAATGTACATTTATTGAGGGCCCCGCAATCTATACATTTCATTAAGCGAGGCTCATCTCATTTATTTGGACAAATCTTAAAACGACTACATTTTTCTATAAAAATGAGTCTCTAAAATAAAGAAAGAAAATCCTAATTTATTACTAGCTTTTATTATTTTAAGAAGACATGACATGCTAATTGCTTGATTAATACAAATATTGATGAAAAAGGAATTTCACTCTTAATTTCGAAATTATAAATAAAATAAAAATTCAACAACTAATATTCAAAATAAACAAATATAGCTAGATTAAAACTCAGCATTGTTATTTTTTTTAAAAAAAATTATTGAGATTAATTAATCACAATCATTTGAAACTAGATTTAACCATAATTACTAAAGCTTATTAGAAAGTTTATTAGACTTAAACGTTCTCTTAATCTTGCTTAAGCTCAAGTCATGTCTTAATGCCTAATTTACGATGTTTAATTTAAATTCGTGTCTTAGCTAAATTTAGCTACTTGTTCATGATCAACCTATAATCTTGAAGCCTTCATAACTAGTGAATTAACCTATTTTGCCGAACTGATTTATTACAGACTAACTTATGATATTATTTTCTTATTCCATTTATTATTTAGTAATTCATGAAATAGCTTAAATACAATCAACAAAAGGAACAAAGAAATAAAAACGAAATTAAAACTTCAAATTTTCATTCTTCATATGTATTCACGCTTCATATTTCGGATTACAATAAACAGCTTTTCAGTTGTGTACCTGATATTGGAAGCAAAAGAAAATGAATATGAGAATCAGCAACAGCAGTAAAATCAGTACAACACAGCAACAATAGCCCAGCAACAGTAACAACCCAGTAACAGACCGGTAGAGTAGTAATCCAAAAAAAACAAAAGCTTCCAGCTTTTATGAAACAACAATTAATTCTGATTTCAAACAACAAAAGAAAACAGAATATTTTTTTTAGTTTTTTTTTTATTATATTTGAAAGCTTAAATATTTTTCGGAATTTTCTATCTCTTAAATGTTCAGCCCTTTTCTCTCTCTTATTTTCAGATTTGTTTCTCTCTCCCGTTTTTTTTCTCTCTCTGTATTTTTCTCTGTGTGTTTTTCTCTATCTGTATTCTTGTTCTTTTTTCTTCAAGACTTCATATATATAACACATCTCATAAACCTTTTAATCAATTAAATCAATACTTTTTCTCTACCCAACCCATTATCTTTCCACTCATCCCCATTACATTAAATAAACATATCACACCACCCCATTATATTTTGTCCCCCATGCTTTATTTAAAATAATGCAAGATTCCCCTTTAATTTAAATCTTGTCCCCCCTTTATATTAAATAATCATATCACAACCCACCCCATTTCATTTTGTCCCCCATGCTTCAAATAAACAATTTCAAAATGTACAATTCCTAAACTACCCCTTCCGACCTTACTGAAATTACCAAACTACCCCTAAACGTACTACAAATTTACCAAACTACCCATCAGCTATAACACATCAATTAATCAAACTTAACCAAAATATAGACAATATGATCAATTTCTAACAATGTTCAAACAACAATATGAACATGGATGAACATCATAACAACAATATCACATGAACACGATTTTAACAACATTTCAACAACAAATCACATGAACACGAATTGAACAACAAAGAACAACTAAAATTTGATTGAACAATATTTTAGCAACAAACAATCCTATTTTCGGATTCAACAACAACAACAATCAAAGTATGAAGATTTCTAAATTCAATCATATTGAACTTAAAATCAACTCTAACAACATTACAACAAACAATTCTTATATTAAACTTAAAACAAGATTATGAGAACAATTCAAGCAATAATCATAAATGGTAAACAAGAAATCAAACTATATAAAATTCGGATTCAAGATCATCCAAACAAAGTATGAACATGAATGAATCTATTTTAAGACAACAAACATGACGGATTAAACGATTAAAACAATATATTCCTTTAATACAACTAAATTCTTTAAACAAATAACAAGATCGACGAAGAAACAATTATGAACTTAAACTTGAACTTAACAATATTAACAATTTCTAACAATACATAAACACATGAAACAAATTGAAGAAATAGTTGATTAAATTTCAATTTGAATCTAACAAACATCAAACTAACAAATACTTACTTAAACAATAATACAAACATGAAATAAACATGAAAACAACTAATTAAACTTCTATTTTGAAATCTGAAAATTAATTTAACAAACAACATGAACACAATAGAAAATTATTTCAAAGATGAACAACGAACAAAACAAGGATTAAATCATTTAACGATTTTGGATCCGGAAAATATCAAACAAAATATGAACAAAAATAAAACTCAAAAACAACTAACCGGAGATGAATCAACGACGAACTTTGATTGTAAACAAATCTGTCCAAGCCTCGACCAAAGCTCGAACGAAGGACGACGAAGACGAAGAAGAAGTAGAAGCAGCGGCGGAGGAAGGAGGAGCAGCGGCAGCGTCGCGGACAGCCATGGCTGCTCGTCGCAGCTGGACACGGGCAGCAGCTGGTCGTCTACTGCTGCTGCGTTCAGCAGCTTATGGAGAAAATGGAGCAGCAGTTCGGGAAGCCATGGACGACGCAGAGGCAGCAAGAAAAAGCAACAAACATGGCGATGGGTTGACGACGAAGACGCAGCCATGGACGAGCCTTTTGAGCTTGACATGGAGAAGATGGGCTTCTTGGTGGTGTGTGCGCTTGTGTCGAAGGAGATTAAGCTGCTGGAGCTTAGCCATGGCAGCCATGGATGTGTGTTTTAGAGTTTGGAGAAGAAAGAAGAAAAGAAGAAGAAGAATGATAGGGGGGGCGGATGACTTAGGTCATTTTTAGGATTTTTTTTTTTTTTTTGTTTTGTTTTGTTTTGTGTCTTTGAAATGCAAGATAGGGGTATTGGGTCTTTTGGGTTATGGACTGGGTCGACCCAGTTCGAAATGGACTGGGTCGTAGGGAAGATTGGGCCATTTTTTGGGCCTATGTCTTGAAATTGAAGAAGAGGCCTAATTCCGACTTTCTTTATATTTTCGCTCTCTTTTCTTCTTTTATTTTTTCTAAAACTAAATTATAAAAATACTTAAACTATTATTAAAAACTAAATTAAGTTATAAAAGCGCAAATTAACTCCCAATAACAATTAACGCACAATTAAGTATTAATTAAGCATAAAATTGTATATTTGGACATTAAATGCTAAAAATGCAAACGATGCCTATTTTTGTAATTTTTAATTTTTGTAAAACAATTTTAATTACTAACAATTGTAGAATTAAATACTACATGCAAAATGCGACATATTTTTGTATTTTTTATTAATTTAGCGAATAAACACGCACAGACAAATACAAATAATTCTTCAAAATATCACAAAATATCACAAAATTACACACCAAAGAAAAATCATTTTATTTTTGAATTTTTTGGGAGTAATTCTCATATAGGGCAAAAATCACGTGCTTACAGCTGCCCCTCTTTGCCCGAAGACACGAAGGGTTTTCGTGCAAAGATAAAGCGAGCGATTTTTTGCCCATTCGAGTACTCCGTTGAAGCATTTTTTGAAAAAGATTTGACCGAACCTTTGCTTCAAAGGTTTCCTACATATCCTGGGCTAAATAGGAATCAGGTCAATGTAGTTCGGAAAACTTTGGTAGCTGGGACTACCGTTGGACTGCACTGTTACTGTTGTTGCATGCTATTACTACTGCTTACCGATCTCCTTGTTACACCGTGCTTAAAAGAAAACAAGAAGCTAGGCTAGACTAAAATTTGTTCTTGTTGCCTTGCTTTCTTGTCGGCTTGTGTTTCCTCCGGTGCTTTTCTTCCGATGCTTTTCTTCCTTTTGACACATGGACTTGAGTTTATGCTGGGACCTCTTGTTGCAACCTTCTGCTTCCCGGTGCTGGGGATTTTATTGTTTACTGCTGGGGATTCCTGTTGTAACCTTCCGCCTTCCGGTGGGGTTACTGATTCCAAACTCTGTAATACAAGACTAAAAAGTTGCTTCAATGCAAAATTATGAAATGTATGCCCGCATTATACTGGTGGGCGACCTAGAGCTGAAAGTATTCCCGCATTTTACTGGTGGGCGACCTAGAACATGAATGTATTCCCGCATTTTACTGGTGGACGACCTAGAACTGAAATGTATTCCCACATTTTACTGGTGGGCGACCTAGAACTGAAATGTATTCCCGCATTTTACTGGTGGGCGACCTAGAACAGAAAGTATTCCCGCATTTTACTGGTGGGCGACCTAGAACTGAAATGTATTCCCGCATTATACTGGTGGGCGACCTAGAACTTAAAAGTATTCCCGCATTCTACTGGTGGGCGACCTAGAACTGAAATGTATTCCCGCATTTTACTAGTGGGCGACCTAGAACTGAAATGTATTCCCGCATTTTACTGGTGGGCGACCTAGAACAGAAAGTATTCCCGCATTTTACTGGTGGGCGACCTAGAACTGAAATGTATTCCCGCATTTTACTGGTGGGCGACCTAGAACAGAAAGTATTCCCGCATTATACTGGTGGGCAACCTAGAACTTAAAAGTATTCCCGCATTCTACTGGTGGGCGACCTAGAACTGAAATGTATTCCCGCATTTTACTGGTGGGCGACCTAGAACAGAAAGTATTCCCGCATTTTACTGGTGGGCGACCTAGAACTGAAATGTATTCCCGCATTTTACTGGTGGGCGACCTAGAACAGAAAGTATTCCCGCATTATACTGGTGGGCGACCTAGAACTTAAAAGTATTCCCGCATTCTACTGGTGGGCGACCTAGAACTGAAATGTATTCCCGCATTTTACTGGTGGGCGACCTAGAACTGAAATGTATTCCCGCATTTTACTGGTGGGCGACCTAGAACTGAAATGTATTCCCGCATTCTACTGGTGGGCGACCTAGAACAGAAAGTATTCCCGCATTATACTGGTGGGCGACCTAGAACTTAAAAGTATTCCCGCATTCTACTGGTGGGCGACCTAGAACTGAAATGTATTCCCGCATTTTACTGGTGGGCGACCTAGAACTGAAATGTATTCCCGCATTTTACTGGTGGGAGACCTAGAACTGAAATGTATTCCCGCATTCTACTGGTGGGCGACCTAGAACTGAAATGTATTCCCGCATTTTACTGGTGGGCGACCTAGAACTGAAATGTATTCCCGCATTTTACTGGTGGGCGACCTAGAACATAAATGTATTCCCGCATTTTACTGGTGGGTGACCTAGAACTGAAATGTATTCCCGCATTATACTGGTGGGCGACCTAGAACTGAAATGTATTCCCGCATTTTACTGGTGGGCGACCTAGAACAGAAAGTATTCCCGCATTTTACTGGTGGGCGACCTAGAACTGAAATGTATTCCCGCATTTTACTGGTGGGCGACCTAGAACAGAAAGTATTCCCGCATTTTACTGGTGGGCGACCTAGAACTGAAATGTATTCCCGCATTTTACTGGTGGGCGACCTAGAACAGAAAGTATTCCCGCATTATACTGGTGGGCGACCTAGAACTTAAAAGTATTCCCGCATTCTACTGGTGGGCGACCTAGAACTGAAATGTATTCCCGCATTTTACTGGTGGGCGACCTAGAACTGAAATGTATTCCCGCATTTTACTGGTGGGCGACCTAGAACAGAAAGTATTCCCGCATTTTACTGGTGGGCGACCTAGAACTGAAATGTATTCCCGCATTTTACTGGTGGGCGACCTAGAACTGAAATGTATTCCCGCATTTTACTGGTGGGCGACCTAGAACAGAAAGTATTCCCGCATTTTACTGGTGGGCGACCTAGAACTGAAATGTATTCCCGCATTTTACTGGTGGGCGACCTAGAACTGAAATGTATTCCCGCATTCTACTGGTGGGCGACCTAGAACTGAAATGTATTCCCGCATTTTACTGGTGGGCGACCTAGAACTGAAATGTATTCCCGCATTTTACTGGTGGGCGACCTAGAACATAAATGTATTCCCGCATTTTACTGGTGGGTGACCTAGAACTGAAATGTATTCCCGCATTATACTGGTGGGCGACCTAGAACATAAAAGTATTCCCGCATTCTACTGGTGGGCGACCTAGAACTGAAATGTATTCCCGCATTTTACTGGTGGGCGACCTAGAACTGAAATGTATTCCCGCATTTTACTGGTGGGCGACCTAGAACAGAAAGTATTCCCGCATTTTACTGGTGGGCGACCTAGAACTGAAATGTATTCCCGCATTTTACTGGTGGGCGACCTAGAACAGAAAGTATTCCCGCATTATACTGGTGGGCGACCTAGAACTTAAAAGTATTCCCGCATTCTACTGGTGGGCGACCTAGAACTGAAATGTATTCCCGCATTTTACTGGTGGGCGACCTAGAACTGAAATGTATTCCCGCATTTTACTGGTGGGCGACCTAGAACAGAAAGTATTCCCGCATTTTACTGGTGGGCGACCTAGAACTGAAATGTATTCCCGCATTTTACTGGTGGGCGACCTAGAACTGAAATGTATTCCCGCATTTTACTGGTGGGCGACCTAGAACAGAAAGTATTCCCGCATTTTACTGGTGGGCGACCTAGAACTGAAATGTATTCCCGCATTTTACTGGTGGGCGACCTAGAACTGAAATGTATTCCCGCATTCTACTGGTGGGCGACCTAGAACTGAAATGTATTCCCGCATTTTACTGGTGGGCGACCTAGAACTGAAATGTATTCCCGCATTTTACTGGTGGGCGACCTAGAACTGAAAGTAAAATGACAGAAATGTATGCCTCTATTATATGGGCGGGCTCCCAACTTCAATGCTAACTTAGGAGGAAATGCGTCTCCTATGGGTAAACTAAACTTAGGAGGAAATGCGTCTCCTATGGGTAAAAGTAAATTTAGGAGGAAATACGTCTCCTATGGGTAAACTAAACTTAGGAGGAAATGCGTCTCCTATGGGTAAACTAAATTTAGGAGGAAATGCGTCTCCTATGGGTAAAACTAAACTTAGGAGGAAATGCGTCTCCTGTGGGTAAAACTAAACTTAGGAGGAAATGCGTCTCCTATGGGTAAAACTAAACTTAGGAGGAAATGCGTCTCCTATGGGTGAAACTAACTTAGGAAGTGCGTCTCCTATTGGCAGAACTAGACTTAGGAAGTGCGTCTCCTATTGGCAAAGGTGTGGAATGTATTCCCTTGTTATACAGGTGGGCACCTAAAATATGCAATGGACAGACAAGAAAAGTATTCCTTTCGTTATTCAGGTGGGCGCCTGGCTTCAACAACAACTTTGAAAATAAAATCCTATTCGAGGGCGGATGAACCCAAAATATCCTATTCGAGGGCGGATGAACCCAAAATATCCTATTCGAGGGCGGATGAACCCAAAATATCCTATTCGAGGGCGGATGAACCCAAAATATCCTGTTCGAGGGCGAATGAACCCAAAATATCCTGTTCGAGGGCGGATGAACCCAAAATATCCTGTTCGAGGGCGGATGAACCCAAAATATCCTATTCGAGGGCGGATGAACCCAAAATATCCTGTTCGAGGGCGGATGAACCCAAAATATCCTGTTCGAGGGCGGATGAACCCAAAATATCCTTATGACTTGAAAATGTCTTACCTCGAATACTTGCTGGGGATAACACTGTTGGGGAATTATTTACTTACCTGTTGGGGGGTAAAATGTTATCAGTTGGGGATAACGCTGTCGAGGATAACACTGTTGGGGGATTCTGATTCTTTCAGAACTAGTGCTTCACTGAGCTCAAGTTTCATCCCTTTGCTGGGGAACAACTTCCTCCATAGAACTTATTATGTTGGGGGCAACACTGGTTCTAAGACCACTTCCCTTGAGACTGGCGTTATCTTTATTCTTTCCCGCATGGGTACCTGACTTCCAGAAAATTTTCTAAGCAGAAGGAAAATTTTCTGCCCCAGTTTGATAATATCCCTTGCGGCATGCATTTCTGGCATCAATGCCATTTCCTTTACCTGTTTCAAATTAAACAAAATTTGTTAGTTTAAAACATAGTGGTTGGTTGTGATACCCCTACTGGGATGGCTTTTCCCTTTCTCCTTCCTTGCTCTGCGTTCCACAGCTTGTTGGGGATGATATTATGTGCTGGGGATAGTCCCTTCCTACTGGGGATATCCGTCTTCTTTTGTGACATAGCTCGGAAGCTGGCATTTCCCCGACCTTTTAGTCCTAGTATGAATTTCCCAAATCATGCTCATTGCTCTCCTTGATTTGCCCACGGGCTTTGGCCTTGAGGTTTATAACTTTGGTTTTGGCAAGGATATCCCTTTTGACACTCGTCAATCCTTTTGTCTATTCCCTTTTGCTGGGGATATTTTCTTGACACTGGCCTCGCGCTTGTTCCTCGCTGACTACACCATTTGGATGCACTAGTCAGATCTCATTTTGTATAATTGGGAAGCTGATGACATATTTTGAAGTCAATTCACACTTATTATGACCAGACAGACTCTATTGGGGAGTTTTTCTATGAAAGGAGAAAGACAAAAGAAACAAAATAAAAGACAAAGGAAACGATGACTCTTTTACAAAAGAAACTATAAATAAAAACCTATCAAACGAAAACACCGACTCTAATGGTCATGACATGCACATGTGGCCTATCCTTTGTTGTCAATCATCTTTCAAGACCTTCAATTGGCAATTCCCCATATGGTTCCTAATCTTATTCGACTTGTAGTGCCCGAAGGGTTTTCACTATCAAGCCTCTCTCATTTTGGTTTTTCTCTCAGCTTTCATCGCCTTATGGTGTCCGTGAAGATTTTCACCGATAAGACTCTCTCATTTGTATCACTTTTCCGCTGGGGATTTGGAGTGTTTCCGGTATGACTCTCTCTGCTGGAGATTAGAGTCCTTTCTGTTGTGGAACAGAGTGTTATGTTCGCCGGTAAGACTCTCATTTGTCTGACTTGGCATCTTTTGCAGACTGATCAGAAGGTCTTTCTTTGGACCGTAATGTGGTTTTTTTTGGATAAGCTTAGAAAGAAAGGGTATTAAAGGCTCAAACAAAATAAATTGGAGGTTTAAAATTACAACATTCGGAACCAATTTTGCTTACCACAAGCGCAACCCTTGCCCCAGTTTCTTGCTTGGGGATTATTTATTAATTTTTTTTTAATTTATTACACCATGCATACCATGCACATTATGCACACTATGCACCATATGACCGAGCTGTGAAGCGCCTACGTATCCTCTTTGAGGAATCAGGTCAAACGTAGTTCCCAATTCCTCTTTTTTCATTTGACTTTATTTTTTTTTATTTTTTTTTTTTGGTTACCATTTTTCTTTTCTTTTCTTTTTCGTTTTGTTGTTTTCTTTTCTTTTTTTTTTTCATGTTTTCATGCCATGCTCGCGTTTTCTAGTCGTTTTTACTGATTCCGAATGAGGGGTATGAAAGAAAAATAAGTAAGGCTCAAAAAGGGGTAACGAAGGATAAAGTGTTTAGGTAGCAGAACAAAATGCCTTCGTCATTCCAGTCTTCAAAACATGCCAAATGCAAACAACACAACAAACAATAGATTTATAGTCTCTTCCGACGGTGCTGGGCTTGACAATTATGTTAAACATATGTTTGTTCATTTGTCACTTCTAAAGCACCGTTGGGCGACACTCTCATTCTCTTTTATTATGAACGACCCTCATGCCAATTTAGGCGAATCTTTATTTAACGGTTTTCTTTGTGTTTTCCCCAGTTCCACATGACTCGGGCTCCAAATAATCTCAAACCGTTCTTATTTCCTTTAAATGCTTTGATCACCTTCTCAGGGTTTTATGATTAACTTTTAAGACTAGGCCCAAACTGGGTGCGCATGTCATGTCCCTAGAATCGGCATTGAACAAAAATGATAAAAGGACTAAACAAAAAGATGACTGGAAATAATAAAAGACCGGATTTTGTATTAGACTACCGGTGAAATGGTTTAAATAACAAAACAAACAAAACAATTCCAGAACAAAATCCTAAAACAAACTGGACAAGACAACATCCGACTTATAACCCTAATAATCCGAACAACAGAAATGACAACAAAATGAGCCACCACAAGCTTCTCTCTTGCTGACCAAGGAACGAAACGTCCTCCCACTTTATCAAAATTGGCATTTTAGCCACTGAGCTTTGCATCAATACTGCCGAGACCATTACCAGCTTCAATCTCATCAACCTCCGTCGGCAAGTTCTCGAGGGGGTTCGAGTGCTCCATGTCACTGTTATTAATCACAACCCGCCCTTCTCGGATCATTTTCTCTACTTCCCTTCTCCAACTATGACAGCTCTCAATGTTGTGCCCTATGACATTGGAGTGGTAGGCGCATCGCGCTGCCGGATCAAAGCTCCTTGCAAGTGGATTTGGAGTACATGCGGGGAGTGGTTCAATCGAGCCAGCATGCCTTAGCCTTTCAAACAGACTGGCATAAGATACCCCGATAGGGGTGAGAGCCTTTTCTCGTTTCAGCAACCTCTTCATTCTTGCATGTTGACAGGGCCGGAAACTTGATCCAGATGGCTTTTGGTAGGCTTGTATGGGTGGGTAAGCATTTCGTGGAGTCGGGTACCTGGGAAGTGAGGTATGGCTTTTGAGGTCACGGGGAAAGAAGTGGTGTTGGGGAGCGGAGAAACATTGAAGAGTGATGGAGCTACTCGGATAGCTGGGAAAGCTGCCATAAATGGGTTGGGATGGAGAGTATGGAGAATCTTCCATTATGGTGTTGGGTGCTTGGGAAATGACCGAGTTCAAGAGGCTTGGAGGTGGAGGGGGTGGTGCTTTTCCCGTTATCCATGCCTGATACATGTCTGCCACATGCTGTCTCAGCATTTTCACTTCTTCTACCAACCTGTTGTTCTGTTCGACCAATTGTTGTCGGTCATCAGTACCGATCCACTCGGTTCTGCGGTTCTGAGCCATTGTCCTTTGATTTTGCTTTGCAGGGAGGAGTTACCACAACCAACCACTTTCTATATATGGACACATCAAAGGGAAGCCATAACGTTAGTGTTAGGGCATTGGACAGACAATCATGTATCAGAGATACAATGTACCTAAGCAGTTAGACAATTGTGCCCCCTGAAAATCTTCCACACTCTCTTTTATTTATTTATTATTATATTTTTTTATATTTTTTTTATTTTGGTGGTGGTCGAATCTTATGGAGATTGCCTACGTATCATGACCCCGCATGAATCAGACCGAGCGTAGTTCGGACCCAATAAAAGATAAACAATGCTAAACATTTTTTTTTCAATTTTCATGTTAAAACAAACTGAGTTTCAAAGGTTTGAAGATGACCTACAAGCTGGAAAATCAAACAACCCACATATTCTAATTAAAAGATTTACAAACGGCCAATTTCTTTCCCCGTTTGACAAATGCAACCAAACGGTTATTTTTGCAAATGTGGCCCCCTCCAACTTTCACATGAATTTGAGGCCGGGGAGGATTATTTTAGGACACTTTACACACTTGTCCATTCTTTTACGAAAATAACCTTTCGACAACTGACAGATACTCTAAGGTTATTTCGGCAAGAACGGTTTAAGACGCGGCCGAAGTTGGCTCGGGTTATTTTGACGAAAAAAAAATCCAAACGGTATTCACCTGACCGCTGACTCTTTTTTTTTCTTTTCAAATTATACTAAAAACCTGATGTTGCAAACATGGCCCTTCAGCGCCTCGGGGACGAAGATTTATAGGGCTGTGTGGGTCAACTAGACCAAAATCCTAAACAGGACCCAAAAAAAAGTGGCTGTTTATGCAAAGTCAGCCTTCCGGCGTCCCTCTCGGGAACATTCGGCTATTTTTGATAAAACAGCATCACCCGACTTATTTATGACTCCTTTTATCATTTTTCGAATTAGAAAAGTCAATATTGCAAACACGGACTTTCAACGCCTCGGGGACGAAGATTTTTAAGGCTGTGTGGGCCAACTGGTCAAAATCTTAAAAATGACCCAAAGGTGGCTGTTTATGCAAAGTCAGCCTCCCGGCGTCCCTTTCGGGAACATTCGGCTATGTCTTCATAAAACAGCGTCACCCGACTTCTCTATGACAAAATTAAAATTTTGACATGTTTTTTTTTTTTGGCTATTTTAGCAAAAGGGAAGGTTGGACACCACTAGACTTATTTATGACAAAATAAAAAATTTTGACACGTTTTTTATTTATTTTTTTGGTTTTTGACTATTTTAGCAAAAAAGGGGGTTGGACCCGATGAGGGTTGCCTACGTATCTCACATCCGGTGAGAATCAAACCCGCGTAGTTCGGGCCTCGCGAATAAGTAAATGAACTAATATTTTTTTTCAATTGGAACTGTGAAAAAACTGCTTCAAAAGAAGAAAGGAAGTATATATTTTTTTTTTTTGATTGATTTCTTTTTGAAAGAAAGACTTGTAAAAATTCCTTTTCTTTTGATTTGAACTTTGAGAATTTCGAAAGTAAAAGGAAGTTTTTTTTTTTTTTTTGAATTTCCATTTGTTTTTTTTTTCTATTCTAAAGAGAAAAAAAAATATTTTTGGAATTTTACTTTTGATAAAAGAAATGCTTCTAAAAAATATTTTTTGAATTTTGAATTTTCTTTTCAATTTTGAAAGAAGTATCAAAATATTTTCGGATTTTTTTTTTTTAAAAGAAAACATTTTTATTATTTTTGTTTTATCAACAATGGAAAATAAAGATATTTATATTATTTTTTGCAAGACATATCTTTTTTGGAATTTTACTTTGAATTTTCTTGGCAAGACAAATACTCTTTGCAACAAATAAAGATATATATATTTTTTGGAAAGAAAAAAAACTTTTCGGATTTATATATATATATATATATATTTGCAACAAATAATGAAAGACTTTTTTTTATTTTTTTATTTTTTTATTTTTGCATTTTCATAAGCAAATAAATAATATAAAAAAAATTATTTTAAAAATAAGACTCTTTTTCATTTTCATTTTCATGGCAAGACAAACTATATATTTTTTCTATTTTTATTTTTGAAAAATAAAACACAACAACGACTCTTTTTTTTCTTAGCTTTTAATAAAACAAACTAATAAGACATTTTTTTTATTTTCTCAAAATTTCGGTAGAGTTTTGACAGTATTTGGGCATTTGTTTTCTTTTCAAAAATAAACAATCAATTCCCGAACCGCTATTTCTTTTTTTCAATTTCAAAATATTATTCCTGATATTCACAAGTCAGTCAACACACAAGTCCGAATCAAATTAATGCGCAAGTAGTAACAAGTAAGATGCATCAGGATGGTCATTTTCATTTTTGGTGCACCTGTCCTAGACAGACTCAACCCCTGTGTTGAGCCTCCAAAGTCAGATGCACGTGATGCAAACAAACGTTCCTACTAGGGATCCGGCATGTGGCTTTGTTATACTAGGTTCAGAACCTGGGTGTTTGTTCTAGACCTGGCTTACCCGAGCGGACAGCTCGAGCCGAGGGGGGTAGCGTACCGGGAATACAGAAGCTTCACCGGCTTAGCAACTTGTCCGAACCTCGTTCTAAATTGGGATTTGACACTATACAGAAAAGAAGTCGTACGAAGTACACCCTTCTTCATGATTTAGAAGACTCAGAGAGGAGATGGGTTTCGGCACAGTTTATACACAGTTCACGTAATATCAAAGCGGTAAAAGCAGCATTTAGCACATTAGGCTCAATCATGTAAAAATCAGATAAAACCAAATATAACAATTTATATGAGCTCGAATTTCTAACCCTGAACCACTGGTTCTGGGTTAAGTCCCCAGCAGAGTCGCCAGAGCTGTCACACCTCCTTTTTCCGCCCCCGCGAGGGTACAAGGAGTTTTTTTCCAATTAAAGGACAGTCGAAACGGGATTTGTTTATTTATTTCAGAGTCGCCACTTGGGAGATTTAGGGTGTCCCAAGTCACCAGTTTAATCCCGAATCGAGGAAAAGAATGACTCCATATTACAGTCTGCGAACCAGAAATCCGGATAAGGAATTCTGTTAACCCGGGAGAAGGTGTTAGGCATTCCCGAGTTCCGTGGTTCTAGCACGGTCGCTCAATTGTCATATTTGGCTTATTTATCTGATTTTAATACAATTATGAACCGATGTGCCAATTTTAACTCTTTACCACTTTATTATTATTATTATTATTTTAAAAAAATTGTGAACATCGTTTAAAACATGTCTTTGGATTACGTCACATGAAATGCACCCGCAATCCGGAACACATTTTTATTCAATGTTTTAGGATTTAGATTTGGGTCGCATGAAATGCGCATCCGAGTTTAAGAAGGTAAAATTAATTAAATCGCGCCTAAAGAGTCTAGCGTATCATTATTTTGGGTAGGGCCGTGAAATTTGCTAAAACGGCTCCTCCCTAATTCTAAGCGATTAAATGTACATTTATTGAGGGCCCCGCAATCTATACATTTCATTAAGCGAGGCTCATCTCATTTATTTGGACAAATCTTAAAACGACTACATTTTTCTATAAAAATGAGTCTCTAAAATAAAGAAAGAAAATCCTAATTTATTACTAGCTTTTATTATTTTAAGAAGACATGACATGCTAATTGCTTGATTAATACAAATATTGATGAAAAAGGAATTTCACTCTTAATTTCGAAATTATAAATAAAATAAAAATTCAACAACTAATATTCAAAATAAACAAATATAGCTAGATTAAAACTCAGCATTGTTATTTTTTTAAAAAAAATTATTGAGATTAATTAATCACAATCATTTGAAACTAGATTTAACCATAATTACTAAAGCTTATTAGAAAGTTTATTAGACTTAAACGTTCTCTTAATCTTGCTTAAGCTCAAGTCATGTCTTAATGCCTAATTTACGATGTTTAATTTAAATTCGTGTCTTAGCTAAATTTAGCTACTTGTTCATGATCAACCTATAATCTTGAAGCCTTCATAACTAGTGAATTAACCTATTTTGCCGAACTGATTTATTACAGACTAACTTATGATATTATTTTCTTATTCCATTTATTATTTAGTAATTCATGAAATAGCTTAAATACAATCAACAAAAGGAACAAAGAAATAAAAACGAAATTAAAACTTCAAATTTTCATTCTTCATATGTATTCACGCTTCATATTTCGGATTACAATAAACAGCTTTTCAGTTGTGTACCTGATATTGGAAGCAAAAGAAAATGAATATGAGAATCAGCAACAGCAGTAAAATCAGTACAACACAGCAACAATAGCCCAGCAACAGTAACAACCCAGTAACAGACCGGTAGAGTAGTAATCCAAAAAAAAACAAAAGCTTCCAGCTTTTATGAAACAACAATTAATTCTGATTTCAAACAACAAAAGAAAACAGAATATTTTTTTTAGTTTTTTTTTTATTATATTTGAAAGCTTAAATATTTTTCGGAATTTTCTATCTCTTAAATGTTCAGCCCTTTTCTCTCTCTTATTTTCAGATTTGTTTCTCTCTCCCGTTTTTTTTTCTCTCTCTGTATTTTTCTCTGTGTGTTTTTCTCTATCTGTATTCTTGTTCTTTTTTCTTCAAGACTTCATATATATAACACATCTCATAAACCTTTTAATCAATTAAATCAATACTTTTTCTCTACCCAACCCATTATCTTTCCACTCATCCCCATTACATTAAATAAACATATCACACCACCCCATTATATTTTGTCCCCCATGCTTTATTTAAAATAATGCAAGATTCCCCTTTAATTTAAATCTTGTCCCCCCTTTATATTAAATAATCATATCACAACCCACCCCATTTCATTTTGTCCCCCATGCTTCAAATAAACAATTTCAAAATGTACAATTCCTAAACTACCCCTTCCGACCTTACTGAAATTACCAAACTACCCCTAAACGTACTACAAATTTACCAAACTACCCATCAGCTATAACACATCAATTAATCAAACTTAACCAAAATATAGACAATATGATCAATTTCTAACAATGTTCAAACAACAATATGAACATGGATGAACATCATAACAACAATATCACATGAACACGATTTTAACAACATTTCAACAACAAATCACATGAACACGAATTGAACAACAAAGAACAACTAAAATTTGATTGAACAATATTTTAGCAACAAACAATCCTATTTTCGGATTCAACAACAACAACAATCAAAGTATGAAGATTTCTAAATTCAATCATATTGAACTTAAAATCAACTCTAACAACATTACAACAAACAATTCTTATATTAAACTTAAAACAAGATTATGAGAACAATTCAAGCAATAATCATAAATGGTAAACAAGAAATCAAACTATATAAAATTCGGATTCAAGATCATCCAAACAAAGTATGAACATGAATGAATCTATTTTAAGACAACAAACATGACGGATTAAACGATTAAAACAATATATTCCTTTAATACAACTAAATTCTTTAAACAAATAACAAGATCGACGAAGAAACAATTATGAACTTAAACTTGAACTTAACAATATTAACAATTTCTAACAATACATAAACACATGAAACAAATTGAAGAAATAGTTGATTAAATTTCAATTTGAATCTAACAAACATCAAACTAACAAATACTTACTTAAACAATAATACAAACATGAAATAAACATGAAAACAACTAATTAAACTTCTATTTTGAAATCTGAAAATTAATTTAACAAACAACATGAACACAATAGAAAATTATTTCAAAGATGAACAACGAACAAAACAAGGATTAAATCATTTAACGATTTTGGATCCGGAAAATATCAAACAAAATATGAACAAAAATAAAACTCAAAAACAACTAACCGGAGATGAATCAACGACGAACTTTGATTGTAAACAAATCTGTCCAAGCCTCGACCAAAGCTCGAACGAAGGACGACGAAGACGAAGAAGAAGTAGAAGCAGCGGCGGAGGAAGGAGGAGCAGCGGCAGCGTCGCGGACAGCCATGGCTGCTCGTCGCAGCTGGACACGGGCAGCAGCTGGTCGTCTACTGCTGCTGCGTTCAGCAGCTTATGGAGAAAATGGAGCAGCAGTTCGGGAAGCCATGGACGACGCAGAGGCAGCAAGAAAAAGCAACAAACATGGCGATGGGTTGACGACGAAGACGCAGCCATGGACGAGCCTTTTGAGCTTGACATGGAGAAGATGGGCTTCTTGGTGGTGTGTGCGCTTGTGTCGAAGGAGATTAAGCTGCTGGAGCTTAGCCATGGCAGCCATGGATGTGTGTTTTAGAGTTTGGAGAAGAAAGAAGAAAAGAAGAAGAAGAATGATAGGGGGGGCGGATGACTTAGGTCATTTTTAGGATTTTTGTTTTTTTTTTTTTTTGTTTTGTTTTGTGTCTTTGAAATGCAAGATAGGGGTATTGGGTCTTTTGGGTTATGGACTGGGTCGACCCAGTTCGAAATGGACTGGGTCGTAGGGAAGATTGGGCCATTTTTTGGGCCTATGTCTTGAAATTGAAGAAGAGGCCTAATTCCGACTTTCTTTATATTTTCGCTCTCTTTTCTTCTTTTATTTTTTCTAAAACTAAATTATAAAAATACTTAAACTATTATTAAAAACTAAATTAAGTTATAAAAGCGCAAATTAACTCCCAATAACAATTAACGCACAATTAAGTATTAATTAAGCATAAAATTGTATATTTGGACATTAAATGCTAAAAATGCAAACGATGCCTATTTTTGTAATTTTTAATTTTTGTAAAACAATTTTAATTACTAACAATTGTAGAATTAAATACTACATGCAAAATGCGACATATTTTTGTATTTTTTATTAATTTAGCGAATAAACACGCACAGACAAATACAAATAATTCTTCAAAATATCACAAAATATCACAAAATTACACACCAAAGAAAAATCATTTTATTTTTGAATTTTTTGGGAGTAATTCTCATATAGGGCAAAAATCACGTGCTTACAGCTGCCCCTCTTTGCCCGAAGACACGAAGGGTTTTCGTGCAATTAATTGTCTTGCCGGGATATCAACTCGAATTGGAGCATTAACAGCTGGAATATGTGACTTAGTCACCCTTGGTAGGTCAGTGAATGCATCTGGCAATTGATTTGCAATATTTTATAAATGAATAATCTTTTGAACCTCTTGTTCACATTGATTTGTTCGAGGATCTAAATGAGACAGTGATAATGCATTTCAATCTATCTTCTTTTTCAGCTGCTTATTTTCTCCCCCTAATGTTGGATATACTGATTCATCAAAATGGCAATCAGAAAATCTTGCCGTAAATAAATCTCCAGTCATCGGCTCTAGATATTTTATAATAGAAGGAGATTCATATCCAACATATATCCCCAACCTTCTTTGAGGACCCATCTTTGTGCGTTGTGGTGGAGCAATTGGAACATATATCGCACAACCAAAGATCCTAAGATGGGAAATATTTGGCTCCTGACCAAAAGCCAATTGCAATGGGGAGACTTTATGATAACTTGTGGGCCTTATCCGCACAAGTGCTGCTGCGTGCAAAATAGCATGACCCCATACTGAAATGGGAAGTTTTGTTCTCATAAGCATTGGTTTAGCAATTAATTGGAGGCGTTTGATCAATGATTCTGCTAGACCATTTTGTGTATGAACATGAGCAACTGGATGCTCAATTGTTATTCCAGTTGAAATACAATAATCATTAAAGGCTTGGGATAAACTCACCAGCATTATCAAGACGAATTGTCTTAATTGCATAATCTGAAAATTGTGCTCTTAGCTTTATTATTTGAGCCAACAATCTCGCAAATGCCATATTGCGAGTTGATAGTAAGCACACATGTGACCATCTTGTAGATGCATCTACCAAAACCATATAATATTTGAATGGTCCACATGGAGGGTGAATGAGCCCACATATATCACCCTGTATACGTTCCAGAAATGCAGGGGATTCCATCCTAACTTTAATAGTTGATGGTCTAATAATTAATTTTCCTTGAGAACATGCAGCACAAGAGAATTCCTTAAATTGAAGAATCTTCTGATTCTTCATTGCATGTCCATGTGAATTCTCAATTATTTTACGCATCATATTAGAACCAGGATGGCCCAACCGGTCATGCCAAATAATAAAATTATCTTGATTAGTAAACTTCTCGTTTACTATGGCATGTGTTTCAATCCTGCTAATACTTGTGTAGTATAAGCCGGAGGAAAGAGCAGGTAACATTTCAAGCACATATTTCTTACCGGACATTATTGTAGTAATATAAAGATATTCAATCTTTTCATCATTTGTAGTCTCAATATGATAGCCATTTTGGCGAATATCTTTGAAACTTAATAAGTTTCTTTGAGATTTACTACAATATAGTGCTTCATCAATAGCCAAATTTGTTCCTCCTGGTAGTAATAAATTGGCTCTTCCAGAACCTTCAATTAATCTTGTACTACCGGATATTGTATTAACATTCGCTTCTTTCATTACCAAATAAGAGAAATATCTCTTATCTTTTAAAATAGTGTGTGTTGTAGCACTATCCAGAAGACATATATCATCTTTATTAATCTTGAGTCCAACTGAAGACTGGAAAATTTTCATATTCTTCATAAAAACAAAAACAAATAATACATCATAAGAAATATGAAAGACAAGCGGAAAAAAATATTAAGAAATACATTAGGAATGTAGAAACTAGCAACACATGATGCATTAGGAAAATACACTCAAGAAAAATAAACTAGTTGCAAACATAAAAATAACAACTTTTATAGCTTCATTCCCCAGTAAGATGATTAGTTCTTCAGTCAATATCCTCAAAGAAGTCTCCAACTTCTAAATGAGTAATATTTGTTAGGCCTTCAAAATCATCATCTTTATATGCAAGATGTGCCTTAGAATCATATTTATTTGAGGGACCTGCTTCATCATCATTATTTTGAAAGGTCAAGTGTGCCTCCACATTATTTTCTTTTTTCTTGAGGGAGGCTTGATAAAGTTTGACAAAATGTTCTGGCGTACGAC
This sequence comes from Nicotiana sylvestris, assembly GCF_000393655.2. Classification (NCBI taxonomy): domain Eukaryota; kingdom Viridiplantae; phylum Streptophyta; class Magnoliopsida; order Solanales; family Solanaceae; genus Nicotiana; species Nicotiana sylvestris. The sequence goes on from NC_091068.1 coordinate 129,960,705, forward strand.
AAATGCGTGCCCAATGACCTCTCATACCACATCGGTGACACATACTAGTTTTACCTTTTGAATGATTAATTGGAGAACTCTTATTGTTCTCCAATTTATTTCCACCATAATGACAATAATTGTTTCGCCCCCTACCACATCCATATTTACGACCATGTCCACGACCACGGTAATTATTTTGTTTTCTTCCAAACTTATCATATGTTGCTACAGCATTCACTTCCGGAAATGGAGCTGACCCGGTGGGACGAGCTTCATGATTTTTCATTAATAGAGTATTATTCTGCTCAGCCACAAGTAGGCATGTGATTAACTCAGAATATTTCTTAAAACCTTTTTCACGGTATTGTTGTTGTAGCACCACATTTGAAGCGTGAAAAGTAGAAAATGTTTTTTCCAATAAGTCCTCATCTGTGATAGTGTCTCCACATAATTTTAATAGAGAACTTACTTTAAAGATAGCAGAATTATACTCACTTACGGTTTTAAAGTCTTGCAACCTTAAATGTATCCACTCATACCGAGCTTTTGGTAATACCGTAAGTTTTAGGTGGTCATATCGATCCTTCAAATTAATCCATAATTCAAGTGGATCTTTTACGGTTAAATATTCAGTTTTTAACCCTTCATGTAGATGATGACTAAGGAAAATTCCTTCGCTTTATCCTGATTTGATGCGTCATTTCCTTGTATAATAGTATTTCCAAAACCTTTAGCGTCAAGGTGAATTTCAGCATCAAGAACCCATGATAAATAGTTCCTTCCGGTGATGTCAAGTGCCACAAATTCAAGTTTTGATAAATTTGACATAGTGAAAACTATCATAAAAGATGAATAAGTTAGAGAAATAATTATAATAATAAACAATTAATGAAAACAAAACGATTAAGGTAAAAGAAATGAAAATAGAGCTATATCATGTTAACAATCTACTATTTCATTTTATTCTTGCCATAAAGTAGAAATTACATACTTGTTTCATTTCACTTTATATTATTGATATATATGTGTTAATAGAATTGAACGTGACTAACATTATTTATATGTTCCAATAAATATAAAGTAATTAAAAAATTATTGCTTGTCAATTCATTTCTCACAGTTCTTCAAAATGCCTTAAAGATATGTTTTGATCCAGGGAGTCCATGACATTAGTGCATAGCTAGTTTGATGACTTTGAGGTCCTCTAAGAGTTGAGCACGGAAGGAAATAGTTATTTAATCACTGCAATGTACTTAAACTATTTAAGATGCCCAAGTGCACAAGTAATCTGCAAACAGTGAACATATGATATGTACTGCCATAAATAAGATAATTATAATGATACATACCTTAATAAAATATGGCTCAACTTAGCGGGAGTTAAGAATAAAATTAGTGCTTCGTGCTGATAACGTGTTATAAAATAAAAGTAATGCAGTAAAATGTAAATAAGAAGAGATAGAAAGAAGGGAGAAGTGTTTTCTTCCTTCACTTTGGTGTATTTTTCCATTGCAATTACATGGCCTTTTATAGGCATAAAAAGTAAAGATGATGGACATAAAGTAGGAAATTTAATCTTTAAGTTATTCACAACATGAGCATCTAATGTAGCATCCAAAGTAGTATCAAATATACAAACTATTCATAACACACAGAATTTTTTGCAACTTGTCGAAGATTTTGTCTAGTTAACGTCAAAATCGCATATCTCAAATTAATAAAAGAAAAACATACTAAAGTAACATTTTTGGCAGAATGGCCTAAATGTCACCTGTACTTGTGCCACTTTGTCATGCCGGTCCCCAAACTTAACAATTTGTCAATTGAACACTTACACTCCTTCAAACCGTATATAATAAACGCTTATGACCATTGACCAATCTTATGTGGCATTGAATCAGCTCAGTTGGACAATGTGTGAAATACATGCATACAAAGCGAGTGTAAACAATAAATTTGACTTAACACTGATCTGAGATTTAAATTAAATTCCTTAGTGCAAATCATTGATATAATTCCCACAACTAACATCCAACAGGACCAACATATCAGTTTGATCACTAAAAATAACTTACAAGAAACCACTTAGGAAGCCCAGTTCTTGCCTTGACCCATTTGATCTTTTTTTTTATTGTTTTGTTTTTCTCAGCAATTATGAGCAGAAAATTAGAAAGAGGAAGAAGAATTTTGCATGCAAAGAAACAAAGAAAGAGGAAAAGGGAAGAAGAAGAAGAAGAAGAAGAGATGTGGCAGAAAATGAAGAAAAGAGGGGAAGGTGAGAGAAAGGCTAAGGTATGGAATGGTATAGCCCCCTTCTCTCTGTAATATTAGGTCAAAATTCGATTTTATTTCTCTTTGTATATATATAACACAGATTTGGATAATCACTCCTTATATTTCACTCCGCGAATTCCCCAAACCCCAATTTTTAGTTTTTGTTCCCTATGTAATTGTAATCAAAATTCTATTTTGTTTCTCTCTTTGTAATCAATTTCTAGATTGGGGCATACACATGTGAGAGAAGGCACAGGGTAATTGGAGATAAGAAAGAATTCACCGGCGAGAATTCTCGGTGGTCGGAGGAAACGGAAAAAGCATGATGATTTTAATGTTTGAATTTTATTTTTATTTTTGATTTTATATTATTTTTAATCTATCATGTGACATGACATCTACACATTGTTATTTTCTGACATGGCAACCAACATGGAGGAGATTGTATTACACGCACTAACAGCCTCCTATCATAAGCGTTTATTATATACGGTTTGAAGGAGTGTAAGTGTTCAATTGGCAAATTGTTAAGTTTGAAAACCGGCATGACAAAGTGGCACAAGTATAGGTGGCATTTAGGCCATTCTGCCTAACATTTTTTATGGGAAATATTTACATATATCCCCTATGTACATTAAAGCAACAAATATATAACATATGTCTTTCACTCTTTTGTACGTATATACAAAAAAAAAAAAGGACCCACAAAACCATTTGACCCGATAGTCTCCATGACCATTTACAATGTTGAAACTAAGAAAATGTCCTTTTTTTAAATATGTGTAAAAGATAGATCTCTTATTAGTAAAAGTAAATTTTCCATGTGTAGAAAAAAAAGAAGGCTATAGAACTAAAACCAAGTTTGTGAAGACATGCAAAACCATTTGACCCTCTTGTATAAGGTTTGTTATTTGATCATTGTTAATATGTATGTATCTATATATATATATATGTATGTATTCTAACTTCAACTATCACTTGAAATATGATTTAGTGCATGTGCAAAAATTCGTTTTGTGTAGTATGTGAACATGAATCACGAAACTTTAATTTTCACTAACAAAAGTGATCAGGTCCACTGATTTACTTATTGTTCTCTTTCAAATAAAGCAGTCCTAGAAAATGACAGCTTAACAAGTGCTCCAATTGCATTATCTACTCGACTAGTCATAATTGATTTTATTTCATGATGATCGTTCAACTTTCACCTTAATTAACTTTGCCTAAGTATTACGGAAGGAAACAAAGATGACATGATGACACTAGACATAATATTAAGTACGTGATACTTGTGCAAAGTTGAACGATTTTTTTGGCACAAAAACTTATTTAGTGACCTTTTGTGATGCTAGGCAAGTTTTTATAACTTTTTGGTTACAAATAATTTTAGTGACATTGTATCATTAAAGTGACACTTGAGTAACCAACCATTGTAATTAACCTACCATGGCTGTTTCTTAGAATGTATTAAAAGGAGGCTAAGTCATAGAAGGAAAAAACACAAGTAGAGAGTTAGAAACTATGGAGACAAGACTACCTCCTCTCATGTTTTCTTGGTTTCTTTTGTGTCTTTCTTTGTTTTTAGGAATCTCAGCACAGAGGTCCACTTACATTGTCCATTTGGACAAATCTTTTATGCCTACAATCTTTGCTAGTCACCAAAACTGGCATTCCTCCATTATTGATGCTATCAAGATTGATGTTTCCACTACTCCAAATGATCACCATCTAACTCCAAAGCTTCTTTATTCTTATGATAATGTCATTCATGGATTCAGTGCTGTTTTGTCTAAAGATGAACTTGAAGCTCTCAAGAAATCATCAGGATTTCTTTCAGCTTATAAAGATAGGACTGTTGAAGCTCACACTACGCATACTTCTGAGTTTCTTAAGCTCAATCCTGCTTCTGGTCTATGGCCAGCTTCTGGTTTTGGTCAAGATGTTATTATTGGTGTACTTGACTCTGGTATCTGGCCAGAATCTGCTAGTTTCAGGGATGATGGATTGTCTGAAATTCCCAAAAAGTGGAAGGGAATATGCAAGCCAGGAACAGAGTTCAATTCCTCATTGTGCAACAGGAAACTCATTGGAGCAAATTATTTCAATAAGGGGATTTTGGCTGATGATCCTAGTGTAAATATTTCCATGAATTCTGCAAGGGATACTAGAGGTCATGGCACCCATGTTGCCTCCACTGCTGCTGGTAGTTTTGCTAAAGGAGTTTCATATTTTGGATATGCTCCTGGAACAGCAAGAGGTATCGCGCCACGAGCTAGGATAGCTGTGTATAAGTTTAGCTTTGAAGAAGGAACCTTTACTTCAGATTTAATTGCTGCTATGGATCAAGCTGTTGCAGATGGTGTAGACATACTGACCATTTCGTATGGGTATGCTAAAATTCCATTGTATGAAGATTCTATTGCAATAGCTTCTTTTGGTGCCATGATGAAAGGTGTCTTAGTCACTGCTTCAGCTGGAAATAGTGGTCCTGAAATGGGAACTTTAAATAATGGAGTCCCGTGGATCTTTACCGTGGCATCATGCAGTACTGACAGATCATTTTCAGGGACTTTAACTCTTGGGAATGGCTTAAAGATTACTGGATTTAGCTTGTTTCCAGTGAGAACCATGATCAAGGATTTTCATTTGGTTAACAATGGAAGTTTATCTACTTGTGATTCATCTGACCTACTATCCCAAGTCCCTAATGCTGAACGTAGCATCATGATTTGTTATAGCACTGCACAAGAAGACTTATCAGTCTCTGATCAAATGGGGACCATCTCAGAATCGAAATTTGGAGCTGCAATCTATGTTTATGACGATCCGGATGTATTAGCCTCAACTTTTTTTCCAAACCCTGGAGTTGTAATAAGCAGCAAGGAATGGAAACAAGTGATAGATTATGCCACCAAAAGTGTTAAACCTAAAGCTAGCATCAGTTTCCAGGAAACACATATTGATGTAAAGCCTGCTCCAGTCGTTTCTGCATTTTCCTCGAGAGGCCCCTCTGCAAGCTATCTGCGAGTTGCAAAGCCAGATATTATGGCACCAGGAGAGTTGATTTTAGCAGCCTGGCCATCAAACGTTTCAGCTGCAGTTATTGGTGTCAGTACAATTTTGGATAGTGATTACAGTCTTGACTCAGGCACTTCAATGGCTGCTCCGCACATTGCTGGAATTGCTGCAATGCTAAAAGGAGCACATCCCGAATGGAGTCCTTCAGCTATTCGATCTGCCATGATGACCACAGCCAATCCTTTGGATAATACTGATAAACCAATCAAGACTCCGGATTACATGGTTAAGAGTGATGCTACATCATTAGCCATGGGAGCAGGACTCGTTGATCCAAATCGTGCAGTTGATCCAGGCCTTGTATATGATTCCACTCCACAAGACTATGTGAACCTTCTCTGCTCCATGAATTTGACAGTTGCGCAATTCAGAACAATTGCTAGATCATCAGCTAAGCACAACTGCTCAAATCCATCCAATGATATCAATTACCCTTCATTTATTGCTCTCTTTAGCCCATATGGGAACTACACTTGGTTGGAACAGAAATTCAAGAGGACAGTCACAAATGTTGGAGTTGGTGCAGCTACGTATAAAGTAAAAGTGAAAGCACCGAAAAACTCTACAATTTCCATCTCTCCGCAGACCTTGGTGTTTGAGAAGAAAAATCAGAAACAGGACTACTATCTGACCATACGTTACAAGGGCATTGCGGAAGATCAAGCACAATCTGGTTCAATCACTTGGGTGGAAGAGAACGGTCATCACACAGTAAGAAGTCCTATAGTAGTAGCTCCAGAGATTGATGCCTGGACCTGAAATGCTGCAGTTAACAAAACTGTTGCATTTGTGAGTTTGTAACTCTCTAATGGCAAAGCAAATGTATGTTTGAAGTAATTGTTAAATAAATAAAAAAAATTGTTATAAAAAAGGCATGACTTTATTGATCTTTAAAACTTTGTTGCTACATAGAACTAAAGCCATTAGATGCTTTTTGCAGATACACCATGAAGTATTGTATCCATTTATTGACCTCTCTGGAGAATGTTTGGCTAGACAAAAAATGCAGTGCTAGAAGAACTGAATTTTTTTTAGTTCACTTGTTTTAATAAGCTCCCAGATATGGAACAAAGGATTAGCTTGGACCTATACTGAATAACTAATGGTAATATTCAAATTCGTCCAAACAATGTTGTATGTATAAAGAAGTGTTTAATCGACAAGTGAGAAGGAAATAGTCTTTTGTCTATAGCGTTAGAGCATTGAGTATACCTTTTGCCTTGACCAACAAACGATATGTTAAAAAAAAGTCTTACACGGGGTATTTAGAAATTTAAAGCGCCAAAGACTAGACATATAACAAGCGGAGCTACAGTGTGAGACGCTATAGAAAGCCAACTGCAGCTCAGTCTCCAGGGTTAAAGTTCTCTCCTTTCCCTCTTTCAATTTTAAGAATACTTATATAATTTCTGAACTAAACTAACACAAAAATAAATCCTAGGGAAAACATTGACATATGAAAACTTGATCAGAATTGAGTTGAAGTAACTGGAGACATGACACCATATATATGGAGCAGAAGTTTCTTTTTCATTTTTACCCATATTAGAGCTTAAAAGTAGAACTTAACTAGTCACCATGATTGGCAATATCCATACAGTAAGCTTTAATAAGATAATTCTATACAACATGTTATGCAGAGACTGAAAGCACTAGTTTTGCCTTGTCAGCAACAAATTAATGCTTAAATCATGCAAGTGATCTTTTCTATTTGAGATTTTTCAAAAGTAAGTTTCATGTTCTTGTTTTCTTTTCTTCCAATTTGAAAGAAATAGTACGCACACGCTAATACAAACAACTACAAGTATATACATGCACAGAAAAAGTGTGTGCGCGCCCAGGGCCTTATGTAGTATGATAATAACGGGTTCAACACGGAGTAAAACTTTAGATGTAAAAATTCCTTAAAATTATAAAAATAATAGATATGAACCCATAACTTTAAAAATATATAATGGGTTTAATATTAAAAAATTTAATTGATGAATCCATAGAGTTAAAATTCTAGATTTGCTTCTGCGTGCGCCTGTGCGTGTAGAAGGAGGGAAGGAGGGATGAATGGGTTGGCATGTATGCACTTAGAAAAGTATGACTTCCACGATTAATTGACAATAAAATCATTCCAATATAGGACATTTATCAATCAATCACAAGATGGTAGGGTCATTTTTAAATTGGAAATTCGAGTCTATCCACTTGCTACAAAATGTGTTTGTCCAATCACAGACCATTCATAGTTATACTAGTCTTTGTCATCATATGTGATTCCAAAAGGCTTTTGTAATTTTCTTGAGATATTCTAAGTGTTGTGTGAGGAAATAATAATTTTTTTGATAAACAACATCAAAGTACTTTTTTAAGGACCTATTTTGAAAAAAAAAAAAATTCAGTAATTTCCTTTTCCAAAACTTGTACTCCTAAAAGATTTTGCAAGTTGGTATTTGTTTAATGCAAAAATCGGGACAACATAGTATTACTCAAAAAAAGAAAAACAAAAAGAAAGAACTTAAGACGAAAGAATAGCTTATTGTTACGGAATGAACCTAGACACTTTACATAATGAACATAAACTGTTTCTTAGTAGTGTACATAACCCATATATAAATAGTATATTTGTAGGAATCTTTTTTATTTCTTTCCTTAGTTAGCACCTGATGTACATGTATATATATGCATCACTACATGGAATAATATACCAATTTGATTCTTCCATACCTTGTTAATTACATGGTATAAGAGCCACATCTGTGGCTTCGCCGGAGTTGAGTTTGTCTCACCAGAGTTGACCAAAACTTTCCGGTAGACACGTGAGGTGCGTGTGTGGTACATTCTCTATCCAGCTTTGTTCTCCGAGATCAGCTTGATTATTTCCGATCGATTGTTGGTTATCCTTTGATAACATAACCTTATTTTCGTGAAGAAACAAACTCAGACAAGGTTGTATTACATCAATTTTGGTCAGGTTTGAGTTCTTCTACTGTTTGGTTTGTTTTTGGGATACTGAAGTAGTCGTGGAACAATATTTTTGCATCTGATTACTTGTTTTGTGAATTGTAATTTGTTGGGTCTTACTTGTAAGACGCTTTATTACAATTTGAGACTTGATATTATCTGTTGGGTCTTCCCTTATCAGAAACTTTGTTGGTCTCTGATTTTATTTGATTTGGGGACTGATTTGGTTGAGTGGATTATTGGAGTGGAGTTCTGTTAAATAGATTGTTGACTTCGTATTTACTAGAGATCTGTTTTGGTATCTTTTAGCTTTGGGGACCTCTGTTAATTTAATCGGTTTGTTATTCAAAGGAAAACATGATGGTAAAGAATAATAATGCAACAACTCTTAGTCCAACAATCTTGGTTTCGGAGTTTCTAAAGTTCCTTCAAAATCATAAATCAGTTAAGGAATTTTTCTTCAGTTACTGCCTTTGCTAGGTCAGATAAAACATGTTTTATCACCTCTTTCAATAAATGGGTGATCGATTCAGGTGCCACAAATCACATGACAGGTAATCCAAATATTTTTTCTAGCTTTCGCTCACATAAAGCACCCTCTCCAGTTACTGTAGCTGATGGATCAACTTGTAGCAGTGTTGGATCTGAGACTGTTAAACCAACTTCATCTATTACCCTGTCATCTGTATTAAGTCTACCAAACTTGGCCTTTAACTTGATTTATGTTAGTAAAATCACCAAAGACCTTAATTGTTGTGTTGCATTCTTTTCAGATCATTGTTTGTTCTAGATCTTACAACAAAACAGGTTATTGGTAAAGGATATTTATCTGGTGATCTCTACATCCTTGATGAATGGGAGCCACGGTCTATTACATGCTCTAGTGTTGTGTCTCCCTTTGAAGCACATTGTCGATTGGGACACCCCTCTCTGCCTTTGTTGAAGAAGCTTTGTCCTCAGTTTCAGAATATTTCTTCATTGGATTGTGAGTCATGTCGATTTGCAAAATACCCTCGCATCTCGTTAAGTCCAAGGGTTAATAAACGAGTTGAGTCAGCTTTTGAGTTAGTTCATTCTGATGTTTGGGGACCATGTCCCATTGTTTCCAAAATTGGGCATAAGTATTTTGTCACCTTTGTAGATGATTTTTCTCGAATGACTTGGATTTACTTTATGAAGAGTCGCTCTGAAGTGTTTACTCACTTTTCTGCCTTCTGTGCTGAAGTCAAAACTCAATTTAACGCTTCGGTGCGTATCCTAAGGAATGATAATGCTAAATAATACATGTCAGAGTTATTTCAGTTGTACATGAGACAACATGGTGTACTACATCAATCTTCATGTGTTGATATACCCTCTCAAAATGGAGTTGCTGAGAGGAAGAATAGGCATATACTTGAGACAGCTCGGGCACTTTCGTTCCAAATGAAGGTTCCTAAACATTTCTGGGCTGATGCGGTCTCTACGACTTGCTTTCTGATTAATCGCATACCGTCTACTGTGCTTGGTGGTAATGTGCCTTACAATATCCTTTTTCCAAACAAGGCATTATTTTCGGTGGAACCTAAGGTATTTGGAAGCACATGTTATGTTCGAGATGTTCGACCATTTGTTACCAAGTTGGATCCCAAGGCATTGAAGTGTGTTTTCCTTAGCTATTCTCGCCTTCAGAAGGGGTATCAGTGTTATTCTACTGAACTTGGCAAATATTTGGTGTCAACTGATGTAGTATTTTCTGATACTATACCATTCTTCTATGCACCTCCCATTTCTACAAGTCAGGGGGAGGAAGATGAGTGGCTAGTATATCAGGTTACTCGTACTTTGACAGAACAACGAGATGATGTTCCTCCATCTCCTAGTTCTATCGAGCACCAATCCACTATTCTGCCTTCAGCACCTGCTCCAATTATGTTAGCAAGACCGCCAATTGCTCAAGTTTACTCGCGGAGGAAACAGACGAATGATACATATTTTGCACCAGTTCCTTCGTCATCAGTTCCTTCATCATCAGATTTGCCTCCATCTGACCCTCCATAAGACCTTGACCTTCCAATTGCTCTTCACAAAGGTATACGTACTTGCAAATCCACATATTCTATTGCTAATTTTGTTTCTTACGACCACTTGTCTCCTACATCTAGATCTTTGATTGTGTCTCTAGACTCTATTTCTATACCCAAAATGGTAAAGGAGGCTTTGAATCATCCTGGATGGTTTGAAGCAATGCTTGATGAAATACATGCCTTAGAGAAAAACCACACTTGGGATTTAGTGGATTTACCCAGTGGAAAGAAAGCAGTGGGATGCAAGTGGGTCTTCACAGTTAAAGTTAATCATGTTGGCTCTGTGGCGAGACTTAAGGCCAGACTTGCGGCTAAGGGGTATGCTCAGACTTATGGGGTGGATTATTCAGACATCTTCTCTCCGGTTTCTAAACTTACTTATGTCCGCTTATTCATTTCTCTAGCTGCTTCTGAGAATTGGCCTTTGCATCAATTGAATATTAAGAATGCTTTTCTTCATGGTGATCTCCATGAAAAGGTATATATAGAGCAACCACCTGGTTTTGTTGCTCAGGGGGAGTATGGCAAGGTCTGTCATTTGAAGAAATCCTTATATGGCTTAAAGTAGAGTACCCGGGCTTGGTTTGGTAAATTTAGGGAAACAGTTCAAGAATTTGGGCTGAAAAAGAGCAAATGTGATCATTCTATCTTCTACAAGCAATCAACAGTTGGATCTATTCTCCTTGTTCTATATGTGGATAACATTGTTATCACAGAGAGTGATTATCTACGAATCTCTTCTCTCAAATCTTTCTTGCATGCTAAGTTTCATACAAAAGACTTGGGACAACTGAAATACTTCTTGGGAGTAGAAATAACTAGAAGCAAAAAGGGAATTTTTCTATCTTAGAGAAGTATATTCTTGACTTACTAGCAGAAACTGGTAAGCTGGCTGCCAAACCTTGTAGTACTCCAATGGTTTCTAATTTGCATCTTATGAAAGATGATGGTGATCCATTTAATGAACCAGATAGATACAGGAGGTTAGTTGGGAGATTCAACTATATCACTGTGACTCGTGCAGATATTGCATTTGCAGTGAGTATGGTTAGCCAGCTCATGTCCGCGCCCACAGTTAAACATTGAGAGACTTTGGAGCAGATTCTATGTTACTTAAAAGGAGCTCCTGGACTTGGCATATTATACAGCAATCACGGTCATTCTCGCATTGATTGTTTTGCAGATGAAGATTGGGCTGGATCCAAGATTGATAGAAGATATACTACTAGTTACTGTGTATTTGTTAGTGAAAACTTGGTATCATGGAGAAGTAAGAAACAAAATGTTGTATCTAGGTCCAGTGCAGAATCCGAGTATGGAGCTATGTCACAATCAACATGTGAGATAATGTGGATACATCACCTTTTAACTGAAATTGGGTTGAAGCATCCTACTCCATCAAAACTCTGGTGTGATAATCAAGTTGCACTCCATATTGCCTCAAATCCATTGTATCATAAAAGAACCAAACATATTGAAGTTGACTGTTATTTTATTCGTGAGAAGATTCAGGAGAACTTGATTTCTATTGGCTACGTGAAGACAGGAGAGCAACAAGCTGATTTGTTCACTAAAGCATTAAATGGCACTTGAGTTGATTACCTTTGTAACAAGCTGGGCATGATCAATATATATGCTCCAGCTTGAGGGGAATGTTACAGAATGAACCTAGACACTTTACACAATGAACATAAATTGTTTCTTAGTAGTGTATATAACCCATATATAGATAGCAGATTTGTAGGAACCTCTTTTATTTTTTTCCTTAGTTAGCACATGATGTACATGTATATATATGTATCACTACATGAAATAATATACCAATTTGATTCTTCCCTACCTTGTTAATTACACTTATTAAAGCACTTCCAAAGAAACCAAGTCTTAGAAAATGACAGCTTACCAAGCGCTCCAATTGCATTATCTACTTCACAAAACCAGCCAAGGGCCCAAGCATGGCTGTTTCTTAGCATGTGTATTTAAAAGGAGTCTTTGTTATATGAGGAAACAAACACAAGTAGAGAGAGAGAATTATGACACCACTACCTCTTCTCCTGTTTTCTTGGTTTCTTTTGTGTCTTTCTTTGTCTTTAGGAATCTCAGCACAGAGGTCTACTTATATTGTCCATTTGGACAAGTCTTTTATGCCTAAAATCTTTGCTAGTCACCAAAACTGGCATTCATCCATTATTAACAACATCAAGATTGAGGTTCCCACTACTCCAAATGATCATCATCCAGTTCCAAAGATTGTATATTCTTATGATAATGTCATTCATGGATTTAGTGCTGTTTTGTCTAAAGATGAACTTGAAGCTCTCAAGAAATCATCAGGCTTTCTTTCAGCTTATAAAGATAGGACTGTTGAAGCTCACACTACTCATACTTCTGAGTTTCTTAAGCTCAATCCTGCTTCTGGTCTATGGCCAGCTTCTGGTTTTGGTCAAGATGTTATTATTGGTGTACTTGACTCTGGTATCTGGCCAGAATCTGCCAGTTTCAGGGATGATGGATTGTCTGAAATTCCCAAAAAGTGGAAGGGAATATGCAAGCCAGGAACAGAGTTCAATTCCTCATTGTGCAACAGGAAACTCATTGGAGCAAATTATTTCAATAAGGGGATTTTGGCTGATGATCCTAGTGTAAATATTTCCATGAATTCTGCAAGGGATACGAGAGGTCATGGCACCCATGTTGCCTCCACTGCTGCTGGTAGTTTTGCTAAAGGAGCTTCATATTTTGGATATGCTCCTGGAACAGCAAGAGGTATCGCGACACGAGCTAGGATAGCTGTGTATAAGTTTAGCTTTGAAGAAGGGACCTTTACTTCAGATTTAATTGCTGCTATGGATCAAGCTGTTGCAGATGGTGTTGATATACTGACCATTTCGTATGGGTATGTTAAAATTCCATTGTATGAAGATTCTATTGCAATAGCTTCTTTTGGTGCCATGATGAAAGGTGTCTTAGTCACTGCTTCAGCTGGAAATAGTGGTCCTGAAATGGGAACTTTAAATAATGGAGTCCCGTGGATCTTTACCGTGGCATCATGCAGTACTGACCGATCATTTTCAGGGACTTTAACTCTTGGGAATGGCTTAAAGATTACTGGATTTAGCTTGTTTCCAGTGAGAACCATGATCAAGGATTTTCCTGTGCTTTACAACGAAAGTATATCTCCTTGTGATTCATCTGACCTATTATCCCAAGTCCCTAATGCTAGACGTAGCATCATGATTTGTTATAGCGTTGCAGTAGAAGTAGAGGAACAAATGGCGGCCATCTCAGAGTCAAAATTTGGAGGAGCCATCTATATATCTGATGATCCAGATGCATTGATATCCAATTTTTTCCCAAACCCTGGAGTTGTCATTAGCATCAAGGAAGGGAAGCAGGTGATCGACTATGCATTAAAAGGTGTAAAACCTAAAGCCAGCATCAGTTTCCAGGAAACACGCACGGATGTAAAGCCTGCTCCAGTTGTTTCTGCATTTTCCTCGAGAGGCCCTTCTAGAAGCTATCTGCGAGTTGCAAAGCCTGATATTATAGCACCAGGAGAGTTGATTTTAGCAGCCTGGCCATCGAACGTTTCAGCTGCAGTTATTGGTGTCAATACCTTTTTGGATAGTGATTACAGACTTGAATCAGGCACTTCAATGGCTGCTCCTCACATTGCTGGAATTGCTGCAATGCTAAAAGGAGTACATCCTGAATGGAGTCCTTCAGCTATTCGATCTGCCATGATGACCACTGCCAACCCTTTGGATAATACTGAAAAACCCATCAAAACAGCGGATGATAACAAGGATGCTACATCATTAGCCATGGGAGCAGGAGTCGTTGATCCAAACCGTGCAGTTGATCCAGGCCTAATATATGATGCCACTCCACAACACTATGTGAACCTTCTCTGCTCTATGAATTTGACAGTAGAGCAATTCAAAACAATTGCTAGATCATCAGCTAAGCACAACTGCTCAAATCCATCCAATGATATAAATTACCCATCATTTATTGCTCTCTTTAGCCCATACGGGAACTACACTTGGTTGGAGCAGAAATTCAAGAGGACAGTCACAAATGTTGGAGCTGGTGCAGCTACGTACAAAGTAAAAGTGAAAGCACCGGAAAACTCAACAATTTCTCTCTTTCCGCAGACCTTGGTGTTTGAGAAGAAAAATCAGAAGCAGGAGTACACTCTGACCATACGTTACAAGGGCGTTGTGGAAGATCAAGCACAATCTGGTGCAATCACTTGGGTGGAAGAGAATGGCCACCACACAGTAAGCAGTCCTATAGTAGTAGCACCAGAGATTGATGCCTGGACCTGAAATGCTGCAGTTAACAAAACTGTTGCGTTTGTAAGTTTGAAACTCTCTAAGAGAGTTATGTTAAAGTAGCTGGAAATATGCTGGCAAAGCACATGTAATAACATTTTTTGGTTATCAGTTAAGCATAATTTTGTTGCTCTTTAACATTTTGTTGCTACATAGAACTAAAGTCAAAAGATGTTTTTTTGCAGTACACCATGAAGTAGCATATCCATTTATTGACCTCTCAGGAGGATCTATGCTGCATAAAAAATGCAGTTGCTAGTAATTCTAAATCTGTTTGTTGTAATGAGCTCAAGGATAGGGAACAAAGTGTTTAACCGATAAAGAGAAGGAAAGAGCCTTTTGTCTATAGCATTAGATCATAGAGTAGACCTTTTCCCTTAACTAACAAGCGATACGTTAAGAAAATTTTACAAGAGGAAATTAGAAATCTAAAGCGCCTTAGACCTGAAATATTCCAAACTGACTGCGGTTCAGTCACCTGGTTCGAAGTTCTGAACTAAATGCATATAACTATTACAGCTCTCACCCTTCGCTCTTTCAATTTGAAGAAGTTCTAAAACATTAGGGGAATAAGACATCTGTAAGTTTGTGAACTTGATCAGAATGAGTTGAAGCGACTAGAAACATGGCAGCAAATATCTAAGTATATGAAGTTAACCAAGCAATTATATTACATGAGTAAATAACCAGTACCAATAAATAGCTACGCAACAACATCACAAAAAGCAGAAGTCAATTATATGTCAAGACTGACGAAAAGGCTCTTCATTTGTGACCCTTGTATGATAGAAGGGTGAATGACAGAAATTAACAATAAAAATATGAGTCCGAAGCAACAACGATTTCATACTAGGGAGCTCTAGCCTCTAAGAAAGAAGTTGAATTCTCAGGCTATAAGCACATATACTTCTGATTCCAAGAACCAAACAGTTGATAATAAGGCTGGCATACCATTTGTCATGGGAAGAACAACAGAGCAAAAAAGTAGATATTGCCTCAGACTCAAAGTTATTTTCGGCAGTTATTATCTTAGAACTCGATGTATAATGTATTCAACTATAATAACCATAGTGTTTAAACGATAACATGGAAATATATCAGCCTAAAACTTAATGAAAAATCTCATCTTTATTTGCAATGACCACTAAACCATCATGTAAAATTCATTTTTCTCTACTTAAAAGCTTAAAAATAACAAAATGAGAACAAAAAGGCACCATACAATCCTTTGACTTATGACTCCCCCTCCTTCCTCCAAAGAAGGCTTCTATTATTTCACTTGAAGACATAACTATTACAGCTCCTATTTGACAGAAATTGCAGATAACAGAAAAAATAAAATGCCAAAAATGTAACATTTGACTAAAAATCCTAAATTTAGGAACAATTTCCAAAATGCAACAAACAGAGAAGAAAAACAAAAATTCCCCTCTATTTCAGGGATCCAAAAAAACCCACATCCTCAAACTGCCCTTGCATCAGAAAATCTAACTGATGAAGAAAAATTAGTCAACTGAAATAATAGTGACATATTGGTGAACTAACCATTTGTTTGTTTGTTTATTTTGGTTTCTGTTTAATTGATGAGGTAATGTGAAGCTGGTGGCATAGTGACATATTGGTGAACTAACCATTGTGAAAAAAATAAAGTTAATTTTTTGGAATAATATAGAATTCTCTAGAATGTCCTAGTTTAGTATACTTGATATTTATCTAGTGGACATATCTAGATGTTGTAGAATGTTGTAGGAAGATAAGACATATCTAGATATTCTAGAGTGTTGTTAGAAGATAAGGTTGCTAGAATTTTCTTTGTACATTATCTAGAATCATATCTAGAATCATCCATAGGCTAGTATAAATAGGGGGTATCTTGTTCATTTATAAGTAAGCCAAAATCAAGAAAGCCTTCTTTCCTAAATAAGTTCTCCTATCTAAAATCTCTCTTCTTTTTTCAAGCTTCCTCTTCTTTAGTTGAATCCTCCAATCTTGGTTAACGATCTTGGGCTAGCAGAAGGTCTCCGAATAATACTCTTCTTCTGCTATTCTTTACATGGTATCAGAGCCATAAGTCGGCTCCTGGATTTCAAGGTCGGATTAGTGGTTGATTCAACTGGTTTCTCTAAATGGATTTGGGTGGTCGTGCTAATGGACTGGGGATTGAGTTATTGAGCCAGTCCAACTACAAGGTATGGAAGACTTGTATGGAGTCATACCTTGTTGGTGAGGATTTATGAGAAGTTGTCAATGGGAGTAACACAAGTCCTCCTACTGACGCATCGGAAAATAGCAATGCACGTAAGAAGTGGAAGCAGATTAATGCTAAGGCAGAGTTTATCCTAAAGAGGTCCATCTCTCATAATTTATTTGATCATATTATAAGGTGTAAATCAGCTCACGAAATATGGAGGACCTTCAATCGGCTATTCAACAAGAAGGATGAAGCTCGGCTACAGATTTTGGAGAATGAGTTAGCTAACACCACTCAAGGTAATCTCTCGATCGTTGAGTATTTTTTGAAGGTTAAAAATCTATGTTCTGAAATTTCTCTATTGAATCCGGACGAGGCTATCTCTGAAGCACGAATAAGAAGAATTATTATTCGTGGCTTAAAGCCAGAATATATTCCCTTTGTTACATCGATTCAAGGATGGGTTCAACAACCATCTTTGGAAGAATTTGAGAATTTGCTATCGTCACAAGAGCTATTAGCCAAACAGATGGCTGGTGTATCATCAAAGAAGGGGAAGGAAATGCTCTTGTCGCCGATAAGAGGAACTTTAAAGGGAAAGCAAGAGATAGCATGCACTTTCAATCCTCAAGTAGTTCGAGCTCGCTAGGAAAGAAGGGGGAGTCTTCCAGCAACGGTAAAAAGCCTTTAAAATGTTACCGTTGTGGCAAAGTCGGGCACATAAAAAGATATTGTCGAGCCAAAGAGAGCAATATAGCTCAAATCGAGGAAGTTGCTGAAGAAGAAGAAAAAGAAGAAGACTGGGGAAAGTGCTTCACAGCGGAGACTCGAGCAATAAATGCCATGGCTTCCATAAATTTTGAAAGAGACTGGATCGTGGATTCAGGATGCGGGCACCATCTCACTGGAGATCAATCCAAATTCTCCACCTTTCGCGAATACAACGGACATGAGGTCATTGTTACAGCAGATAATACAATCCATAATGTGGAGAAGGAAGGCACTGTTGTGATCAACGAGAAGCAAAAAAACACTATCACCCTCAACAGTGTCTTTCACGTTCCAGG
The DNA here is from genome assembly GCF_000393655.2 of Nicotiana sylvestris. Taxonomy (NCBI): domain Eukaryota; kingdom Viridiplantae; phylum Streptophyta; class Magnoliopsida; order Solanales; family Solanaceae; genus Nicotiana; species Nicotiana sylvestris. Next base: position 129,978,652 of record NC_091068.1, read on the forward strand.
TATGAAGAAAAATCTATTTTCAGTTGCAAATGCTGTAGATACTGGAAACTATTTGCTATTTGGCCCACGTGATGTGAAGTTCCTCCGAAATATCAAGGTACTCAAGGCAGATATCGTTCACTCAGGTAAGAGAGTTAACGATTTATATGTCTTATCTGCCTCTAATTCATATATTGAGAAGATGAGTAGCAATGATAATACACATATTTGGCATGCTAGACTTGGACATCTAAGCATGGATAAATTAAAAGCCATGGTAAAGTTGAATCTAGTAAAAGGTTTGCCTAACTTAAGAAATTTTGATAGAGGAGAGGTTTGTGAAGGATGTCAATATGGAAAGGCACATCGTCTTCCATTTGATAGATCCTTGTCAAGGTACAATGCCCCACTAGAACTTATTCACAGTGACTTAATGGGGCCAACGAGAACTCTTTCATTTTCAGGCTACTCCTATATGCTAATTTTCATTGATGATTTTACTAGATTTACTTGGATCTATTTTGTGAAGCGCAAGTCAGAAGTTTTCAGTAAGTTTGTGGAGTTCAAAGAAACTGTTGAAGGTGAACTCGATTCCAGAATAAGACGGCTACGAACTGATAATGGCGGTGAGTTTACATCAGATGAGTTTCTTTCCTTTTATCGTTAGCATGGCATTAAAAGAGAGCTGACATGCGTTGATACGCCACAACAAAATGGAGTGGCGGAAAGGAAGATCCGACACTTAACTGAGACATGTAAGAGTTGGCTTCATGCCAAGAATCTACCTAGAGCCTTGTAGGTTGAAGGTATGAAATGTGCAGCGTACGTGATTAACAGAATGCCACTTTCTCCAAATAATATGAAGTCTCCCTATGAATTAATGTTTGGAGAAAAGCCTAGCGTGAAACACCTCAGGGTTTTTGGCTCTATTTGTTATGTTCACATACCGGATTCTCAAAGGAGCAAGTTAGATGCCAAGGCAAGAAAATGCATCTTTGTCGGATATGATAAAAGGAAAAAGGGATGGAAGTGCATGGATCCTAAAACTCATCTCTTTGTTGTCTCAAGGGATGTCATATTCGACGAAGTGTCTTTGTATTATGGAGCTGCATTGAATGGAGCGAGTTCAAAAACTTTAAATAATGGAGATTCAAGCTTGTCCATTGCAGGTGCTTCTCTAGATAATACAACTGCCGAGGAGTTAAGAGAAAGGGGGAGTCCTGTACCTCAACAACATGAAACTCAACAAGAAGATGATTCAAGTGGTTCGGGAAGGCCAAAAAGAACTATTATCAAGCCAGCCCGCTTTAGAGATGAAAATTTTGTCAGTACGTATTCCTGTTTCTTTGCAGGACCAATTGATGATGAAGAACCTTCCTCATTCGAAGAAGATAAAGGAGTCAAAGAATGGGAGCTTGCTATGGATGATGAAATGGAGGCTCTGATAAAAAATCAAACTTGGAGCCTTGTACCAAAGCCGAAGGATGTACAACCCATTTCTTGTAAATGGGTTTACAAAATCAAAAGAAGAGCCGATGGCAACATAGATAGATATAAAGCAAGGCTAGTTGCTCGGGGATTTTCTCAAAATTATGGTGAAGATTATGAAGAAACTTTCAGTCCGGTGGCTAAGATGATCTCTGTCCGAGTTGTGCTAGCCTTGGCAGCCTCGCATAATTGGAAGTTATGGCAACTTGACATGAAGAATGCTTTCTTATATGGAGAGCTTGACAAATATATTTATATGGAGCAACCACCCGGGTATGTCTCTAACTTACATCCTAATCATGTCTGCAAACTTAAGAAGGCCCTTTATGGCCTCAAGCAAGCTCCACGAGCATGGTATGGAAAAATTGCTCAGTATCTACATTTCTGTGGCTATAATGCATCACAATCAGATCCTAGCTTATTTGTTAAAACACAAGGAGACTTGCATATGGTTGTTCTTTTGTACGTGGATGATATGATAATAACAGGAAACAATGAAGATGAAGTTGCTAGGCTTCAAGATGAGATTTCCATAAGATTTTACATCAAGAAGTTGGGAGAACTACACCATTTTCTTGGCTTAGAGGTGACAAACATGAACAAAGGGATCTTTGTCACTCAAGAAGGATATGCCAAGAAACTTGTTGACAGGTTTGGATTGAAGCAAAGCAAAACATGTTCTACTTCTCTTGAGATAAGCACAAGGTTAAGGCGGGACGAAGGCTCACTTCTTGCAGATTCCAAGCCTTTTCGAGCTCTTGTTGGAAGTCTCCTATATTTGACTATTACAAGGCCGGACATTGCGTTCTCGGTGGGATATGTCAGAAGATTTATGCAAAGGCCAAGAAAGCCTCACTTAGAAGCTGCAAAGAGGATTCTAAAGTATATCAACTCAACATCACACATGGGCTTGTTCTTCCAAAAGAAGAATAATTTGGTGTTGGCTGGTTATACGGATGCTGATTTTGGTGGTGATTTGGATGACCGAAGATCAACATCGGGCTATATTTTCCTCTGTGGTAGAACAAGTGTTTCTTGGTGTAGCAAAAAGCAAGACTCAGTTTCTTTGTCAACCACGGAAGCAGAGTATAAAGCAGCTGCTCTCACTACTCAAGAATGTGTATGGCTACAAAGACTTGATGAAGACTTGCATCTACCTATATCAAAGCCAACTGTGATCTATGGAGATAATCAAAGTGCCATCAAGCTTGCAAACAATCCAGTATTCCATGCAAGAACTAAACACATTGAGGTGGAACATCACTTTGTTCGGGAAAAGGTTCTTGATGGAACTATCAATACTTTGGAAGTGAGAAGTCAGGAGAATATCGCTGATATCTTCACCAAGTCACTTACTAATGCTTCATTCGAGTTCTTCCGTGACAAGTTTGGAGTAGTTTCCAAAAAATCACTTTAAGGGGGAGTGTGAAAAAAATAAAGTTAATTTTTTGGAATAATATAGAATTCTCTAGAATGTCCTAGTTTAGTATACTTGATATTTATCTAGTGGACATATCTAGATGTTCTAGAATGTTGTAGGAAGATAAGACATATCTAGATATTCTAGAGTGTTGTTAGAAGATAAGGTTGCTAGAATTTTCTTTGTACATTATCTAGAATCATATCTAGAATCATCCATAGGCTAGTATAAATAGGGGGTATCTTGTTCATTTATAAGTAAGCCAAAATCAAGAAAGCCTTCTTTCCTAAATAAGTTCTCCTATCTAAAATCTCTCTTCTTTTTTCAAGCTTCCTCTTCTTTAGTTGAATCCTCCAATCTTGGTTAACGATCTTGGGCTAGCAGAAGGTCTCAGAATAATACTCTTCTTCTGCTATTCTTTACAACCATTTTGCTGATTGCCTCCCATCTTCAGCTCTTTGACGGTGGATATTTGCTTTTGTTTAAACTTGTCATCGATATATTTGGTTGTTAATCTAGTCAAAAAATCATGTTACTATAGGAATTGATCATTTCTGGGAAGTCGATATGAAAATAAAAGATTAAATCTGGGCGTGTCACGATGTCATAAAACAGGAGCTATAATGTAAATATTTACGAGTTTCACTCTGTCCCAAGTTGATTATCATACTTTCTAGGGTGGATTCTGACTGTCTTATATCTATATGTGAAAAAAATGAAGTCTTTACAATAGTTCAATATTTGTTTAAAATAAAGGGTTAAATCTGGGCATGTGAGTATTTTTTTTTAAGATACAGGCGGTAGAATATAGCTTTACTCTGCTTAGGCTTGTGGGCTGTGGCTTAACCAATTATAAGAAGTTTCTGTACAAACCCAATTAGTTATGCAACTAAATAATTTTACGGGAGAACTATTAATAATTGTTTGATCCGATATTTGGAGTTTTTCATCACTTAAATTCGAAATTTGAAAAAAAAAACTTAGATATTTCTACGCACAGATTTTAAACAGAGATCTTCACTATATTGGCAATAGGAGTCATTAATCAGAAGCAACATTCATTCTGTAGGCAGAGACCCATGCATAAAGTTTTGCCTTGACAATAACAAATTTTTGCACAACAAAACTTTTACTAATTAAGTTAGTTGATGGGAAAACAACATCTTGAAATAGCTATCCTTTCACTATATCCATTGACCTCAAAGAGTATGCTTGAAAATACAACCTACATATCGAAATCTATCAATAACATAGCTGGTGGGAGATTAGCAAAAGACAACTATGTTGTTAACATCTTCAGAGTCAAAACTACAAATTTCCTCCAACCAACAATAGGTAGGAATAAAGTAGTTTTTTGTAACGATCCAACCGATCGTTTTGAGCTTTTGCACTTTGACCGCCAGTTTTCGGGCATGACTTGCCCCGTGTGATGTATTATGACTTATGTAAATCGTTGGTTTTGGTTTTTAGGGTAATTGGAATGAATTTGGAAGAAAAAAGTTCTCAGTTGAAGCTTGAATTTCGAAAGGTTTGACCAAGATTTGACTTGTTTGTATATGATCTCGGATCGGAATTTTTATGGTTGGGTTAGCTCCGTTAGGTGATTTGGGACTTAGTAGCGTGATCGGAATGCATTTTGGAGGTCCGTAGAAGGTTTAGGCTTGAATTGACGAAATTGAGATTTTGGCGTTTTCCGGTTGATAGGCGAGATTTTGATATAGGGGTTGCAATGGAATTCCGAGAGTTGCAGTAGCTTCGTTGTGTCATTTGGGATGTGTGTGCAAAATTTCAGGTCATTCGGACTAGATTTGATAGACTTTTTGATCGAAAGCATAATTTAAGAGTTCTTGGAGTTCTTAGGCTTGAATCCTATGTTAAATTGGTGATTTGATGTTGTTGTGAGAGTTCCGAAGTTTTGCACAAGTTTGAACGATGTCATGGGATGTGTTGGTACAATTGGTTTGAAATTTCGGGGGTTCCGGGTAGGTTCCAGGATGTTTTAGGGCGAAAATTATAGCTGTAGTCTAGAAGGGTTGCAGGCATCGGAACCCACCAATGCGGTCCGCACAAAATGAAGTGCGGACGCGTTAGGTGCTGTGCGGACCGCACAAAATAAAGTTCGGCCGCGGTAGGTGCTGTACAGACTGCACAAAATGCAGTGGGGCCGCGGTGGGGAATATTTCACTGGTCCTATTTCGGAAGCACATATCTTTTGATCTGCAAGGAATTTTGAGATGATTCAAAAATGACAGTTGTAGCTCTTCGTATCTAGTTTCCAGAAAGGTAAAGATATTGTAATTTGGACATATGTAGCGAAAGTTATGGCCAGAATATTAAAGCCTGTCACTGCAGATGAAAACCTATGCGGCCGTAGTCGTTTTTGTGCGGACCGCGATCGTTTTTGTACGGTCCGCAGAGGTGAAAATCTGTGGGGTACTCTATAAATATGAGGTTTTGGATTTTATTTAATATTTTGACCTAGAGAGCTCGAATTTTGGCAATTTTTCAAAGGTTTTTCAAGAAATTTATCGGGGTAAGTGATTCTAACTCAGATTTGGCTAGAGTACATAAATCTATCATTGAATTCATCATTTAATTAGTGATTTGGGATGAAATTTGGGTAGAAAATTTGTGGAATCTTCCAAAAATATAAAATGATGATTTGAAGGACCAAATGGTACCGGAATTGGATAATTTTGGTATGGTTAGACTCGTGAGAGTATGAAGATTCGGAAAATATAAATTTTACCCAATTCCGAGACGTGGGCCCGGGGCTCGAGTTTTGGTAATTTTGGGAATTGTGTCATATCTTGATTGTTTTCGCTTGGGCTTCGTTCCTTTAGCATATTTTGATGTTCTCATTCTGATTTTAGATAGATTCGACGCGTGTGGAGGCCGATTTGAGGGGCAAATTCGTCGCGAGCTAGAGATTTAGCCGGTTCGAGGTGAGTAATGATTGTAAATGATGCTCTGAGGGTTTGAAACCCCGAATTTGCACATCATAGTGCTATATTGAGGTGAGACACACGCTTGATGATGAGCGTGGTGTCGTGCACTATTGGGGATTGTGACTTGGTCCATCCCGATTGATGATTTTACCGCCTATTTGACTAAAACTTATTTGCTATCATTATGATTTGGGCATATTGCCATATTTGGGCTTTGTGCCAACTATTTGAACCCTTCAGGGATTTTTATTACTATTTCCTCACTGTTTTGACTTATTACTTGAACTCAGTCATGTTATTTTCCATTGTTTTACTACTCAACCATTTCTACTCAGTTTTAAGACTTAAATGATATTTTTAAATGATGTTTTGGGCTGAGAAATACTGTTTTTTTATTGTCTGAGGGGCTTGTGATGATTTTTGGACTGAGTAAGGCCGAGGGCCTAGTTGTGAGGATACATTGATACTGATATGAGGCCAAGGGCCTGAGATACATAAATATGCCACGAGGTGGCTTGATTGATATGAGGTCGACAACCTAGATTTGATGCCACGAGATGGCTTGATATTGCGCTTGGGCCGTAAGGGGCCCCTCCCAGAGTCTGTACACCTTCAGTGAGTGCGGGTACCTATTGTGATGTGAGATTGAGCCCGAAGGGCTGGTATTGTTCTGAGATTTGAGCCCGAGGGGCTGGTACTGTTCTGAGATGTTGCCCGAGGGGTGGATTTGTTGATACTGAGCCCGAAGGGCAAATTTCTATTTGTTTACTTACCTGTCAATTACTTGTTTTACTTGTTGAGAAATGGACTTTCACTTGAATTTTCACTGTTTTACTGTTTTAAGTGATTTTACTGCTTCAGTATGGAATGCCTTGTGTTTTACATGATTTCTTACTTTCAGTCATTATTTATGTTTGTTACTCACTGAGTTGGAGTACTCACTTTACTCTCTGCATCTTGTGTGCAGATTCAGGTATTTATACACCTTGTAGCGGGTTTTGGTTGATCTGAGGCAGAGTCATCGGAGTTTAGCAAGGTATCTGCCGGCGTTCGCAGCACTGCTTTTCTCTCTCTTCATTTTATTAGTCTGTATTTGTACACTTTAGACTTTCAGTTGTATTTATACCCTAATAGATGCCCGTGACTTGTGACACCCTGGTTAGGGCTATGTTGGGTTGTACTTCCGCACTTTATTAGCATTATTCACTACTTAGTATTGCTATATCATGTTTCAGACTGCTTTTATGTTATTTAACTGTTTAAAAAAGTAAATTGGGTTTAATTGGATGGCCTTGTCTTCACGAGAGGCGCCATCATGACCGGGTCCGGGTTTAGATCGTGACAAGTTGGTATTAGAGCTTAGGTTACATAGGTCTCACGAGTCATGAGCAGGTTTAGTAGAGTCTCGCGGATCGGTATGGAGATGTCTATATTTATCCTCGAGAGGCTGCAGAACCTTTAGTAAAACTTCACATTCTTGAATTCTAATCGTGTGTCCTTGATTCCGCTTGAAAAGTAACTCTTGAATTCCTTCCATGCGTTCGTGTGTGCGCATGAGCGCTTAGTATCAGATGTGCCTCGATGGCTTATGATTCCCTGATCGAGGGGCGAGATGCGATTTCTGTGAGTTGATGTTGGGCCAGTCTGAAGGACTTGAGGGCAGATTTTTGCCTATAGCTTGAGCACCGAGGTGTTGATTGTGTGAACAAGTGTTTTTGAACTCATATGTTTGGTAGTGTCCCTACTAGTGGGAGTGACGGTTGGATAACTATGTGATGAGTATGCTAGTACTGCGAGATGTATCCATATGATTTGGAGGCGACGAGAAAGGTTTTCTAGAGGATAGAAGAACTATTAGGTGCTTGACTTCCATCTTGATTCGAGGTATAGCCCCAAGTTATGGTCCTATGAAGAATCTTTTCATGTTTCCCAGTTGGGAGTGAAGTAAATTTCATGTTGCGCTATGAGTTCAGACTCAGGAAGACTAAGTGACTGCGTAAAATTTATGACGGTGGAAGGTATGCGGAAAATTTAGTTCGAGGCGAAGCAGGTGGGTTATCTCCTGCGGAGTGTTCGGAAGTTTGTGCGATCTTTATGTTATTTGATAAAAGATCTCATTTGCAAGTGAAATATATGTGCTGTAATTTTTATTGGTTCGCTTAAGAGAGTGGGTTTAACTGTTGTGAGAGTGGAATGCGAGATTTGCAGAAGAGTTAAAATTCTAGATGATCTGTGTTTTCACAAGCTTATAAAAGATTTGAGTTTAATCTCACTATGGTATCATGGCATTAATGGAGTATAATCGTTATGAGTTATTGAGTGTGTGTTGATCTATGGCTTCGAGCCAAGTGGGGGAGTCTGCTATTGATTAGGCGATTGCACAGTTAGGTGCTATGGTGAATCAGTTATGGCTTGTGGAAATTGAGACCGAGGATGGCTCGAGTAAAGGAAAATTTTGATAGAGGTTATATTATGCTACATAGGGTATGAGAATCACGGAATGTCTTGAGTTGTTGGTAATGGATGCTCGGTGCATAGAGCAGGAAGTGGCTTGGTTGTTCTAGGATAAGGTTACACACAACGGTGTCGGAGTGCTATTGAGGCACGAGTGGTTTTGTTCGTTTGGTCAGGCTAATTGCAATTTGAATAGAGTGAATGACTCTCGAGAATGGTTCTAATGTGTTCAAGATTCTACATGTAAAATGGGGAATTTTAAGGTTGTATATGTGGTTAGAAACTGAGTTTTCATTGGAAGATGTCAAGACTTGTGGTATTTTCTATATTAATTATGGGATTCTATGTATCAGTATCAGGAAGGTAAAGGTAACAGATTTAGATTCGCAGGAAGTTTTTCAGAGTAAAGTATTTCGAATATGGTGCTTTTGGGAATATTTAAGAGAGTATTCAGTGGCTTATGAGTCTTAGACAGTGTGGTTTTATGCTTGGGTTTCGTGTGGTAAGTCTAGGTTGAGGAATTGTGGTGCTACAGTAAGAGGGGATATCAAGTTGAAGGTAAATCAGAAGGAAACTCGGATAGTTGGGATAGCTGGGTAGTAGGCCGGATCGGTATGGTAAGGATATGATTAGTTCCTTGGGTGTGTACAGGGTAATAAGTTCCTACAGGTATTTTGCGGTAATGCTCTTAGGTTTTGATGGCTTGCGTAGCTTGGTCGAGTTAGAAGGATTCAGTCCTGGCAGGTCTGGTTTGTGCAAGGGAAACTCGGAGAGTTCTTGATGGTTTCTACCTCGATTGGAGATGTATATTTTCTATAGGCATGAGGAGCATGGGATGCATAGTGATTTTATTCTAGATGGGATCAATGGAAAGTTCTTGATTAGTGGAGTACATAGATGTTTGTGGCTCGTAAGGGAGATGAAGTTCTCATGTTATCCTAGAATGGTATGGTATATGCGGTATGTTGTGTAGGATTGAGATTTGTGTGTGTAAGGTTACGATTCAGTTTTGAACGGAAAGTCATAAAATTCTTAGGCAGCACGTGCAGTTTCAGATGATTAGGAGGATGATCTCCAGATGATTAAAGAAATGGTATTGCTAAATGGGAGTGATTTGACGAGGGTATATGTTTCAGAAAAGGCAATGTGATTAAGTTGATGGTACTTCGGTAGAATTGTGGTGCTTTCTTGTTAGATCGACTGCTGATATTCGAGTTTTCTTGGTGAAACAAGGGAGTTTTAGAGTATCTTTCGTGGAATGATTGGGTATTTGAGGTGCGCTATGCATTTGGACGGCGGAATTGGGATCAGGTATGTTGATTCATGTGCCATAGGGATTTAGAGACAGGGAAGTTCTCACATTCAGGCTATGTTGTGGTTGTGAGTCGTGTGTATCGGCACTATTTAGTGACTATCGGGGTTTGGAGACCCGAGCGGATCTTTTGTTGTCTGGTATGTTAGATTTGGATATGATATTGGGTTCAGACTGGTTGTCTCCGTGTTGTATCATTCTGGACTATTGCGCTAAGGCGGTGCTGGTGGCTATGCTGGGAATACCACAGATTGAGTGGCGAGATTCGACGGATTATGTCCTAGTAGAGTGGTTTTATATTTCGAAGACCCAGCGGACGGCTGGGAAGGATTGTCCTTCTTATTTGGGCTTTCATGATGAATGTCAGTGTAGAGGCTTCTACCATCGATTCAGTTCCGGTGGTGATGGACTTTTCGGATGTGTTTCTTGTGGCCAGGCATATCGCCGGGCAGGGTGGTTAATTTCAGTATTAATTTAATGTCGGGCACCGTATCGTATGGAACCAGCAGAGCTAAAGGAGTGGAAGGAGCAGCTTCAGGATTTCCTTGATAAGGAGTTCATTGGCAGGCCAATGTGGATGCGTGTTCTAACTTGAGTCAGCTTGGTTGGCTCCGAAATGTATTGTTGAGGGATGTGTTGACTCGATTGTTATTGAGCTTATTAGTAATTTGGGAATCTATGAGTTACCTTTCCATATTGCGAGGCATTATAATTTGTTGGTTATGGGCACATATGGTGCGGTTCTATTGGGGTTTCATAGTGGAAGTTGAGCGGGGAGAGTAACTGGGTACTATGCGGTGAATGGCGTATCGGTTATGTCCTTTCGGGTTGTGAGGTGTTATGTATTTGCTTTACCGTGGTTATGATGATTTACTTTGATTCTAGACATCAATTGCGCGTGGTCATCAATTTCGAGCAGAGTCACTTGAGGTGTTCCATGTGGAGCAGTGTTTGGATAAGGTCGCGCATTGCAACGAATATATGTGGAGGTATATCTTGCAGGTTAGATTCGTGTGTTCTGTTCCTATGATGTGAGACGGGTTCTCAACCTTGTGTTGTGGTGGTACTGGTGAACCTGAGGTACAACTATTTCATTTGAGTCATTTTCATAATTTGAGTATGTTCGGACTGTTGCTTATTGGTGCGCATATTGTGCAAGTTGTGGCTTAGACATGTATTGATGTGTCATGTCACTAGAGTAGTATATTGGATTAGCTGAGATCGTTGGAATCATTAGTGGATACGAACGAGTTCGATTTCAGCATGTTAGAAGGATAATATCGAGGTTCGGCTCAGAAATTTGCTATGGCCTTTACTAAAGGAGAAGTGGCTTCAGGAATAGTTGATCTGAGAAATAGTTGTGGCTTACTGTGTGTTTCGTTTATCATTGGCAGTATATGAAAATGTTGGAATGAGATTTTAGTTGATAAGAAGTTTTCTACCGGTATTCGATTGTTGTGGGCAGCTGTTGTGAATAGAAATTATCGATACAAGCATTTGAGTTATGTGGTTTATCATGAAATGGCATCCGAGGTTGCAGGTATGGTTGGTTACAGCTGGTTCGGGTTTATTCACAGTATAAATGTGAGATTCTGATTGTATTGAGGATTTTAGAAGTGGAAATATGGTTCTATGGTTTATGGGCTAGATTGGGTTGTGAAATTTCAGTTACAATGTGTTATTGAACCTATATGAGATAGGGTGACCTGGGATCACCCCGGGTATGTGCATGGTAAGATTATTCAGTGATTGGTTGGCTTTTGGAACAACTTAGGTCACGTTCGAGGACGAACGTATGTTTAAGTGGGGAAGGATGTAATGACCCGACCGGTCGTTTTGAGCTTTTGCACTTTGATCGCCAGTTTTCGGGCATCACTTGCCCCATGTGATGTATTATGACTTATGTAAATCGTTGGTTTTGGTTTTCAGGGTAATCAGAATGAATTTGGAAGAAAATAGTTCTTAATTGAAGCTTGAAATTCGAAAGGTTGACCAAGATTTGACTTATTTGTATATGATCTCAGATCAGAATTTTTATAGTTGGGTTAGCTCCGTTAGGTGATTTGGGACTTAGGAGCGTGATCAGAATGCATTTTGGAGGTCCATGGAAGGTTTAGGCTTGAATTGGCGAAATTGAGATTTCAGCATTTTCCGCTTGATAGGCAAGATTTTGATATAGGGATTGGAATGGAATTCCGAGAGTTGCAATAGCTTCGTTGTGTCATTTGGGATGTGTGTGCAAAGTTTCAGGTCATTCAGACGAGAATTTAAGAGTTCTTGGAGTTCTTAGGCTTGAATCTTATGTTAAATTGGTGATTTGATGTTGTTGTGAGCGTTCCGAAGTTTTGAACAAGTTTGAAAGATGTCATGGAATGTGTTGGTACAATTGGTTTGATGTTCCGGGGGTTCCTAGTAGGTTCCAGGATGTTTTAGGCCGAAAATCATAGCTGTAGCAGGTCCAGAAGGGTTGCAGGCCGCGGAACCCACTAGCGCGGTCCGCACAAAATGAAGTGCGGCCGCGGTAGGTGCTATGCGGACCACACAAAATGCAGTGCGGCCGCGGTGGGGAACATTTCACTGGTCCTATGTCGGAAGCATTATCTTTTGATCTATAAGGAATTTTGAGATGATTCAAAAATACCAGTTGTAACCCTTCGTGTCTAGTTTCTAGAAAGGTAAAGATATTGTAATTTGGACATCTGTAGCAAACGTTATGGCCCGAATACTAAAGCCTGTCACTGCAGATAAAAACCTGTGCGGCCGTAGTCATTTTTGTGCGGACCGCAGTCGTTTTTGTGCGGTCCGCAGAGGTGGAAATCTGTAAGGTACTCTATAAATACGAGGTTTTGGGTTTTATTTAATATTTTGACCTAGAGAGCTCGGATTTTGGGGATATTTTGAAGGTTTTTCAAGAAATTCATCGGGGTAAGTGATTCTAACTCAGATTTGGCTAGAGTACATGAATCTATCATTGAATTCATCATTTAATTAGTGATTTGGGATGAAATTTAGGAAGCAAATTTGTGGAATCTTCAAAAAATATAAAATGATGATTTGAAGGACCAAATGATACCAGAATTGGATAATTTTGGTATGATTAGACTCGTGAGGGTATGAGGATTAGGAAAATGTAAAATTTACCTGATTTCGAGACGTGGGTCCGAGGCTCGGGTTTTGGTAATTTCAGGAATTGTGTCATATTTTGATTGTTTTCGCTTGGGCTTCGTTCCCTTAGCATATTTTGATGTTCTCATTCTGATTTTGGATAGATTCGACGTGCGTGGAGGCCGATTTAAGGGGCAAAGGCATCGCGAGTTAGAGATTTAGCCGGTTCGAGGTGAGCAATTGTTGCGACCAAAACACTCACGCAAGTGTACGCGATCTTCAAATAATACAGTAATAAGTAGAGTATCGTTCCCACGAGGACTTATGATTAACTTAACGACTGATGCAAACTCAAACAATTATCGATTCAAGCTAATTCATCACAAAATACATAAATAACCAATTTACAATTTAACTAGTAGACAAACAATAATACAACGCAAAGTTACTACGCCACTTATGAATTTTCTTTTAACAATTAATAAAGGAGATATCCCGGGGTTATGGGCTTGCTAGAGATCTTGCTACGTTTTTAGCTTAAAAATAATTTATTGAATTATCTAGGTTATTGATTATAGGGTTAATAATACCCATAAGAATCTATCGATTTCTTATGCGCCTATTCAAGTTAAATTAATACCTATATTTCTGTGGTATTTATATTAACTCAAATGCATTTACAAATCCTATTTCTCAACCAAACAAGGTTATTAAGTATAGTTCTATCTTAATTGCGAATCTTTCACCCGATGCCCAGGATCCAGATCTTGCTCTATTTGATTCTATATGCAATCAAGAATTTCTTTTTTCAAGTTTAACTCAAGATTTGTAAATAGTATTTCACTGTTAGCTACGCAGTAAAATAATTAACAGCAGAATCAAATAAACAACCCTTAACGATAATTTCAAGATCATCAATCTAAGCTTCAAACAACATAATCATCTAACACCCATAACCCTAGAATATTTGGGTTTTTAGGTACTCATAATGATACAAAACATCAACAATAAAAATCTTAAACATAATATGAGTAAATACTAGGAGAAGGTTTAGAAAAACTCTTTTAATCCTTGCTCCAAGTTGATGTTCCTCCTTGATTCTCTTCTTCAAGATGAATCTCCTTCTTCTTTTTCTCTCCAAAAACAGGCCTCCCTCAATAATGGCACTGCTTTTGCCTTTTTAATCGTGTAGGAAGGGGTTTTGACAAGTATGCCCTTTTAAGTCCGAAATAGAATAATTTTGTGATTTTTACACACCCGCGGCGCGCCCCGCGGCGCCCCGTGCGACGCATACGTGGATTGGACAGAGGCAAAATGCATTTTAACGGAGCAAAATAATGCAGCAAAAATATTTGCACTGCCGCGGCACCCCTCACGGCGTGCCCCACGGTGCGGCAGTGCAATTTTTTGTGCTGTTGCGGTTTTTCATTTGTTTTGCTATCCGGGCTTGCTTTGCGACCCCCGAACACGATCTCGACTTGATTTATTTAGCTTTTACTTAGACTTCAAAGCCCCAAATCAATCAAATTCATCCCAAATTTATTTTTTAAGTTGGATTAGCTTCCTGCAAGGCATAAAGCATGAATTTAGTACAATTTATTATTATTTAAGATCAAACCTTTGTAAAATGCAATAATTAAAGTGTTGTTACAATGACTAAAACACGAGTTTTTAGCCTATGATCAACACCGCGCACTTAGACCATTGCTCGTCGTCGAGCAATTGATCTACATTTCACATAAGGACGACCTTTTTTATCAAACAATTTCTTTAACAACACATGCTGACACTTAAGTACCAATTCATAATAGTTCAACCTCAAGACATGACTCACAAGTGCCACGCATTTTCATAACTTGCTCACTTTCTCTAACACAAAGGTCAAAACATTTCCTTTCTTTCACAAATCATGTGCCCTCCCACAACTAATATAGACTAGTTCCTCTCAACATAATATTCACAAATATTTAGGAACTCAAAATAGGAAGAATTAACTCACTCTCAGAATTGAAATTCATATGCAACAAATGACATACCATATGCTTGCCCCTAGTGTAATACTCTACTAATTGAACTTATTCAATCAAAGATCAAATATGATTTTAATTGGTTGTAATGCAGGCTGAGGAAGGGTGTGATAAATATAGAATGTAGTAGCTACATCTCTTTGAGCACTTTATATATACACCATTTCATTTCACAATTTCCGCATTACTCTTATGTTAAACCATCTCCAACCTTTTTGAGGTTTTACATAATAACAACAAATTCCATTCTCTTTAAGCACCATAAGCTAGGGAATGTTACTAATGAAAATCCATCCCCTATATATATATATATATACACACACACACACACACACACACACACACACACATATCTATGTATATTTTTTTTCCAAATAAACAAACAAATCTTTTCTCAACTTTAACAATATTAACACAACACTAAGTGCTCATGAGAGATAGAGGTTCAAACAACTTATATATTTACATAAGTTGGTAAGGTTTATAATGTGGATGCCAAATAAATAGGATTAACGGCTCAAAAGGTTTGACTAAGATATATACAACTAGGTGGGAACAATTATAAAACTGGTTCAACAAAGAAATGCCTATATCATCTCCTAAACTGAATAATGCTACTATTTCGCTTTGCGAAACACTTGAGGGCAAGTTCTAGATATCAACTATTACGCACAGAATATTTCAACAACCTCACTCACACATTGGCACATGACTCATTCAAGCTTGGATCTTTTTCGACTCTCTAGTCAAAGCAATTAAGTATAGTTTTAAATACACAATTTAAGGCACTTACTTTAGAATCAAAAACTGATATTTGAGCATCACAAATAAGGTACATACCACTTCTAAAGCATGTGCATTTGAGGAGATTAATTCTGTAAGTTAGGAACTTTTTACTCAATTGAAATAAAAAAATTGCACTACACCCGGTTCAAATACACCCCTGGAAAAGAACCGTGGCATAAAGAAAAACCAAGGAATTTTTTTTAAATTAAACCAAAACTAGCATACACTAAACTGAAATAAAATGCAATTTTATTTTCGAATTTCAACTTTATTTCCCTCAAGAAAATCCATCGTAGGAAAAAAAATCGAAATTAGTACCACTACCACTTACTACCTACAAACTCTCTAATCTACCAAACCAAAAAGTTTAACAGTCTAAACAAAATCAAACAACCCAAAATATGAAAAATACAAAAGTAAGTACATTACAATAGGGGCAAGTCACTCCACACTTAAAAACTTGCATTGTCCTTAATGCAAAAAGATCAAAAATAGATCAGAAAAGACTCTCTGAGGCCATTGGCCTAAGCATCGTCATCCTCAAAGGTGTTGGAGGGGGTGCCCTTCTGCCTCCCCGTCGGCTAGTAGATGCAACCTCAGATAGGCCAGTGTTTGATCTTTTGCTTGGGCGCCGAGACATTATACCTACACAACATGATATATTAGCTAAAAACACACAAAAATTATTTTTCAGTGCAAGTGGAGTAAATACCCCACACTTATGTTATTATCATGTTGACATTTAGCATGTATAACAGGGATTCAGACTACCTTGTTCTTCAATTAGAATGACATAATGCATATTGTCCTACCCAATATTAGAGACAATTATAACAATTGTAAATAAAATAAAAATTCAAAACACTAGGCTGAAAATATTAAAAATAAACATAAAAAGAAATTAGTCTATTTTACAAATCCAAAATTATTATACAAAATATACTACATAGGCACATTAGCATGAATACTACATATCATTTTATATAAAGCAAGTGAAAAATCATGGTTTTGCCTAATGTCATAGTTGTTATCAATAATAACATCTCACAATGCAATTTGTCTCTCAATTTGCAACATTACTCAATTTCATGTCACTTAGACATTTTAACAAACACATTGTAAGCATGTCTTGCATTCTTTAAATTTCAACTTGAAATGAGGCAAATTCACCATATCAACAACACAAATATACCTCACTTCACAACTATAACATCACCACATCTTTACAATAATATTCAATACACAAATTCATGCTTGTACCTGATTAAAGACATCATAACTTCTAAAATCTAATATTTCAAAGCTACAATTAAAAGTTAGTGATGTTAGTCATTAGGTTGCCTCCCAACAAGCGCCTAATCTAACGTCGCGGCACGACGTGAACCACTTTTTGCTTCCACCTTGAACTTATGAATTGTACCCCTAACAGGGTATCCAGTCTGTGGCTTTGCTCATTTGGTGGGGCTACAAAGATAACTAGGCCAAGTAATAAATTTTTCACTCGGCACTTCTCGGCCTTTAGATGAGGAATGCAATTTTTGCTTTTTGGCACAACAAATTTAAGAATATAGGCACTTTCACCCTCACTCTTTGACTCCCCCATAGGCTCAGATGGCTTGATTACTATCTTACTATCTAAATACAATGTGGAAAAATGATTGGAATAAGGTCTAATGCTCCCTAACTCATGAATTTTACTACTATTTACATCCCCATTTATACACACACTCAATTCTCCTAAAGTAATGTTATATACTCCCTCACATGACTCTAGAGAACTCTTCTTAACATTGGCATCCTCAAGAAAAACATGATCTAATGATTGGTATTCTTGTTTTAGCTCCTCAATTTGGTCTAGAAGATTTTTTTCAGCTTCATACAACTCATCATTAAATTGTTGGGCGTTACATGCATCAACCTTTGCACTCAAATCTGAATCCAAGTAATGCACAACCAAGCTAAAATTATTAATTTTTTGTGCAAGCTCATCTCTCTCCTTAGACCAATCTTTCATCAACGTTGTTAGTAAACAACGTCGTTCCGCAGATTCCCCTAATCGAGAATATCCGTCCCAATACCAACCCTTACTCCCATATTCAAATTCAGATTTCCAAGAGGTGAGGCCATGACTAGCTCAAAAATACGGGCCATCAAAATCTTCCGTCAACCAAGAGTCTTCATCATTAACCTTACCTCCATATATTTCATCCCCATATGTCATCCTGAGAGAACCAGAAACATACTAAGAGAAAAATCAAATAGTTATAAAAATAAAATAGTTACAAAAAAAATAAGAAGAAGGAAAAAAAACTTGTAAAGATAAGAATAAAAGTCTGATCTAGAAAAATAGTTAATTTCTAAGTCCCCGGCAACGGTGCCAAAAACTTGTTACACTCACGCAAGTGTACGCGATCTTCAAGTAATATAGAAATAAGTAGAGTATCGTTCCCACGAGGACTTATGATTAACTTAACGACTGATGCAAACTCAAACAATTATCGATTCAAGCTAATTCATCACAAAATACATAAATAACAAATTTATAATTTAACTAGTAGACAAACAATAATACAACGCAAAGTTACTACGCCACTTATGAATTTTTCTTTTAACAATTAATAAAGGAGATATCCTGGGGTTATGGGCTTGCTAGAGATCGTGCTACGTTTTTAGCTTAAAAATGGTTTATTGAATTATCTGGGTTATTGATTATAGGGTTAATAATACCCATAAGAATTTATCGATTTCTTATGCGCCTATTCAAGTTAAATTAATACCTATAGTTCTATGGTATTAATATTAACTCAAATGCATTTACAAATCCTATTTCTCAACCAAACAAGGCTATTAAATATAGTTCTATCTTAATTGCGAATCTTTCACCCGATGCTCAGGATCCAGATCTTGCTCTATTTGATTCTATATGCAATCAAGAATTTCCTTTTTCAAGTTTAACTCAAGATTCGTAAATAGTATTTCACTGTTAGCTACGTAGTGAAATAATTAACAGCAAAATCAAATAAACAACCCTTAACAATAATTTCAAGATCATCAATCTAAGCTTCAAACAACATAATCATCTAACACCCATAACCCAGAATATTTGGGTTTTTAGCTACTCATAATGATACAAACATCAACAATAAAAATCTTAAACATAATATGAGTAAATACTAGGAGAAGGTTTAGAAAAACTCTTTTAATCCTTGCTCCAAGTTGATGTTCCTCCTTGATTCTCTTCTTCAAGATGAATTTCCTTCTTCTTTTTCTCTCCAAAAACAGGTCTCCCTCAATAATGGCACTGCTTTTGCCTTTTTAATCGTGTAGGAAGGGGTTTTGATAAGTATGCCCTTTTTAGTCCGAAATAGAATAATTTTGTGATTTTTACACATCCGCGGCGCCCCGTGTGACGCGTACATGGATTGGACAGAGGCAGAATGCATTTTAACGGAGCAAAACAATGCAACAAAAATATTTGCACTGCCACGACGCGGGAGTGCAATCTTTTGTGCTGTTGCATTTTTTCATTTGTTTTGCTATCCGGGCTTGCTTTACGACCCCCGAACACGTTCTCGACTTGATTTATTTAGCTTTTACTCAGACTTCAAAGCCCCATATCAGTCAAATTCATCTCAAATTTATTTCTTAAGTCGGATTAGCTTCCTGCAAGGTATAAAGCATGAATTTAGTACAATTCATTATTATTTAAACTCAAACCTTTGTAAAATGCAATAATTAAAGTGTTGTTACAATGACTAAAACACGAAATTTTAGCCTATGATCAGTAATGATTGTAAATGATGCTCTGAGGGTTTGAAAGCCCGGATTTGCACATCGTAGTGCTATATTGAGGTGAGACACACGCTTGATGACGAGCGTGGGGTCGTGTACTATTGGGGATTGTGACTTGGTCTGTCCCGATTGATGATTTTACCGCGTATTTGACTGAAACTTATTTGCTATCATCATGATTTGGGTTGATTGCCATATTTGGGCTTTGTACCAACTATTTGAACCCTTCTGAGATTTTTATTACTATTTCCTCACTGTTTTGACTTATTACTTGAACTCAGTCATGTTATTTTCCACTGCTTAACTACTCAGCCAATTTTACTCAGTTTTGAGACTTAAATGATATTTTTAAATGATGTTTTGGGCTGAGAAATACTATTTTACTATTTCCCGAGGGGCTTGTGATGATTTTTGGACTGAGTAAGGCCGAGGGCCTAGTTGTTAGGATACACTGATACTGATATGAGGCCGAGGGCCTGAGATACATAAATATGCCACGAGGTGGCTTGATTGATATGAAACCGAGGGTCTAGATTTGATGCCACGAGATGGCTTGATATTGCACTTGGGCCGTAAGGGGCCCCTCCCGGAGTCTGTACACCCCCAGCGAGCGCGGGTACCCATTGTGATGTGAGATTGAACCCGAGGGGTTGGTATTGTTCTGATATTTGAGCCCGAGAGGCTGGTACTGTTCTGAGATGTTACCCGAGGGGCGGATTTGTTGATACTGTGCCCGATGGGCAAATTTCTATTTGTTTACTTACTTGTCAATTACTACTTTTACTTGTTGAGAAAGGGACTTTCACTTGAATTTTCACTGTTTTACTGTTTTAAGTGATTTTACTACTTCAGTATGGAATGCCTTGTGTTTTACGTGATTTTTTACTTTCAGTCATTATTTATATTTGTTACTCACTGAGTTGGAGTACTCACTTTACTTCCTGCACCTTGTATGCAGATTTAGGTATTTATATACCCGATAGCGGGTTTTGGTTGATCTGAGGCAGAGTCATCGGAGTTTAGCAAAGTAGTTGCCGGCGTTCGCAACACTGCTTTTCTCTCTCTTCATTTCATTAGTCTATATTTGTAAACTTTAGACTTTCAGTTATATTTATACCCTAGTAGATGCTCGTGACTTGTGACACCCCGGTTAGGGCTGTGTTGGGTTGTACTTCCGCACTTTATTAGCATTATTCGCTACTTAGTATTGCTATATCATATTTCAGACTGCTTTTATGTTATTTAACTGTTTAAAAAAGTGAATTGTGTTTAATTGGCTGACCTTGTCTTTACGAGAGGCGCCGTCACGATCGGGTTCAGTTTTGGGTCGTAACACTTTTCATAAACAATAACAATCTCTGCACAAAAGAAAGGTTATCAAATCTCGCTTGTTTTGGTTAAAACTGAGATAGAAGATGTACAACTGGAATAGATATCACAAAAGTGTGTAATGTGCAGACGATCAATCCTTACCTTTTAGAATATAGATATTTCTGTGCTGAATTTTATACTCAGTTGACAACAACTGTGAGAATATAATATCTTTTTGACAATGCATTTTTATTCTTGGATCTTCTGGTCACGATCTAGCATGCGTAATCCTTCCACTGAAAATGAAAGGATAAACATTGCAGGAACTAAAAAGACAATAAAACCTTTTGAGATAATCTTGAAAGGATAAAACTTGTATGTCATTGACCTCATGTTGAAAAACTAATTCAAAGTTGTAGTAGGAAACCTTAGTTATTTAGGATTTAGTTTATTTAATTCATGTCTAAATAGGATTTGCAATTAGAATAAATATAGGAATAGGATTTCATGTTTCTCATACTATTATAAATAGTGGTATTGATACCTTATTTTATATGTAGAGGAAATAAAGAACTGTAGAGATCAATTAGAGATTTATAATAAAATATTTTTCCTTCATATTGGTATCAGAGCTTCTATGATCTTGGGAGAGAATCAAGTAGCTTCCGCTACTGGCGGGCGGTGATTTCCAATTGGTATCAGAGCCTGCGTGAGATCCTGTCAGAGCCGGTAGGAGATCCAAAAAAAATGGATACTCTATTACTTAATTGTCCTGTTTTTGTGTTTGAGGGCAAAAGTAATTTTGAAACTTGGTATCAACAAATGAAGAATTGTTTTAAGGATATTGGATTATGGCCCATCATTGATGAATGATTTGAGGAACCCCTAGAAGGCACAACATTGACGGGTGATGCAGCTACCCAATTGGAGAAGAAAATACATTTAGATTATAATGCACGCTACTATCTCACCATCAAAGTCGATTTGTATATATCTAAAAAATATTTATATGCAAAGTCATCAAAGGAGGCTTGAACAATCTTGGTAAAGTCATATCGAAAAGTTGCTGACATAAAGATGGAGAAACTGCAAGAGTTTAAGAGTCAATTTGAGTTGGCTCGTATGAGACCAACAGAGTCTGTCAAAGAATTTTTTACGAGAATTGAAGAAATAGTCAATGGTCTAAGGATCAATGGAGAAGTATTGGAAGAAGTTAAAATTGTTGAAAAACTAATTCAAAGTTGTAGTAGGAAACCTTAGTTATTTAGGATTTAGTTTATTTAATTCATGTCTAAATAGGATTTGCAGTTAGAAAATATATATGAATAGGATTTCTTGTTTCTAGTTGAAATAGGGTTCATACTATTATAAATAGGGGTATTGATACCTTATTTTATATGTAGAGGAAATAAAGAATTGTAGAGATCAATTAGAGATTTATAATAAAATATTTTCCTTCAAATTGGTATCAGAGCTTCTACGATCTTGGGAGAGAATCAAGTAGCTTCCGCTACCGGCGGGCGGCGCTTGCCAATGGGTGTCGCTCGTCTGGCCAAAAAATATGTTGGCAAAATCATATATAGTTGTCGACAAAATTAGGTTATTCGATAACAAGTTCGATGACAGATTAAAAAAAAACAAGTTTAAAGAGCGATGCAACAAATATGACACAAGATGAAGAAACTCTTCACTAAAAGTTGGAGAGGTTTAAAAAAGTTGGAAGTTGATTATGTGTTTCAACAAAATTGGGTGTTGGTGACAAAGTGCATCAACGGTTGGTGACAAAGTACATCAACGAGAGTTGGAGACAGGTGTTTCAACAAAAATTGCGGGATGGAGACATGTGCTTCATCAAAAGTGAAAGTTGGAGAGAAGTGATCCAACATAACTGCAAAACGAACAAGTCAGACATATACAACTTTGAATTACGGGAGAATGTTGAAAAACTAATTCAAAATTGTAGTAGGAAACCTTAGTTATTTAGGATTTAGTTTATTTAATTCATGTCTAAATAGGATTTGCAGTTAGAATAAATATAGGAATAAAATATTCTGTTTCTAGTTGAAATGGGTTTCATACTATTATAAATAGGGGTATTGATACCTTATTTTATATGTAGAGAAAATAAAAAATTGTAGAGATCAATTAGAGATTTATAATAAAATATTTTTCCTTCACCCCATAACGGTATTTCCAGTTCGAACAGCAAAGCATAGTGCAAAAAGTATGATCTTATGGTTATGTAGCAGGAGCTCAAAGCTGTAGTATCTGTTGATCCATCACTCCAGTAAGAATTTGATACCAACTCAAGTATAACCAAGCAGATCAACAAATAATTCTTAGATAATCTGTCGTACCCATTGGAAAAGCATCAGAATTGTATTAACATTCCAGTTTATGTATAACAGTGCCCGATTGATACAATGGTGGATCTAGACTAAATGCAGCAGGTTCTGGTTTAGCTCGGACTTTGTGTCTGTGTGTGAGTCTGGAGAGGGTAATGTGTACGCAAATTTTATCCCTGCCTTAAGAAGATAGAAAGGTTGTTTCCGATAGAGTCTCGGCTCAAGATTAGCATATACATAAGAGAGTGGAATTTACTGATGCTAAATCCTACATTACTCACCAAGGAAATAACAAACACTAGCTGCAGTAATACTAATCATAGTGAATATAAGAAATATCTCCCAAAACTTCCTTCTACTTTCTTTTTAGTTCCATTTCCCAACCTTCAATTCTCCAACTCATCAAGCTAAAGATAGACTGCTAAAAGGAAAAACAAGCAAAAATATACTCCATTTTATCCCAAGAAACACCCGGAGGGATGGGGAATTTCGTAAACCGTATATAATCATTCGTACATATAAACCAAAACTTAACCAAAATGAGATTAAACCAAACTTATGAATTACATTAATTCTGTGCTTAAAACACTTTTCACATTTAACCATATGTCTATCTTCTCTACATTACATGAAAGCCACAGGTTTCCTCTACGTAATTTTACTTCCACTTCCCTTCTTTTCACTTTGGAAAATCAAGTTGTGTCACGCCCCGAACCACGGCCTAGGCATAATACGGCACTCGATACCTAATTACATGTGACCGAACGAACCAATTGTATGGCTAGATTAACATGTGGTATGACTGTAAACTAGATGTAAATATACAACATAATGATCTGCTAAAGAGTCTGACTGGAATATCATAGATGCGGAAAATACTGAAAAGTCTGCAAGTATAAATGAGTAGCCGACAAGGCTAACACATAAAATCCTGCTAACATCTGACTAACTGAACTATAGTCTACGAAGCCTCTAGAGAATACTGAAATGCTAATGTTTACTGAGACAAGGTCCCCGGTATGCCTTATTAATTGAAATACTATAATGACTGAAAAAGGGAGGGATAATGCCCCGAAAGACTGGGGCTCACCAATAGATGATACGAGATGTCCTAACAAGCAGAGTCGTCAACTTGTAAATCGTTACCTGCATCGCGAGATGCAGGCCCCATGGCAAAAAGGGACATCAGTACATTTGAATTGCACTGGTATGTAAAACAACTGAAGAAAAGAACTGTAAATACTGAAACTGAAACTGAACCGCTAGCTGATAAACTGATAACTGAACAAGGAAGTAAGGATATGAATGCCCCCTCTTCTGAATGATGAACAACCTGTTTCTTTAAATATGAAACTACGGCCTCAGGTCCATTATATATATATATATATATATATATATATATATATATATATATATATATATATATATATATATATATATATGTGTGTGTGTGTGTGTGTGTGTGTGTGTGTGTGTGTGCACAACTACGACCTCGAGCCCAAGTATACGTATACATAACTGTGACCTCATGCCCAAATACAGGTGTTCAACATTCAAGAATATAAAATCAGGAACTGAGAATCATATTACAATACATGATACTGAAACAATGAGCCATACCGAGTTACATGATACTAGAATAGTAAATAGGATTAGACTAAGATGAGTATTCATAATAAGTTGATTTGTCATAACTGAAACTCATAGAATATCGAATGATTATGAAACTATGCCATCTACAGAATAGAAGTTCTACTACTATTCGTAGAACCAAGGCATAATTATTTTCTGAGGAAACTAGTAATGGTCATGATGAATGGGACATAGGAAGAATCATAGACATTCCCAAACTTAAAGAGTTAGCCTTACATACCTCAATTTTGCCCCCTAGTGATACTACAATGATCCACACTACTAAAAAACTTCAATCTACAATAGCAACATCCAATGGAACCCAATATTATTAATAAATTCCATAACTTAAGCCATTTAGGCATATTATCAAATACCTTGTAGGCATAAATCTCTACATCTCATCACCATATAATTAGTTCATCTAACTACCACCATTCATCAACAATTTATCCCACCATCATGATTAACCAATTTAAAACTTTCAAAATCACATATATGACCATCCATCCACACCCAACCAATAAAATTTCATCAAATATTCACCTTTCAATCTCTACTATAGTTATGTAATTAAATTGGGAACTTATGGCTTCCAATCACCATAACAAGAGTTCTATTACTTCTTCATACTCATATTCCCTTGATAAATCCATACATGTAAGTCTAAGGGTGTAGGATTACCTTTTTGGAAGAAATCTTGCAAAACCCTCATTTGAGTTCTTGAAGAAATCTCTTGAAGATCTAAGTATTTTATGTGTAGATTTCATCAATACTAGTGTATAAATTAAGGAATTTTACGCCAAGATAATGGGGATTGCTTACCTTGAAGAGGGTAGGAGTGGTGCTCTTGAGTTGGTGATGAATAACCCCAATGGTCATCCCAATAGAATGGGGAAAATAAATCCCGAAATTGTGTTTATAAGCCTAGATTTCGGATGTGGATGTGGATGATTCGCATCCGCACTTCACTCCTCTCAGGAGCTCGGATGCTGACTCGGATGCTATGGCAGTACTTCACTGCCAGCCTCTCTTTTCGGACGCTGCCTCGGATGCTTCGCATCCGCGCAATCCTCCGCCAGCCTTTGGTAATTTGGTCATAACGTTTTGTAGGAAAGTCCAAATGAAGAACGGTTTGAAGCATTAGAAACTAGACTCATAAACCTTTCATTTTATAGGTTGTGCATCACCTAAAGCCTTATATATCTGTATATATGCTCGTCCAAAGTGTGTTCTTGTGCGTACTCATTTGGAATTTTAGTATATCATGTAATTTTCCAACTTGGCTTAGACTTAGGTCTCTCCTTGGACCCCAAATCACTTATTATATGCCTAGTACACTTATTATTATAACCAATCAATTACCATCACGCTAATACTCATTTAATGCATCCACAACCGATTCAAATTACGGGGTATTACATTATCTCCCCCTTGGTATCATTCATCCTCAAATGATTGTCCTTGTTGTATCTTCGGCTAACTCCAGACTTTTAAGGTCTGGTGGAAACACGAACAGTCATTAACACTTGCATACTAAATTGAATGAATACATGATTACTGAACTGATGTGATACTGAACTGAATAGGTACTAGATTGAATGACTACTAAACTAACTAAACACTGAAAGACATGGAGATTTTAATATAAAGTCTAAAGGAAAAGGTTAGTTACCGTCTAGATTCTCTACTTTCTCTTCAAAGAGATGGGGATATCTGGACTTCATGTCCTCCTCGGCTTCCATGTAGCCTCTTCAACCTTTTGATTCCTCCAAAGCACATTTACTGAAGCAATTTCCTTAGTTATGAGCTTGCGGATTTGACGATCAAGGATAGCCACTGGAATTTCTTCGTAAGACAGGTTGTCTTTAACCCCTATAATCTCTGTAGGAACCATAAATGACGGGTCTCCCATGAATTTCTTCAACATGGACACATGAAACACTGGGTGTACCGCAGCTAGTTCTTGTGGCAATTCTAACTCA
This sequence comes from Nicotiana sylvestris, assembly GCF_000393655.2. Lineage (NCBI taxonomy): Eukaryota > Viridiplantae > Streptophyta > Magnoliopsida > Solanales > Solanaceae > Nicotiana > Nicotiana sylvestris. The sequence continues at coordinate 130,005,236 of NC_091068.1, forward strand.
TAAGCCACATGTCCGATCCTTCGTAGGATTCTATATGGACCAATATAGCGGGGACTAAGCTTCCCCTTCTTCCCAAATCTCATAACGCCTTTCATGGGCGATACTTTCATAAACACCCAATCATCAACTTGGAACTCTAAGTCTCTACGCCGCATGTCCGAATAGGACTTTTGGCAACTTTGAGCCGTCTTCAAATGCCTTTGTATCAAGTTTACTTTCTCCATATCCTGATAGACCAAATCGGGCCCTAACAACTCCGCTTCTCCGACTTCAGACCAGCCAATTGGTGATCTACACCTTCGCCCATACAGAGCTTCGTATGGTGCCATCTTGATACTAGAGTGATAGCTGTTATTGTAAGCAAACTCAATGAGAGGTAAATGATCATCCCAATTACCTTTAAAATCAATAACACACGCCCTCAAAATATCCTCAAGAGTTTGAATGGTGTATTCCGCCTGGCCATCTGTCTGAGGATGAAAAGCGGTGCTGAGGTTCACCCTTGTGCCCAATCCCTTCTGAAAGGATTTTCAAAAGTTTGCTGTGAACTGAGCACCACAATCTGAGATAATGGACAAAGGAGTCCTATGCAATCGGACAATTTCTTTGATATACAACTTGGCATAATCCTCGGTCGAATCTGTAGTCTTCACTGGCAAGAAATGAGCTGACTTGGTAAGTCAGTCTACAATCACCCAAATCGAATCATGCTTCCAGAACGAGCGAGGTAGACCTGTTATGAAGCCCATGTTTATCATCTCCCATTTCCAAATGGGAATTTCTATATTCTGAGTTAAACCCCCAGGCCTCTGGTGTTCGACTTTCACTTGCTGGCAATTTGGAAATTTAGCCACGAAATCTACTATATTCTTTTTCATATCGTTCTACCAATAAACCTTCTTAAGATCATGATACATCTTTGTGGAACCTGGGTGAATAGAATACCTGGAATTGTGGGCTTCTGACATAATCCGCTCTCTGAGCCCATCTACGTCTGGAACGCATAGTCTGCCTTTGTACCTCAAAGTACCATCATTTCCCCCTTGTTCAAAAGCCATAGTCTTGTGTTTGTGAATTCCCTCTTTCAGTTGCAATAAGTAGGGATCATTGAACTATTTTTCCTTTACTTTGGCTACTAAGGAGGATTCAACCCTATTCTGGAGAACAACACCATCGTCTTCGGAGTCCAAAAGTCGAACTCCTAGACTTGCTAAGCGGTGGACTTCCTTTATCATAGTTCGCTTGTCTGCCTCAACATGAGCTAAGCTTCCCATAGAACGCCGACTGAGAGCATCGAGTACAACATTTGCTTTCCCCGGATGATAGAGGATATCAACATCATAATCCTTAAGTAATTCGAGCCACCTTCTCTGACGTAGATTTAATTTTCTTTGCTTGAAGATGTACTGGAGGCTCTTCTGATCTGTAAAAATGTCAACATGTACCCCATACAAATAATAGCGCCAGATCTTAAGCGCAAACACCACAACTGCTAATTCAAGATCATGAGTCGGATAATTCTTCTTGTGAGCCTTGAGTTGTCTCGACGCGTAGGCTATGACTTTACCGTGTTGTATTAATCAACACCCAAGACCAATTCCTGAAGCATCACAATAAACAACGAACCCTTCGATTCCTTCCAGTAGTGTCAAGACTAGAGCTGAAGTCAATCTCTTCTTTAACTCCTCAAAACTTTTCTCGCACGCGTCCGATCATTGAAACTTGACTTTCTTCTGAGTTAATCTAGTCAAAGGGGACGAGATAGAAGAAAATCCCTCTACGAAACGCCTATAATAGCCTGCTAGACCCAAGAAACTTCTTATATAGGATACCTAGATGGGTCTAGGCCAATTCTTCACAGCCTCTATTTTCTGAAAGTCCACCTTCACGCCTTCCCTAGAGATGACATGGCCCAAAAACGCTACTGATTTCAACCAGAATTCACACTTAGAAAATTTTGCATATAGCTTGTGATCCTACAGTGTCTGCAACACAATTCTAAGATGTTCTGCATGGTCAGTCTCGCTACGGGAATAAATCTGTCACACCTCCTTTTTCCGCCCCCGCGAGGGGCGTAGGAGTTTTTTCCAATTAAAGGACAATCTAAACGGGATTTGTTTATTTATTTCAGAGTCGCCACTTAGGAGATTTAGGGTGTCCCAAGTCACCAATTTTAATCCTGAATCGAGGAAAAGAATGACTCCATATTACAGTCTGCGTACCAGAAATCCGGATAAGGAATTCTGTTAACCCGGGAGAAGGTGTTAGGCATTCCCGAGTTCCGTGGTTCTAGCGCGGTCGCTCAACTGTCATATTTGGCTTGATTATCTAATTTAATACATGTTGAACCTATGTGCAAAATTTAACTTTTAACCGCTTTTATCATTATTCTTATTATTATTTTATACAAGAATTGCAACGTCGTGAAAACGCATCTCGAACCACGTCACAACCAGTGTACACGTGATTTGGTGACGCATTTTGACTCCGTCAAGATCGGGATTTGGGTTACATAAATGCACACCCATATTTAAGAAAATAACCTTATTAAATATGCGCCAAAAGACTACGCGTTATTATACTTTTAGGTAGGACCGTGAAATTTACTAAACGGTCCATCCCGGGATCTAAGTATTTTTTAAATAAATAAATAAATAAATAAATGAAATTGGAGAATCCTGCAAATTTTTGTATTGTTTACATCTATTTATTTTTAGCGAAATCCTTCCTTATTTTATGAATATCTATTAATGACTACATTTTTATTATTATTAAGTTTGTCTATAAATATAAAATCAATCTCTACATATTTAAAAATAACATATTAAATAGAAGAGAAAAACAAATATTAACGGAAAATAATATTACTAAAATTATAATTATAAATGCAACATGGAATTGTCAAATAAATTTTTTTTTTTAAAAAAAAAACTAATTATCCCATAGTCGGATTAAAAATCATATTGTTAGATGACTTGAGCTGTTGAAATTAATTATTTACAAATACTGAAAATTAGAAATAATCTTGATTACTAAACCGTATTTCTAAAAATTAAATAATTTAACCTTAACTAACCTTGTTTTAATTCAAATCCTGTCCTAATACTTGATTCGCAAAATTAATTCATGTTTTAACTAAATTTAGCTACATGATTCCGATTAACTTAACGTTGGCGATACTAAAACCCTTATGAATAAAGAACTTATACAATTTTGCCAAACTGATTTAATAAAGCCATTTTTACGTTATTTTCTTCTATTTTAATTATTTGACAGTTTAATCAGTAATGAACAGGCTTAAATATATATTACCTAATAATTAGGTTAAAGCAAAGCATTATTTAATACATCGCTACAATATGCCTAATTATGCAAAACAATGGCGATTTACAGAATAATAATACATGAAATAACCTAAATGCAATTAATAAAAAAAACTAAATTAAAAATTTAAACTTCCATTCTTCATTTTCAGCTTACAAAAGGCCAAAATTACAGTTGTGTACCTGGTATTGTCAATATAAAAAGAAGAAAGTCATCCACGTAGTACGTAACACAACAACAACAATAATAACCAGCAATCCAGTCAACAGAAATCCCAGTGACACATTTGAAAATCAAAATAAAATCCAGAAACACCAACAACAAACAACAAACAGAAACCAAGGGAATTTTTAGATTTTGAAAGGCTAATTACTGTTTAATCCTTCTTTTCTAAACCCGTGTATCAGAATATTTATCAAGTGTGTACTACTCTATCTTCGAATTTCCAGCTCCTTTTTTATTTGTATTTTTTTTTCTTTTCTTTTTCTTGAAAGTTTTAATATTTTTCGGAATTTTCTTTCTCTCTTCAATATTCAGTTCTTTTTTCTCTCTCTCTATCTGTCTCCCTCTCCCAAATCTGATCAAGCCTCTCTTTTTTATCCCCATCTTTCAACATTTTTAAAACATAAAAACCCATTATCTTCTCACTCAACCCCCTTTTAATCTCACTATCTAATGTTTTGTCCCCCACCTTATTAAACAAATACCCCATTATATCTTGTCCCCCATGCTTATATTAAACAATTGCATTATTCCCCACCATTATATCTTGTCCCCCCATTATTAATTACTTTAATATTATCTTAATTTTAATGGAAAGAACACTCAAAATAAATAATTATTCAGAATTTAAATTCCAAAAATACCCCTCTGCCCTTACCGAAATTACCCTTTTACCCCTGAACGTACTGCAAATTACCAAACTACCCCCATCAGCTATAACCAATTTACTTAATCAATTTCAACCAAAATATAGCAAACATGACCAATTTCTAACAATGTTCAACAACAAATTCAAACTAAATGATGAACAACAAAGAAACAACTAAAATTATCTTGATTGAACAACATTGTTAACAACAAACAAACCTACTTTCAGATTCAACAACAACAACAACAAACAAGTATATTCAGATTTCTAAATTCAATAATCATTTGAACTTAAAATCTAACAACTTTACAACCAACAATTTTTATATTAAAATTAAACACAATCATGAAGCAAACTGAAGAAATAATCAAAAATGATAATCAACAAACAAGAAGATCAAACAATACTAATTTCGGATTCAAGAACAATCAAACAAAATATGAACATAAATGAAAAGATTCAACAACAATAACAAGCAAGTTTTATTCAAATTCGAATTAAACTTGTATTAAGCTTAAACAAAACAAATAAACTTATTCAAATCACTAAACTTCAAATAATCAATTGATCTTTTAAAATTAAATCCAACAAAATTATTACAAAGATACATGATTCCAAAAAATTAAAACATAACTTCACATTAAATCACTGAATTAAAAACGAACTTCAAACAAAATGAACACAAATTAAATCTATTTTAAACAACAAACTTGACGGATTTAAATGATTTAAACTAACATTCTTCTATACTAAATCCTTTTAAAATTAACAGAACAAACTAAAGACAAAATTCATTGAACTTCAACTAAAAACTAAAAACGCTATAATTACTAACAATTTTTACCCAAAAATAAAACAAAAAATAAAACAACTAAATAAAAATCAAGAACAAGAATCAAACATTTAATGATTTCAGATCCGAAAAATATCAAACAAATTACGGACAGAAACAAAACTTAGAACAACTAACCGTAAATGACCAACGACGAACTCGAACTATGTATGGGCTGTTTTGACGACCCCAACCAAAACTCGAACAAACGACGACGAAGACGATCCTAAGAAACAACTGAAGGAGGTGAAGCAAACGTGAAGCAGCAACGAATGGGGTCTGTTTGGACGTAGCGAAGAAGCAACAGTAGAATGACGAAGAAGATGAAGCTTATGGAGAAGAAAAATGCAGCAGTAGCCTGCGATGAAGCTGCCATGGCAGTGATGGCAGCCATGGAAACAGTAGCAGCGGCAAGGAATAGTAGCAGCAGTAGTGGTTGAGCAATGGCAACAGCAATGGTTGAGCAGCAGCAGCAGCAAGAAGCAGAAACAGGAGCAGCTTGGCCATGAAGACGATGAAGCCGCGGCGACTGGGTTTCGAACCAGCTGCTCGATGGGCAGCAGCAGTAGAAGAAGCAGACGATGCAGCAGCAGCCATGGAGAAGCTGCTCATCATGCAGCAGGTGAAGCTAAAGCAGAAACTCGTCGAGGGGGCAGCTGGGTCGAGGGGATGAAGCAGTAGCGATGGCGGACTGTTTGGTTGCTTGGTGGAGCTCGTTTTTGGACTGGTTTTCGACGGACTGGTGAAGACGAAGAAACAACAACCATGGTTGTTGGTCGTTCATGGTGGAGCTAGGAACGAAGAAGAAGAGGCAGCCATGGGAGGTGATGGTGGAGCTTGAAGATGGTGAAGGAGAAGAGAGAAAGAGAGGGGCGGATGGTTTAGTCTAGGGTTTTCTTGTCTTTTTCTTTTTGTTTTGTTTTTTGGTCAAAAGTAAGATAGGGAGTGTTGGGTATTTGGGTATGGACCGGGTCGACCCGGTTTGAAATGGACCGGGTCATGGGGAAGGTTGGACATTTCTTTGGGCCTGGGGTTGAAATTTGAAGAAGTGGCCCAATCCGATTTTTCTTTGTATTTTTGCTTTCTTTTCTTTTACTTCCTAATTAATAAAACTAAAATTCTAAATTAAATTACAAACTAAATTATCTTATAAAAAAAACTAATTAACTCTAAAAATAATTATCGCACATTTAAATAGCAATTAACGACAAAAATCGCACAATTTAGACGTTAAATGCTAAAAATGCAACGTACATTATTTTTTAATGATTTTCTCATTTTGTAAAACAAACTTAAATAAATACTAAATGAAAATGCGACATATTTTATATTTTTATTAATTTAAAACAAATAAACATGCACAGACAAAAATACAAATAATTATACAAAATACCACAAAAATACAAAAATTGCACACAAAGGAAAATTGTTTTATTTTGAATTTTTTGGGAGTGATTCTCATATAGGGCGAAAATCACGTGCTCACAGCTGCCCCTCTTTGTCCGAAAACACGAAGGGTTTTCGTAAAAAGATAAAGTGAGCGGATACGAGCGATTTTTACCCGTTCGAGTAATCCGTGTGAAGCTTTTTTTTTTTTTGAAAAGATTTGACCGAACCTTTACTTCAGAGGTTTCCTACATATCCTGGTCTAAACAGGAATCAGGTCAATGTAGTTCGGGAAGTTTTGGTAGTTGGGACTACCATGGGACTGCAATGATACTGTTGTTGCATGCTACTTTTACTGCTTGCTGACCTCCTTATTACACCATGCCTAAAAGAAAAATGAAGAAGTTAGGCTAGACTACGGATTACAAGATCTCTTTATTTGTTCTTGATGCCTTGCTTTCTTGTCGGCTTGCGTCGATTCCGGTGCTTCTTTCTTCCGAGAACTGACGGGGATGACACCGGCCTCTTTCTTTCCTGAATCACCAGTTTGCATCATTTTGTTCGGTCCGCTGGGGATATGGCTTCCTTCATTAAGCTTTGTTATGCTGGGCATAATTTAATGTTCACAGGCTGCTTCTTTCAAGACGCGTCTTTTCTTCCTTTTGACTCATGCGCTTGAATTTGTGCTGGGACCTCTTGTTGCAACCTTCTGCTTTCCAGTACTGGGTATTTTTATTGTTTCCTGCTGGGAATTCCTGTTGTAACCTTCTACCTTCCGGTGGGGTTATTGATTTCAAAATCTGAAGTATAAGACTCAAAAGTATTCCTCTAGTTATACAGGTGGGCGCCTGAATGCAAAAATATGAAATGTATGCCCGCATTATACTGGTGGGCGACCTAGAACATGAAATGAAAAAACAAAACTGTATACCCGCATTATACTGGTGGGCGACCTAGAACACGAAATGAAAATAGAAATGTATATACGCATTATACTGGTGGGCGACCTAGGACATGACATAAACACATAAATGCATACCCGCATTATACTGGTGGGCGACCTAGAACATGAAATGAAAAGACAAAAATGTCGCATTATACTGGTGGGCGCCTAGAACATGAAATGAAAAGACAAAAATGTATTGCCGCATTATACTGGTGGGCGACCTAGGACATGACATGAAAACAAAAATGCATACCCACATTATACTGGTGGGCGACCTAGAACATGAAATGAAAAGACAAAAATGTATTCCCGCATTATACTGGTGGGCGTCTAGAACATGAAATGAAAAGACAAAAATGTATTCCCGCATTATACTGGTGGGCGACCTAGGACATGAAATGAAAACAGAAATGTATACCCGCATTATACTGGTGGGCGACCTAGGACATGACATGAAAACATAAATGCATAACCATATTATACTGGTGGGCGACCTAGAACATGAAATGAAAAGACAAAAATGTATTCCCGCATTATACTGGTGGGCGCCTAGAACTTGAAATGAAAAGACAAAAATGTATTCCCGCATTATATTGGTAGGCGCCTAGAACATGAAATGAAAAGACAAAAATGTATTCCCGCATTATACTGGTGGGCGACCTAGGACATGAAATGAAAACATAAATGCATACCCGCATTATACTGGTGGGCGACCTAGAACATGACATGAAAGCATAAATGCATACCCGCATTATACTGGTGGGCGACTTAGAACATGAAATGAAAAGACAAAAATGTATTCCCGCATTATACTGGTGGGCGCCTAGAACATGAAATGAAAAGACAAAAATGTATTCCCGCATTATACTGGTGGGCGACCTAGGACATGAAATGAAAACAGAAATATATACCCGCATTATACTGGTGGGCGACCTAGAACATGAAATGAAAAGACAAAAATGTATTTCCGCATTATACTGGTGGGCGCCTAGAACATGAAATGAAAAGACAAAAATGTATTCCCGCATTATACTGGTGGGCGACCTAGGACATGAAATGAAAACAGAAATGCATACCCGCATTATACTGGTGGGCGACTAGTGGTTAGGACATGAAATGTATTCCCTTGTTATACAGGTGGGCGCCTAATGGTAAAGACATAAAATGTATTCCCTTGTTATACAGGTGGATGCCTAATGGTAAAGACATGAAATGTATTCCCTTGTTATACAGGTGGGCGCCTAATGGTAAAGAATAACTTGAATTTGTTTTCTCGATTCTTCGAGAAAAATTTCACTTGTGGCAGAAAATTTTCTGCCCCAGTTCTGGCGACCTTTCCTATGGCGTGTCTTTAGGCCATCATCAACACCTTATTTCCTGTTCAAATCAAAGAAAATTTAGTTAGTTTTTTTTATATATATGGCGAGTGGTCATGTCGCTCCTGATGGGGATGATTGTTCCCTTCCCCTTATTCCTGTTTGGCGTTCCCAAAACTTGTTGGGGATGATGTTATTCGCTGGGGATAACATTCTGCTGGGGATGGCTTTTCCATTTATCCCTTCCCCGTTCTGTATCTCAAAACTTGTTGGGGGTTATTTTGCTGTAGATGGATTTTCCTTTCTTCCTTTCCCATTCTGTGTTGTCCGAACACCTCGGAACTTGGTCGATATTCGGTCGGAGTCCTGTTGGGGATCCTCTTGGAACTTGACCTACAATTTCCTCAACATGTTTTTTTTCCGGTTCTTCCCCGTACTTTCCTTGCCATTTTAGGACAATATTATTCGGCCTGGCAACCAACGTCTTTTGTCTTATTGCCTTGTCTCTGACCTGCCCTTTTCACATTTTACGTTGTACCATTTTGGCAACTGGTAGTAAGCTTTGAAAGACCTTTCTCAAAAATAAATTTCTGGAAAAAGTCTTTTTAAACAAAGAAAAGAAAAGAGAAAATCTTTTTGTACAAATGATGGGGGAAAGAGAAAAAATGAATTTATCTGGGTGGTACAACCGATTCCAACGATCATGTTATGCATTCCAGATTAATCAACCCAGTCTATTTGTGTCGATCAATATTTCTGATGTCTTCACTTGCCGGGGATAAATAGGTGACTACTTCTTTGCAAAATGCGGATCCTTTCCGCCAATATACCTTGTCGCCTCATAGTGCCCTTTGAGGGGTTTTCATTAATAAGACTCTCTCATTTCTCACAGCTCCCGTCGCCTTATGGTGCATGTGAAGGTTTTCACCGTTAAGACTCTCTCATTTTGCTTCTCTCAGCTTACGTCGCCTTATGGTGCCTGTGAAGGTTTTCACCGATAAGACTCTCTCATTTTGCTTCTCTCAGCTGGGGATTGGAGTGTTGCCGGTAAGATACTCTCTGCTGGGAATTCTTATGGCTATCAATTCTTTCAGCTCATGATCCTTATTTAGTTGGTGACCGGCGTGTTATTCTCGGCTTTCCTTTTCCTATCTTGGTACCCCTCGGATACTGATCGGGAGGTCTTTTTTGGATATCGATATGGGTAAAAGGATATAAAATTCAAAATAGCTTTGATAGGTAAAACATTATAACTCTTGGAATCAAACTCTTTTTTTATTCAAAATTTAAAAACATAACTTCTACCCCGGTTTTCTTGCTTGGGGAATTTTTGATTTTTTGTTACATTATGACCGAGCCGTGAGGCGCCTACGTATCCTCTTTGAGGAATCAGGTCGAACGTAGTTCACTTGACTCCTTTGTTTTCTTGCGACCTTCAAAAAAAAAATTATTATTATTTTTTTCATTTTTTTTTCATTAATGATTCCAAGAGAGGGGTATAAAAAGATAAGTATGTCTCAAAGGGGTAAAACAAAGGTTAAACGTGTTTGGATAGAAGAAAGAATTGCCTCCGTCATTTCATTATCCGATAAGCACTAAGTACAAACAAACAAATAATCAACAAAAGAAATTACACATAATATCTTTTAACTGCATCAGAATTGATAGCCATGTCGACGCATCTTCCTTCGACATCTGTCAGACGTAAAGCGTCGTTGGATAATACTCTGGTCACAATATACGACCCTTGCCAATTCGGGGCGAACTTGCCTTTTGCCTCAATCTGATATGGGAGGATCCGTTTCAATACTTGTTGCCCTACTTCAAATTTCCTGGGGCGCACCTTCTTATTGTATGCTCTTGCCATTATCTTCTGATATAACTGGCCATGACATACTGCTTCCAATCGTTTTTCATCAATTAAACTCAACTGCTCTAGTCGGGCTTTGACCCATTCATCATCGTCAATCCCGGCCTCAGCGACAATTAGAAGGGATGGAATTTCGACTTCTACTGGTATTACTGCTTCAGTTCCGTATACCAACAAATAAGGAGTCGCACCTATTGAAGTACGAACAGTAGTGCGGTATCCCAACAACGCAAATGGTAGCTTTTCATGCCATTGTCTGGTTCTTCAACCATTTTCCTCAATATCTTCTTTATGTTTTTGTTGGCTGCCTCAACCGCTCCAGTCGCCTTGGGCCAATACGGGGTGGAATTACGGTGTGTAGTCTTAAACTGTTCACATACTTCTCTCATCAAGTTGCTGCTAAGATTAGCACCATTGTCCGTGATTATTATTTTTGGGATCCCAAATCTACAGATGATATGGGAATGGACAAAATCCACCACTGCCTTCTTGGTTACTGACTTGAAAGTTTTGGCTTCAACCCACTTAGTGAAATAATCGATGGTTACCAGAATGAACCTGTGACCGTTCGAAGCTGCCGGCTCGATAGGCCCAATGACATCCATGCCCCATGCCACAAATGGCCATGGTGCTGACATTGTGTGCAATTCCGTTGGTGGAGAATGAATCAGATCTCCGTGTATCTGACATTGATGACATTTTCGTACGAAACTGATACAATCATGCTTCATAGTGAGCCAATAATATCCCGCTCGCAGAATCTTCTTTTCCAACACATAGCCGCTCATATGGGCCCCACAGACTCCAGCATGTATCTCTGTCATCACTATCGTGGCTTGACCCGCATCAATACATCTCAGCAATCCCAGATCTGGGGTTCTTTTGTACAACATTCCTCCACTAAGGAAAAATCCTTTTGCCAGTCATCGAATGGCTCTCTTTTGATCTCCGGTTGCCTGCTCCGGGTATATCCCCATCCTGAGGTATTCCTTGACATCATAAAACCATGGCTCACCATCCATTTCTTCTTCTATTATGTTGCAGTAAGCATGCTGATCACGAACCTGAATATACAACGGGTCAACATGGATTTTGTCTGGATGATGCAACATCGATGCTAAAGTGGCCAAAGCATCGGCAACCTCATTGTGAACTCTCGGGATGTGTCTGAACTCCACTGATCGAAATCGCTTGCTCAGATCGTGCAAATATTATCGATATGGTATAAGCTTCAAATCCCGTGTTTCCCATTCACCCTGGATCTGATGTACTAGGAGGTCTGAGTCTCCCAAGACCAAAGACGTCCTGAACATCCATGTCTGCAGCCAATCGTAGGCCCAAAATACATGCCTCATATTCAGCCATGTTGTTGGTACAATAGAAACGTAGCTGAGCTGTAACAGGATAGTGATGTCCTGTTTCTGAAATAAGTACTGCTCCTACTCCAACTCCTTTTGCATTAGCAGCCCCGTCAAAGAAAAGCTTCCACCCTGGTTCCTCATTCAGTTCTAACTCCTCTATATGTATCACTTCTTCATCTGGAAAATACGTCCTCAAAGGCTCGTATTCTTCATCAATAGGATTCTCAGCCAAGTGATCGGCCAATGCTTGGGCTTTCATGGCCGTCCTCGTCACATAGACAATGTCGAACTCTGTGAGTAATATCTGCCATTTTGCCAATCTTCCTGTGGGCATAGGCTTCTGGAAAATATACTTTAATGGATCCAGACGTGAAATAAGGTATGTAGTATGTGACGACAGATAATGCTTAAACTTCTGTGCTACCCAAGTTAGAGCACAACATGTTTTCTCAAGTTGAGTGTACTTATTCTCATAGACTGTAAACTTCTTGCTGAGATAATAGATGGCTTGCTCTTTTCTTCCTGTGATGTCGTGTTGACCCAACACGCAACCAAACGAATGATCCAGGACCGTTAGATAAAGGATTAATGGCCTCCCCGACTCAGGTGGAACCAATACAGGTGGATTGGATAAATAACCTTTGATCTGGTCAAATGCCTCCTGACATTCTGCCGTCCATTCTATCGCGGCATCTTTCCTCAGCAATCGAAAGATGGGTTCACAAGTTGTTGTGAGCTGAGCGATGAATCTGCTGATATAGTTCAACCTTCCCAACAGACTCATTACTTCTGTTTTGTTCCTCGGTGGCGGCAATTCCTGGATGGATTTGATCTTTGACGGATCCAACTCAATGCCTCGCCGACTGACGATAAATCCTAACAGCTTTCCAGATGGAACACCAAATGCACATTTGGCTGGGTTGAGCTTAATGTCGTACCTTCGAAGTCTTTGGAAAAACTTCCTAAGGTCTGCTACGTGGTCTTCCTGACGCTTGGATTTGATGATCACATCATCTACGTACACTTCGATCTCTTTGTGTATCATATCATGGAACACAGTAGTCATTGCTCTCATGTACGTTGCCCCAGCGTTCTTCAAACCGAATGGCATTACCCGATAGCAATAAGTCCCCCATGGCGTAATGAAAGCTGTTTTCTCTGCATCTTCTTCATCCATCAGAATCTGATGATACCCGGCGTAGCAATCCACAAAGGAGCCGATTTCTCGTCCAGCGCAATTGTCGATCAAGATATGGATATTGGGCAATGGAAAGTTATCTTTTGGGCTTGCCCTGTTCAGATTGCGATAGTCGACGCATACCCTGATCTTCCCATCTTTCTTTGGTACTGGCACCACATTAGCCAACCAATCAGGATATCGAGTGACCCGAATAACCTTTGCTTGTAGCTGCTTGGTTACTTCTTCTTTAATATTCACACTCATATCTGTCTTGAACTTCCTCATTTTCTTCTTGACGGGAAGGCATGCCGGGTCAGTTGGCAATTTGTGAACCACTAGCTTGGTGCTTAAACCCGGCATGTCATCATACGACCATGCAAAACATCTTTAAACTCAATGAGTGCTTTGATTAATTCTTCCCTGATGCCAGGCTCCATGTGGATGCTAATTTTGGTTTCTCGGACATTATCCGCATCCCCTAGATTTACAGCCTCGGTGTCATTCAGATTAGGCTTGGGGTTCTCTTCAAATTGGCATAGTTCTCGATTTATTTCTTCGAAGGCTTTATCCTTATCATATTCAGACTCATCGTCACAATCGATCTCTTGTATCATTAAATTAGAGTCATATTGATTTATTAGACTAGGTCGAAGATCCACCGTGCATGCCATGTCATTAGAACCAGTAAAAAGAGAACTGTTCAAAAAGAGAAAAGAATAAAACAAAATTAAAATGAGACAAGAAAAAGAATTTTATTAAAAATGCGGGATAACATGGTTCACACTTTTACAAGACAAAATGAGATTTGTATTACACCCTGAATAATCCGAAAAACAAGAAAGCAAAAATCAAAGCCTACTCCCAGGACTCTCCCCGAGTAGGAAGAGGAGTAACCGTCCAATTGTTGGTTTTGGCCTCAAGCCCCATAAACTGTATGTCTGTTCCGCTGGAACCCTCTTCGACTTCTACCATATTGACATCAACGAACAATCTTTCGAAGCTCTGATTCAGATCCCCGTCAATCCCAATCAATGGCCCGAGAATTTTCGGGACCGGTGACCCCTTGGCGCTTGCTCTAACAAAAGATCTTGAGAGACGTGGCACAAGTTTGGGAAGAAACCAAACTTTCTTCTTCATTTTCCACGCTCGCTTTACATCTGCCGCAGTCGGTTTGAACCCCAACCCAAAGGTCTCCAAATTCTTGGGCAAGGAAACAGGTTGAACAATTCCCTGAAGCTCAGCTCCCAAGCCTTTTCCTGGCACAAACCCATTACCCAGCATTTCTGAAACCATCATGACCGTTGCGGAAGCTACCCTAGGGTGCTGAATGATTTCACCCTCGGGGATCTTGTTTGCCGACACTGCATCGAAAATCTGGTAGACCCAGGGACCTTTGTCATCATTGGTCTCTATGAAGGGTACAATGGCGCCTCCCATGGTGCATGTAGTGTCCTCACCGTGCAACACGACCTCTTGTCTATCCCACTCGAACTTGACCATCTGATGCAAGGTGGATGGCACTGCTTTGGCTGCATGGATCCACGATCGTCCCAACAGAAGGTTATAAGATACCGTAGCATCTAATACCTGGAATTCCATGGTAAACTGGACTGGACCGATGGTCAACTCAAGTACAATATCCCCCACGGTGGCTGTTCCATTTCCGTCAAATCCTCGGACGCAAATGCTATTCTTGTGGATTCTTCCGTGGTCGATCTTCAATTGGTTCAGGGTGGATAATGGACAAATATTGGCACTTGAGCCGTTATCCACCAATGCCCGAGTAACTGCCGAATCTTCACATTTGACAGTTAGGTAGAGAGCTTTATTATGCTCCGTGCCCTCCACTGGCAGATCATCATCTGAAAATGTTACCCTGTTCACCTCAAAAATTTTGTTGGCAATCGTTTCCAGGTGATTTACAGAAATCTCGTTGGGCACATGAGCTTCATTCAGTATCTTCATCAGGGCCCGGCGATGTTCATCCGAATGGATTAGTAATGATAGCAGCGAGATCTGGGCCGGTGTTTTCTTCAACTGTTCGACCACGGAGTAATCCTGCACTTTCATCTTCTTCAAGAATTCCTCAGCTTCTTCTTCTGACACAGGCTTCTTTGTTGCAGCTGGATTGGGTCTTCTCAACTCCGCCGGAGCAAAACACCATCCTGATCGAGTCAGTCCCTGCGCCTCACAACTATCCTACTCCACTTGTTGTCCCTTGTACATCACCACTGCCTTCTCGTACTTCCAAGGCATGGCCTTGCTATCAATCACTGGTGTTTGTACTACTGGCTTTATGATGACCGGTTCCCTGCAGACCCCCTCCACAACAACCACGGGTGCAGATGATGCCCCCGTTATTACCAATTTGGCTGGTTCTGGTTTCCTTGTAGCGGCAGATAGATTCTTCCCTAATATCACCACTGCCTTGACATCCTCCCCATTCAACTGTACCCCTGCTTCCTCATCAGTCAATTTTTCTTTCGGAGTGGCACGGATCATCATCACTGTCTGTGAGGGTTTCTTTGGCTCCCTTTCTTCGTGCACAAGCTCGATCATGTGGGCTTCAGGGTGCTTTGGCAATGGGTTCTGGTTAATGTTGGGTGCCTCCGGTGCCTGTACCTCAATCTTGTTGGTATCAATAAGATCTTGTATCGCATGTTTCAGCCTCCAACATTTCTCGGTATCATGTCCGGGAGCTCCCGAACAATATTTACATCTTACCGAGTGATCCATATTTTGGGGTAAGGGATTTGGAAATCTAGGCTCAACAGGATTTAATAAACCCAACTGCCTCAATTTGTGGAACAAGGAAATATAAGTTTCCCCCAACTCAGTAAAAGTTCTTTGCCTCTGCAATCTTTCATTTCTGGAGGCCGGATTTCCCCTGAAACCCATCCCTGGAGGGTTCCTGTACGCTCTTGGTGGTGGATAGGTGTTTTGTGGTGGTGGGTAGGTGTTATGTGGAGGTGGGTATGTATTATGGGGAGCCGGTGCGCGCCATTGTGGGCGAACCGGAGGTTGGGTGTATGTCTGGGCTTGATGGACGGTGAAATGTTGTTCTTATGGTAGGTAGTAGGGTTGTGGAGGGTAATTTGGAATGTGTGGGTAGTTTAGACGATGGGGTCTGGGTTGGTAATGAGGGGAAGGACCTCTAGATCTGGACCAATTGTCGGCCTCTATTGTCGTGACCTCCTCTTCTCCTTTTCTTTCCGAGCGCACCTCCCGTGCCGCTCTGAATGGCCTGAGTTGTTGCCTTAATTGCCGAGTAACTCAGGATCTTATTGGACTTAAGTCCCTCTTCTATCATACCTCCCATTTTCACCACTTCATTGAATGATTTGCCAACTGACGTCACCAAGTGACCAAAGTAAGTTGGCTCGAGAGTTTGTAGAAAGTAATCCACCATTTCTCCCTCTCTCATTGGGGGATCAACTCTGGCTGCCTGTTCTCTCCATCGGAACCCAAATTCCCGGAAGCTCTCTCCGGGTTTCTTCTCAAGCTTTAGCAATGTGAGACGGTCTGGGACTATCTCAAGGTTGTATTGGAAATGTCCTGCGAAAGCCTGTGCCAAGTCATCCCAGGTGTACCACCTGCTCGGATCTTGTCTTGTATACCACTCTAATGCCGACCCGCTCAAACTCTGGCCAAAGTAAGCTATCAATAGCTCATCTTTGCCCCCTGCTCCCCTCATTTTGCTACAAAAACCCCGTAGATGTGCCATAGGATCGCCATGCCCTTCGTATAAATCGAACTTGGGCATCTTGAACCCTGCTGGTAATTGAACGTCAGGGAAAGGGCATAGATCCTTGTAAGCCACGCTGACCTGGTTACCTAACCCGTGTATGTTCCTGAAGGATTGCTCCAGGCTTTTAAATTTCCGCATCACCTCGTCCTGCTCTGGGCTCTTAGCCGGCTTTTCAATCTCCGCCGGGACCTCAAAGTGGGGATTATAGGTATGTGGCTCGGGTGCTTTGAATGTGAGTTCAGGGGGGTAATATTGTGTATCGTGAGCCTGAAACAGCGGCTCACTGGATGATCTATGCAATGGGGCTGGGAGAGGTGCCACAAAGACGGGAACATTTGGTAGAGGAGGGTTTTGACTGGGTGGTGGAGCTTGGGGATTATAAGCCTCTCTTCCCTGATAGTAGTGATGGCTTGGGAAACTCGTTGAAGGACCGAGAGAGGGATATTCTGACGTGTGTCCTGGTTGGAGATTAAGAGTAACAGGTAGTTCATGCCCCTTTTGGGCTCTAGCTAAGGCTATCTATATTTCATTCATTTCCAGCCTCATTTTTTCCATTTTTTCCATGGCTTCCTTCAGCATCTGATGTGCTGTCTTTTCCGACTCAACACTGTGGTCTGATCCAGTCATGCTTTCTGGTATAGGACCTTTCGATCTTGTTTAATAATGGTATGGTGCCAGTACGCTCTAACAACTAACTGGTATTATTGGAAAAACAACAAACTTGTCAGTGTTAGAGTCTTGACAGATATTGTAATCGCACATTGGGGATGCAATGTTCTTAGGCAGTGAACCATTTCTAACATGCTTTTGCTCTGATCGCATGCATCATCCCGGCTTATTTCATTTGTGCCTCTTTTAAGTGTTTCAGGGACATTTTCTTTTCTTCTCTTTCTCTCTTTTACCCTTTTATTTTTTATTATTATTTTTTTTTAAAAAAAATTATTATTTTTAATTAAAGTCGAATCCTATAGAGATTGCCTATGTATCGTGACCCCGCACGAATCAGACCAGGCGTAGTTCATGCATCCATAAAATAAAGACCCAATTTTACATTTTGTTACCCAAATATGCTATTACAAACTGTTATTTGAAAGAAAACAAACGAAATACAGACTCCACACTATTAACAATGTTTGAAGAGAACATAGGGGTAGACAACAAACTCTGAAAAACAAACAAGTGCAGACTTGAACTAGGGATACATTAAAGATTTCAATTTAGGTGCCCGCGAGGCATCGTTCGACCTTTCCGCGGGCTTTGGTGTAAGACCCCTTTGCAAGTTCTTCAACTCATTCATGATCCGGTGGACGTAGCCCATGATGGAGGCAAGAAGGGTATCACGAGGTATTTGCTCACATGTTAGGCATCTCATGTAGATGTAGTGCCCAATCTCATCAATCCTACCTCGTATATTATCCCTTTCTATGCACATCTGTTCTATCCGTTGATTCTTTAGTCCCAATATTCGAGTATTGTCAATGAGCTGATCTTGGAACCTCTCCATTTGTTCTTCCATTCGGGCTATTAACTCATAGCAACGTTCCCTATCTGTTCTAGCATCCCGGGCTTGTTTAAGGACCCGATTATTGAGAATGGAGTTTATTTCTCTCAATGTTGTAACACTCATTTAGTAGTCCCTTTTCACTTGCCATAGGTGCTCTCTCCGCGCTGCTGTAACTTTTGCCCACCTGATCCGCATTCTTGCTATACAAGCCTCAGATCTCTCCAAGTCTTCTCGGCTTTTGCTGACCTGACTCCTCAACTATGCTATCAACCTCGTATCAGCCCTACTTCTCAGTTGGTTGTTGGCATCCATTTTCATCCTCCGGATCTGAGCTTTGAGGTTCTCGCTTTCTCTGGTTAATCTGTTCTTTTTTCCCTTGTCGGCAGCAACCTGCACTTTGTTCTTAAATTTTAGATCCTTAATCTGTTGTTTCAGCTTGCCTATTTCGGCAATATATTCCCGCTCTTTGGCCAACCGGTCCCAATGTTCTTGTGAAGCCTTGGCAAACTCTTGAAGGTGAGGTCTTTTAGCCGGCCTTCCAGACGACATTTCCCCTTTGTACCAAGCCTGATATCCAGGTGAAACTTCCCCTCTTGCTTGATTCAACACACAAGTATTTGCCTCTAAGTATTGACATTGGCTCCAAATCTGGCGGACCCTCGCTTCAGGAAACTGACCATCGGAACTGATCTCAATTACCTGAGTGCTTAAATCCTCATCTTTGGGCACTATCTGACACCTCCCAAGTTGCCTCATAACCCGATACGGTGCATAAGGTTGAATGCTTTTAAGTCCCATCAAGAGAAAATGGGGTCTAGCTGCTGGCATGTATATGACTTCGTCGATCGGTAACCATCCCAGTGTCCACTGTATTTGACTAGCATTGAGGGTCCGGAAATATGAAGTCCATGCCGAGACTCCTTCAGGTAGGCGGGCCTCATTAATTCTGGTGTAGAACTCCTCTATGCATGTCTTTTCAGAAGACCCATGGCTTAGGAACTGGGCTCGGTGACATAGGTGTTCGGTCATCCACATTTGCAACAACAAGTTACAACCTTCAAAAAAGTTTCCTCCGGCTTTGCAGGCCGTGAGAGCTCGGAACATATCAGATACAATCATCGGTGCCAGCGTGCTATCTTTCTGAGTGAGCAAAGTACTGACGACCCCAGCTATCTTTATGTCAATATTCCCGTCTTTCCTCGGGAAAATTAAAAGCCCTAAGAAGGTTATCATGAAAGCAACCCGTCTATGTTCGTCCCACTTTCGACGGTTACTTTTGCTGCACAACTTGTTTTCTGGCTTGTCGAATCCTCCTATGTGGCCATATCTTTGGTATATGAAGCTCAGAGTGCAAAAACCTTTTGCCAAATCAGGGTTATGGATTGTTCTGACTATCTTTAACGAGTCCAAAAACCGGTGCACTACTACGGCTCTTGGAGCAACCAGGTATTTATGCCTCAACGGAACCTCAGTACTGCCGATGTACCCTGTTATTTCTTCTAAAGTTGGGGTGAGTTCAAAGTCCGAGAAATGGAAGACATTGTGCGCAGGGTCCCAGTAAGGGACTAGGGCTCTTATAATATCTCCTCGAGGCCTGATGTCCAACAAACTCGTGAGACCTTTCAAATGTTTCTTGATTTCGTCATGCCCTTCTTTGCCTAAATCACTCCACCATAACCGCAACTGGAGGGGAATTTTATTCATGATTGAAAAAGGTTCATTCTGAATCGTGCTAATTCTGCACATTTATTAATATGATTAAACAAAAGAAAATTTATTTGACTCAAAATGATTTGATTATTTTCTTAAAAAAAACAGATCTTCCGAACACGACCTTTCAGCACTTCAGGGACGAAGATTTTAAGGTTGTGCGAGTAAAAAAAAATGACAGAAGTGGCCATTTATACAAAGTCAGCCTTCCAGCGTTCCTTTTGGGAGCATTCGGCTTTTGATATAAAAAAAACGGCATCACCCGACTCTGTGACAGAAAATTAAAATTTTGACATATATTTTTCGATTTTTTACAAAATGGGAGGTTGGACCCGAAGAGGGTTGCCTACGTATCTCACGTCCCGTGAGAATCAAACCGGCGCATACATAAACTAAGCTTGTAAACAAGTCTCCTTTCTTTTTCCTTTTTTTTTCAAATAAATTAAACTAAAAAAAGCAAAACATTTTTATTTTTATTATTCAAAATTTCGGCAGAGTTTTGACAGTATTTGGGTATTGGGTTTTTTCAAAAATAAACAATCAATTCCCTAACCGCTATTTCCTTTTTTTCAATTTCACAATATTCATAATATTCAAACACCGGTCAGCATGCGGGCACGAGACAAATAAATGCACGGAAAACAAATAGGATGCATCAGGATGGCCTTTTCATATCAGGTTGCTAGTCCTAGACGGACCCAACCCCTGTGTTGAGTCCCCTAAGTCAAATGCAACGTGATGCAAATAAGCGTTCCTACTAGGGATCCGGCATGAAGTCACGTTATTCTATGTTCAAAACCTGGGTCGGTGTTCTAGACAGTGTACCCGAGCGGACAACTCGAGCTGAGGAAGGAGCTCCTTTCCGGGAACCAAAAGGCCAGCCGGCTTAGAAACTTTCCGAGCCTCTTTTATTCAGGGTATGACACTAACAGAATAGGGAGTCTTAACCAGTAAGCACATCCCCGGAGGTAAGAAGAGAAGGTTTCGGCACAGTTTATATGTACAGTTCAAATAATATCAAAGCAGTAAAAAGCATCATTTTGCACATTTAGGCCAAAACATGTAATAAGATCAGATAATAAATAAAGCCAAATATAACAATTCATCTAAGCTCGAATTTCTAACCCTGAACCAGTGGTTCTGGGTTTACGTCCCCAGCAGAGTCGCCAGAGCTGTCACACCTCCTTTTTCCGCCCCCGCGAGGGGCGTAGGAGTTTTTTCCAATTAAAGGACAATCGAAACGGGATTTGTTTATTTATTTCAGAGTCGCCACTTGGGAGATTTAGGGTGTCCCAAGTCACCAATTTTAATCCCGAATCGAGGAAAAGAATGACTCCATATTACAGTCTGCGTACCAGAAATCCGGATAAGGAATTTTGTTAACCCGGGAGAAGGTGTTAGGCATTCCCGAGTTCCGTGGTTCTAGCACGGTCGCTCAACTGTCATATTTGGCTTGATTATCTAATTTAATACATGTTGAACCTATGTGCAAAATTTAACTTTTAACCGCTTTTATCATTATTCTTATTATTATTTTATACAAGAATTGCAACGTCGTGAAAACGCATCTCGAACCACGTCACAACCAGTGTACACGTGATTTGTTGACGCATTTTGACTCCGTCAAGATCGGGATTTGGGTTACATAAATGCACACCCATATTTAAGAAAATAACCTTATTAAATATGCGCCAAAAGACTACGCGTTATTATACTTTTAGGTAGGACCGTGAAATTTACTAAACGGTCCATCCCGGGATCTAAGTATTTTTTTTAAAAAAAAAATAAATAAATGAAATTGGAGAATCCTGCAAATTTTTGTATTGTTTACATCTATTTATTTTTAGCGAAATCCTTCCTTATTTTATGAATATCTATTAATGACTACATTTTTATTATTACTAAGTTTGTCTATAAATATAAAATCAATCTCTACATACTTAAAAATAACATATTAAATAGAAGAGAAAAACAAATATTAACGGAAAATAATATTACTAAAATTAAAATTATAAATGCAACATGGAATTGTCAAATAATTTTTTTTTAAAAAAAAACTAATTATCCCATAGTCGAATTAAAAATCATATTGTTAGATGACTTGAGCTATTGAAATTAATTATTTACAAATACTGAAAATTAGAAATAATCTTGATTACTAAACCGTATTTCTAAAAATTAAATAATTTAACCTTAACTAACCTTGTTTTAATTCAAATCCTGTCCTAATACTTGATTCACAAAATTAATTCATGTTTTAACTGAATTTAGCTACATGATTCCGATTAACTTAACGTTGGCGATACTAAAACCCTTGTGAATAAAAAACTTAATCAATTTTGCCAAACTGATTTAATAAAGCCATTTTTACGTTATTTTCTTCTGTTTTAATTATTTGACAGTTTAATCAGTAATGAACAGGCTTAAATATATACTACCTAATAATCAGGTTAAAGCAAAGCATTATTTAATACATCGCTACAATATGCCTAATTATGCAAAACAACGGCGATTTACAGAATAATAATATATGAAATAACCTAAATGCAATTAATAAAAAAAAAACTAAATTAAAAATTTAAACTTCCATTCTTCATTTTCAGCTTACAAAAGGTCAAAATTACAGTTGTGCACCTGGTATTGTCAATATAAGAAGAAGAAAGTCAACCACGTAGTACGTAACACAGCAACAACAATAATAACCAGCAATCCAGTCAACAGAAATCCCAGTGACAGATTTGAAAATCAAAATAAAATCCAGAAATACCAACAACAAACAACGGACAGAAACCAAGGGAATTTTCAGATTATGAAAGGCTAATTAATGTTTAACCCTTCTTTTCTAAACCTGTATATCAGAATATTTATCAAGTGTGTACTACTCTCTCTTCGAATTTCCAGCTCCTTTTTTATTTGTATTTTTTTTCTTTTCTTTTTTTTGAAAGTTTTAATATTTTTCGGAATTTTCTTTCTCTCTTAAATATTCAGCTCTTTTTTCTCTCTCTCTATCTGTCTCCCTCTCCCAAATCTGATCAAGCCTCTCTCTTTTATCCCCATCTTTCAACATTTTTAAAACATAAAAACTCATTATCTTCCCACTCAACCCCCTTTTAATCCCACTATCTAATGTTTTGTCCCCCACCTTATTAAACAAATACCCCATTATATCTTGTCCCCCATGCTTATATTAAACAATTGCATTATTCCCCACCATTATATCTTGTCCCCCCATTATTAATTACTTTAATATTATCTTAATTTTAATGGAAAGAACACTCAAAATAAATAATTATTCAGAATTTAAATTCCAAAAATACCCCTCTGCCCTTACCGAAATTACCCTTTTACCCCTGAACGTACTGCAAATTACCAAACTACCCCCATCAGCTATAACCAATTTACTTAATCAATTTCAACCAAAATATAGCAAATATGACCAATTTCTAACAATGTTCAACAACAAATTCAAACTAAATGATGAACAACAAAGAAACAACTAAAATTATCTTGATTGAACAACATTTTTAACAACAAACAAATCTACTTTCAGATTCAACAACAACAACAACAACAAACAAGTATATTCAGATTTCTAAATTCAATAATCATTTGAACTTAAAATCTAACAACTTTACAACCAACAATTTCTATATTAAAATTAAACACAATCATGAAACAAACTGAAGAAATAATCAAAAATGATAATCAACAAACAAGAAGATCAAACTATACTAATTTCGTATTCAAGAACAATCAAATAAAATATGAACATAAATGAAAAGATTCAACAACAATAACAAGCAAGTTTTATTCAAATTCGAATTAAACTTGTATTAAGCTTAAACAAAACAAATAAACTTATTCAAATCACTAAACTTCAAATAATCAATTGATCTTTTAAAATTAAATCCAACAAAATTATAACAAAGATACATGATTCCAAAAAATTAAAACATAACTTCACATTAAATCACTGAATTAAAAACGAACTTCAAACAAAAATGCATACGATTTAAATCTATTTTAAACAACAAACATGACGGATTTAAATGATTTAAACTAACATTCTTCTATACTAAATCCTTTTAAAATTAACAGAACAAACTAAAGACAAAATTCATTGAACTTCAACTTAAAACTAAAAACATTATAATTACTTACAATTTTTACCTAAAAATAAAACAACTAAATAAAAATCAAGAACAAGAATCAAACATTTAATGATTTCGAATCCGAAAAATATCAAACAATTACGGACATAAACAAAACTTAGAACAACTAACCGTAAATGACCAACGACGAACTCGAACTATGTATGGGCTGTTTTGACGACCCCAACCAAAACTCGAACAAACGACGACGAAGACGATCCTAAGAAACAACTGAAGGAGGTGAAGCAAACGTGAAGCAGCAACGAATGGGGTCTGTTTGGACGTAGCGAAGAAGCAACAGTAGAATGACGAAGAAGATGAAGCTTATAGAGAAGAAAAACGCAGCAGTAGCCTGCGATGAAGCTGCCATGGCAGCGATGGCAGCCATGGGAACAGTAGCAGCGGCAAGGAACAGTAGCAGCAGCAGTGGTTGAGCAGCGGCAGCAGCAATGGTTGAGCAGCGGCAGCAGCAAGAAGTAGAAACAGGAGCAGCTTGGCCATGAAGACGATGAAGCCGCGACGACTGGGTTTCGAACCAGTTGCTCGACGGGTAGTAGTAGTAGAAGAAGCAGACGATGCAGCAGCAGCCATGGAGCAGCTGCTCGTCATGCAGCAGGTGAAGATGAAGCAGAAACTCGTCGAGGGGGCAGCTGGGTCGAGGGGATGAAGCAGTAGCAATGGCGGACTGTTTGGTTGCTTGGTGGAGCTCGTTTTTGGACTGGTTTTCGACGGACTGGTGAAGACGAAGAAACAACAACCATGGCTGTTGGTCGTTCATGGTGGAGCTAGGAACGAAGAAGAAGAGGCAGCCATGGGAGGTGATGGTGGAGCTTGAAGATGGTGAAGGAGAAGAGAGAAAGAGAGGGGCGGATGGTTTAGTCTAGGGTTTTCTTGTCTTTTTCTTTTTGTTTTGTTTTTTTGTCAAAAGTAAGATAGGGAGTGTTGGGTATTTGGGTATGGACCGGGTCGACCCGGTTTGAAATGGACCGGGTCATGGGGAAGGTTGGGCATTTGTTTGGGCCTGGGGTTAAAATTTGAAGAAGTGGCCCAATCCGATTTTTCTTTGTATTTTTGCTCTCTTTTCTTTTACTTCCTAATTAATAAAACTAAAATTCTAAATTAAATTACAAACTAAATTATCTTATAAAAAAAACTAATTAACTCTAAAAATAATTATCGCACATTTAAATAGCAATTAACGACAAAAATCGCACAATTTAGACGTTAAATGCTAAAAATGCAACGTACATTATTTTTTATGATTTTCTCATTTTGTAAAACAAACTTAAATAAATACTAAATGAAAATGCGACATATTTTATATTTTTATTAATTTAAAACAAATAAACATGCACAGACAAAAATACAAATAATTATACAAAAATACCACAAAAATACAAAAATTGCACACAAAGGAAAATTATTTTATTTTGAATTTTTTGGGAGTGATTCTCATATAGGGCGAAAATCACGTGCTCACAAAATCAAGATATCATCAATAAACACGATAACAAACAAATCAAGATAAGGCTTGAAGACCCTATTCATGAGGTCTATCAAAGTCGCTAGTGCGTTTGTTAAATCGAATGACATTACCAAAAATTCGAAATGCCCATATCGAATCCCAAAAGCTATTTTTGGAATATCGACTTCCTTAACTTTCAACTGATAGTATCCCGATCTGAGGTCAATCTTTGGAATAACACTGGGCACCCTAAAGTTGATCAAATAAATCATCTATTCTGGAAAGAGGGTACTTGTTCTTGATGGTGACTTTATTCAACTGACGATAGTCAATGCACATACGCAAAGACCCATCCTTCTTTCGGACAAACAAGACCGGTGCGCCCTAAGGTGAGACACTTGGCCTTATAAATCCATTATCTAGAAGATCTTTCAACTGGACTTTTAACTCTTTCGACTCTGTTGGAGCCATTCTATAAGGCGGCATAGATATCGGCTTAGTGCTTGGAAGTAGATCAATTCCAAAGTCAATCTCTCTATCGGGGGGGGGATTTCCAGGGAGATCTTCGGAAAACACTTCTGGAAACTCATTTACAATTGGTACCGACTGGAGAGTGGGGATCTGAGCATCTACATCCTTAACTCAAACCAGGTGATAGATATATCCCTTGGAGATCATCTTTTTGGCTTTAAGATAGGAAATAAACCCAC
Organism: Nicotiana sylvestris; assembly: GCF_000393655.2. Classification (NCBI taxonomy): domain Eukaryota; kingdom Viridiplantae; phylum Streptophyta; class Magnoliopsida; order Solanales; family Solanaceae; genus Nicotiana; species Nicotiana sylvestris. The sequence continues at coordinate 130,031,610 of NC_091068.1, forward strand.
CCCTAGGTGTTACTACATCACCCTTCCATGCTAAGACTGGTTCACCAGGAAATTCAAAACTTACTATTTTGGTTCTACAATCCACTGTGGCATAATATGATGCTAACAAATCCATGTCCATGATCATATCGAAGTCTACCATCTCCAATTCTACTAAGTCTGTTGCAGTAAGACGATGATGCACTTTGACTGGACATCCCCTATAGATACACATTTCTATAACTGATTCTCCAACTGAAGTGGACACTTCAAAGGGTTCACACAACTTTTCTAGTTCTATCCCAATTTTCTTAGCAATATATGGGGTTACATAAGATAGGGTGGATCCCGGATCTATAAGAGCATAGACATCAAAAGTGAATATCATTAGCATACATGTGACAACATCTCTACGAGCCTCTGTATCCTGACGGTCTGCCAGTGCATATAAGCGGTTTTGACCACTGCCTGCATTATTAGACTTTGCTGCACCGCGCCCTTGCTGGGCCTGAAAGTTATGATAGGCTGCTGAATTAGTGGACTGAGCTACATTACCTCCATTGTTCTGCTTTGCTAATGGACAATCCCTCAAGAAGCGGCCCTGCTGACCGCACACAAAGCAACCATTTGTGCCCAAACGACACAACCCTAGGTTCCTCTTACCACATGTGTTGCAAATAGGGTAACCAGGGACCCTATAGCCCACACTAGCCTGTGACTGTGAGTCTGCTGTTCTGAAATTCTGGTTTTTCTTGTTAATTTTTGACCTCTGAACCGGTGCACTAGCTGAAGATGGAGCAGGTCCTGATTTTGATTTCTTGAAAAACTGAAGATTGCCTCCTGCTTGAGATCCCCTATGGTTGAAATTTCCTGCAGACTTAGCTCTCTTACTGAATTCCCTCTCCTTCTCTCTCCGTACTCGCTCTTCTTCCTTTAACCTGTCTTCGTTACCTTGAACAAAGGCAACCATCTTAGTGATGGTCATGTCATTATTCTGAGCAGCTATATTAGCATCAACAAACAAATCATCTGAAAGCCCCAACACAAACCGCCTAACTCTGTCCCTCATATCGCGTACCATTTCCGGAGCATACTTGGCCAGAGAGACGAACTTGAGGTAGTACTCATTCACACTCGTATCATTTTGTCTGAGTCTCTCAAACTCCAAAGCCTTAGCTTCCAAGACCTTAATGGGTAGAAAGTGCTCAAGGAACGCATCTACAAACTCCTTCCAAGTCGTAGGATCTGCATCCTCCCCTCGGGACTCTTCCCATGTTTCATACCAAGTGTTAGCAACATCCTTCAGTTGGTATGTAGCAAGCTCTGCTGCCTCGATGTCTGTAGCATGCATCACTCAAAATATCTTCTGAACCTCATCAATGAAGTTTTACGGATCCTCATCTTTTATGGACCTTGTGAAGATGAGAGCTTTCATGTTGAGGAATTCCCTAGACCTGGAACTACCCATCCCATGAACATCACTTGTTCCCTGCATTTGAGCCTGAGTAGCAACAATCTGGGTGAGCAACTTGATAGCTCCCCTGACATCCATGTCTGAAGCACTGGGCACTGAGCCCGGTGCAACCCCCTGGGCCAGAGTGTCCTCCTCCTGAGCAGCATTAGTTGTGGCCCCCTAGCTAGTAGCTGAGGCCCTTCTGGTGTACTTTCTTTTTGCAGGCATTTTTTTGAAATACGCAATTCACACGGGTTAGAAAGATTCCTGAAAGCATAGCTCTAACTACACGATCTAGAGTATGAAAGAAATGGAATAATCCTAGATATCTTGGTGGTCAACTGTTTACATGTATGGCGCACACACACACACATAAAAGAGACCCCACTGGACACGACTTCATAGACTCCCTAGAACTCTTGAACTTAGGGCTCTGATACCACGCTTTGTCACGCCCCGAACCATGGCCTAGGCGTAACACGACACTCGGTGTTTGACTACATGTGACCGAGCGAACCAACTGTATGGATGGATCAACATGTGGTATGACTATAAACTAGATGTAAATATACAACATAATGATCTGCTAAAGAGTCTGACTGGAATATCATAGATGCGGAAAATACTGAAAAGTCTGCAAGTATAAATGAGTAGCCAACAAGGCTAATACATAAAAGCCTGCTAACATCTGACTGACTGAAGTATAGTCTACGAAGCCTCTAAAGAATACTGAAATACTAATTGTTTATCGAGACAAGGTTCCCGGTATGCCTTATTAACTGAAATACTATAATGACTGAAAAGGGGAGGGATAATGCTCTGAAATACTGGGGCTCACTAATAGCTGATACGAGATGTCCTAGCAAGCAGAGTCATCAACCTGTAAATCGTTACTTGCATCGCGAGATGCAGGCCCCGGGCAAAAAGGGACATCAGTACATTTGAATTGCACTGGTATGTAAAAAAACTGAAGAAAAGAACTGTAAATACTGAAACTAAAACTGAACTGCTAGTTGATAAACTGATAACTGAACAAGGAAGTAAGGATATGAATACTCCCTCTTCTGAATGATGAACAACCTATTTATCTGAATATGAAACTGCGGCCTCAGGCCCATTATATATATATATATATATATATATATATATATATATATATATATATATATATATATATATATATATATATGTGTGTGTGTGTGTGTGTGTGTGTGTGTGTGTGTATATATATATATGTGTGTGTGTGCGCGCACACACACACACAACTGCGGCCTCAGGCTCAAATACAGGTGTTCAACATTCAAGAATATAAAATTAGGAACTGAGAACCATATTACAATACATGATACTGAAACAATGAGTCATCCTGAGTTACATGATACTAAAATAGTGAATAGGATTAGACTGAGATGAGTATTCATAATAAGTTGATTTGTCATAACTGAAACTCATAGAATATCGAATGATTATGAAACTATGCCATCTAGAGAATAAAAGTTCTACTACTATTCATGGAACCAAGGCATAATTACTTTCTGAGGAAACTAGTAATAGTCATGATGAATGGGATGTAGGGAGAATCATAGACATTCCCAAACGCAAAGAGTTAGCCTTACATACCTCAATTTCGCCCCTTAGTGATACTATAATGATCCACACTACTAAGAACCTTCAATCTACAATAGCAACATCCAATGGAACCCAATATTAGTAATAAATTCCATAACTTAAGCTATTTAGGCATATTATCAAATACCTTGTAGGCATAAATCTCTACATCTCATCACCATATAATTAGTTCATCTAACTACCATCATTCATCAACAATTTATCCCACCATCATGATTAACCAATTTATAACTTTCAAAATCACATATATGACTATCCATCCACACCCAACCAATAAAATTCCATCAAATATTCACCTTTCAATCTCTACTATAGTTATGTAATTACTATAGTTATGTAATTAAATTGGGAACTTATGGCGTCCAATCACCATAAAAAGAGTTCTATTACTTCCTCATACTCATATTCCCTTGATAAATCCATACATATAAGTCTAAGGATGTAGGATTACCTTTTTGGAAGAAATCTTGCAAAACCCTCCTTTGAGTTCTTGAAGAAATCTCTTGAAGATCTAAGTATTTTATGTATAGATTTCATCAATACTAGTGTATAAATTATGAAATTTTACACCAAGATAATGGGGATTGCTTACCTTGAAGAGGGTAGGAGTTGGTGCTCTTGAGTGGGTGATGAAGAACCCCAGTGGTCGTCCAAATAGAATGGAGGAAAATAAATCCCGAAATTGTGTTTATAAGCCCAGATTTCGGACGCGGATGTGGATGCTTCGCATCCGCACTTCACTCCTCTCAGGAGCTCGGATGCTGACCCGGATGCTATGGCAGCACTTCACTGCCAGCCCATCTTTTCGGACGCTGCCTCGGATGCTTCGCATCCGCATAGTCCTCCGCCAGCCTTTGGTAATTTGGTCATAACTTCTTGTAGGAAAGTCCAAATGACGAACGGTTTGAAGAGTTAGAAACTAGACTCAAAGACCTTTCATTTTATAGTTTGTGCATCACCTAAAGCCTTATATATCTGTATATATGCTCGTCCAAAGTGTGTTCTTGTGCGTACTCATTTGTAATTTTAGTCTATCATGTAATTTTCCAACTTGGCTTAGACTTAGGTCTCTCCTTGGACCCCAAATCACTTATTATATGCCTAGTACACTTATTATCGTAACCAATCAATTACCATCATGCTAATACTCATTTAATGCATCCACAACCGATTCAAATTATGAGGTATTACAAGTTGATTGTCCAAAATTGGAGCTGGTAAATAATGTCTACACTCTACTTTCATTTCGCTTCTCTCCAGAAGGCGGACCTATGCTATACTGAGAGGGGTCACCAGTACCCATAAAGTTCGGCAAAAATTTCATGTTTACATACATATGTCTTTAGAAAATATTGATATATTAGTAGTGGACACCCTATATACAAAATAGATTTTAGTTGAATTCAAAAGTACACCCCTATCTTCAAATCCTGGGTCCGCCTCTGTTTCGCTTCCTCTATGTAAATTCACTCCATATAATAAGCGGCTCATCTTCCAAAAAGTATTTGTAACATTCACATGATCTTAACTTGGAAATTTGAAAGAGGATGGAAAGATCCCTTTCTGCAGTAAAAGCAAGCACCTCCCTATATCAAGCAAGTAAATAAAAGATGGAAAGGAGCTATCAAGAGACAACAACTATCAAGAGACAACAACTATCAAGTCAATAGTCAAAACAGTACCAACAACAAATTAAAGACTTAGCAAGAAATGACACTACAAAAGATGCACTGATTCTACAAAATACAAACATCTTTTTGGCAGTAGGATGACTAGTTGCATACTACTCTGAACCGAGGAGCAAAAGGGGTGAAAGCTCATTGGTTACTGTTCACCACCAATAAGAATAGGAATGGTCTATATATGTTTTATTTTAAATAGTACATAGGAGGGTAGGGGAAATGAGTAGTGAGAATGAACTCGCACTTGTTGAAACCTCCATTGATATTACTAAATTATAAACCTTGATGGTTTCTAATATTTGTAGATCAGCAAACCCAAAAGGTTATGTTACATTGCGAATGTAACATAACGATTATACACGATGAGTAAGAGTCATACGGTCAAACCTTTTTATAATAGTCCTATTATTCTAATATTTTTTGGCTGCTATAGTAAAAAAAATTTGACTTTTATAACAAATGACTCTTATGTAAGGATGTTGTTATAGAGAGATCTGATTGTACATGTTCTTTCACATTTCTCTCTTAACAAATATACGAACTTTTATACTCCCTCCGTTTCAATTTAGATGATGTAGTTTGATTTGGCACAAAGTTTAAGAAAAAAAAACTTTTGAAACATGTAGTCCTAAAAGCTTAAAGGGCAAAAGCTTTGTTGTGCCATAATATTTGTGTGGCTATAAAAACTTCTCATTAAGGGTAAAGTGGGCAAACATGAAAAGTTTAAAGTTGAATTATTTTCAAATATAGAAATGTGTCAATCTTTTTTAACAGACTAATAAAGAAAGTGTGTCATGTAAAACGGAAGGAGTATATATCAAGTAAGTCCTAAAATTCACATCGATAAAAATAAGGCAGAATACCTAAAAAAAATTCTAAACTTGATACGGATTATTAGTTACAACCCTAAACTATTCTTGGTCTTAATTACCTCCTCAACTTGGCCTTTTGAGAGCTATTACCCCCTGGACGCTGATGTGGCAAAGAGTGCGGGTGCACTCTCTTTTAACGCGTGGAACTGAAGAAAATTTGAAAAATCAACTTCCAAATAGGTTATTTTTTAACTTTTAATTGTCATATATAATGATTTATTTGTTACAACTATGTGTTTCTTCTTGCTTCATCTTAACATACAATATGGACTTTACTCTAACTTTTATTATTTTTAATTTGTCTATTTGTTCCAACTGCATATTTTTATTTTTGTTTTTAGCCGAATTTGTAAAACGTTTGGTAGGAACTCCATCATTTTGCCAAATAAATTTTTTTTAACAAAATAATGGAGTACCAATTGTGTATATTTCGTGTTTTTTCTTTATATATAATGTCTATTTATTTAATTGTGTATTTTTATTTTGGAGTCAAACCAATAAAAAAATTGGCCATAACTCCATTATTTTTTACCAAATAAAAAAAGTATAGCCAAAATAATGAACTTGCAATTGTACGCTCTTTTTATTTCTTCTTTTGATGCAATGACTATTTATTTCAACTGTGTATTTTTACTTTTTCAGGTAAAATTTGTAAAAATAAAAATAAAAATTAGAGCACCATAATTTATAGCTATTTAAAAAAATTATAGCTAAAACAATTAATTTCAAACTATATATTTTTTATAACTTTTTAGATGCCTTGACTATTTATTTCAATTGTATAAATCTTTATTTTCAGGTCAAATAAAAAAAATAATTAAAACTTTATTATGTTTAGCTAAATAAAAATATTTAGCCTAAATAATGTAGTTCTATCCAAGTTTTATTATAGATTTTATTCGAAAAAAATTATCTAAAAAAGTAACATACTTTAAAAGATAAATATATATTTTACTTTTAAAAATGTCACATAGACAGAAAATCCACGTAACAGGCAAGTGCATGCCACTTTCCTGGGATGAGATCGTCCAAGGAGGGTAACAACTATCGAATAATCAAGTATAGAGGATAATTAAGACAATAGATAGTTCAAGAATATAATCAATAATGTGTGCCTGTTTAGAGGGGTTCTAAGGTATTTTGCCTATAAATAAAATAGAAATAGTGAGATCAAATATTGGGACAGATTAAAGAAAAAAAAGTGTTAATAATAATAAAATCAGCTTCAATGAAAGACCTAAAAGAAATTAAATGACCGTCTTATAGCATGAGGAAGGAAAGGCCGAAGAGAACATGTACTGTACTGTACTAATGAGAATTACGTAGAAAAAGAAAAAGGCTATGAAACCTCACATATAAAAAGGATCCTATGGTTAGGAGTGTTCATAAAAATCGAAAAAATCGAAAAAATCGAACCAAATCGAATATCAAATAAAACCGATCATAAATTTTTTTTTTCCGGAAAAGGTCCAAATATACCCATATGCTATAAAAAAAGGTTTACATATATCCCTCGTTATACTGAGTCCAAATATAGCCATGTCGTTATAAATTTGGTCCAAATGTACTTCTCTTCCGTTAAGTCTGGTCAAGGTGAACATCCAATCCTGCGTGACACTAACATTTGATGAGGTGGGTGTCACATGGCATGCCGCCTCAGCGCCCCTAACCATTTTTACCCTACCTTTGTATTTTTTTTTCACCACTAAAATTCCCTTCATCTCCACCACAATTGTCACAATTACCGCCATCATCGGCAATATTCTCAATATATTTGTTCTTAGAAGAGTATGAGGCTCGTGGTGATGGTAGTAAATCTTAATGTAAAACTTCTTTACACCAAAAATAACTCAAATCAGATCATGAATATCCTCCGGAAGTATAAGGTTTTGATATACTTACTGATTGTTCTTATGCAGGAGCGTACACAGAAATTTTTGTAAGCGGTGTTAAAATTTATAAAACAACGAGAATAATAATTTTAATTATCACACATTTAAATAAGAAATAGCATTAGTCTATTGATTTTGTTGAGTCTTAAGTTAGAAAAGGTCGTGAGTTCAATTCTACTTCATCACAATTTTTAACCATAGAAGTTCTCTCAAATATTTGCAAAAAATGTTTGCTAGTTGAGGCTCGAACCTTTGACCTCTTAAAATAAAATCAAGCACATAACCGACACACCAACAAACAATTTATGTTTGGTGTCATTATTTCCTACTTATTCATTTTCTCACAGTATTAATACATATATTTAGTAAATGTGCATCTGCTTCGTTAAAGGTGCATCCGCCCTGTTCTTATGTTCTGCAAATAAATGGTCAAAAAATTATGTAAGCACTAGAGTAAGACAATCTACATCTACTGATTAATCAGAGAGAAGGGCAAACAGCTATATTCATAGTCACCGAGGCCACCATTTGTTTTTTCTTTAATGTCATTTGCAAGATTTTTTACTTTTCTAGATCCAATACTTCCTCTTTAAAATGATTTCTGTCATTTGCACTGTCGGTATTTCTGGTGGACATATAGCCGAACTTGGAATGTTGCTGGTAGACTTCCAGATGAGGATCGTGAGATTGATGAGTGGCTTCCAGATGAGGATTTTGAGTTTGATGAGTGGCTTTGTATAAATTTAATATTGTTCATAGTGGCGGTAATGGTGACAATGGTGATGGAGAGAATCGGAAGAGAATTTTAGTTGTGAAAAAAAATAGAAGGGAGGGATAAAATAGGTAGGGGCACTGAGGTAGCATGTCATGTGACATTCATCACATCAAATTTTAGTGCCACGTAGGATTGGATATCTACATTGGCCAAACTTAATGGAAGAGGGATATATTTGAACCAATAGTATAACAACAAGGCTATATTTGGACTCAAAGTATAACATGGAGTATATTTAAAGTTTTTCTGATAATATAGGAATATATTTGGACCTTTTTCGTACTTTTTTTATTTGGTTTATTTTTGATTTTAAAAGCCAATTAAATTTGGTTTAGTGTCGTTTTTAATCAAAAAAATAATCGAAACCAAACCGACTATAGAAGTAGTTATTTAAAATTTATTATTACACCTATATAAACATATATTTTTATACAAAGTTTTTAAAATTTTATGGTACATGTTAATCGTTTGCAGTTTTAATATATTTCTTTGCTATTTTAATAATCTAGTTTGCACATTCTAGTTTGATTGGTAGTTTTCTTTTGCTAAGTACATGAATCTCTTTCTTGTTAAAAATAATTTATTTTTAATTGTCACGACCCATTTTCGTAAGAGGTCATGATGGCGCCCAACACTATTGTCAGGCAAGCCAACACGGAAATATAAATAAGTGTTCATTTTACTTTGGCAAAATAAGTACTACCATTTCTAAACTTGAAGTTAAAAACAGGTGATAATTAGTAAAGTACCCAAAAATAATTATACAGTTACCAAAAGAATAGTCTACTAATGTGTGTGCCAAGATCTGGTGTCACAAGTTGTGGGCAACTAGTAAAATATACAAAAGAATAATTCTATCCTACTGTCCGAAATAGAATAGACAACCAAAAAGTAAAGGAATACCCCATCAAGCTGTTGAACGACACAAGAAGGGAGCAGCTCACCGTGGAAGTCTCGGACTATGATCACGGATGCGCACCATACTGATAGCCAGATGGACATGCCTCAGATCCTGTACAATTAAGTATAGAAGTGTAGTTGAGTACATAAACAATATGTATCCAGTAAGTATCCTGTTTAATCTCGAAGAAGTAGAGATGAGAGGTAGATTTGATATTACTAGGGTCAAATAATATGAGAGAGAATTTATACTAAGCATAAATAATACAAATAATTAGCAGTTTATAGCAAGGAATAACAGGTCCTTTTCTAGATAATATCACAGTTGACCATTTACATTTCAAGGCATATAACAAAGTTCAGTTCACAGAAAATACTGAGTAAAAGCATGCGCAAGTAGTGCCAAGGTCTTACAGCCCTATTCAATATAAAAGTAAATTGTGCACTGCCGAGGGTTGAATGACACGAACCATAGTTGCATCTATTACCCCGCTCGCGAATCAAACATGCTACGCGGTCAAATGTAAATAAACACAACAACAAGCAGACAAGGATGTATACCTGGGGAGCAATTACTCACAGAAATATCAACTTTTCTTTAAAAAAAAGCCAAGAAAGATAATGTTCCTCTTACTAGTCTCATTCACCATAATCAATATGATTTAAACAATCCAAATTAAACATAAAGTTACAAGAATATTACATAGAGCATGCTTTTGGGTCATAGACTACCCGGACTTAGCATAATAGTAGCTACCCACGGACTCTCGTCACCTAGTGCGTACGTAGCCCCCACATTTAGTAGCAAATTATTCAATTAATACACCTATGGGGACAATTCCCTCTTACAAGGTTAGAAAGGAGACTTACCTCACTTCAATGTATACTTCCAATACCAAGAACAAGCCCAAACCCTCAATTTGGAGCCGAACGATCCAAAACTAGTTAAATGAGGTTGAAATTAGTCAATACAAGCTCACAAGATCGCATTCTAACTATTTAAGCAATTTCTCAACCTTAAACACAAGTTTCCTAAAATTCGACCCCCGGCCCACGTGCCCGGATTCCGAAATTTTTCGAAGAAAGTTGTTCTTTATAACGTAAGGATCAATAATATATGACTTCTACTTCATTTCATGACCAATTTCGTGGTAAAATCTAAGTTTTATCAAAACCCTAGGTTTTGCTCTAATCCGTTGATTTTTCCTAATCTCTAAGTGTTAATCTACCCAAACTCAAGTATTAAACTTAGAAATAAGGGGGATGAGCTTACCTCAAGATGCTAGGTGGAAATCTCCTCTCAAGAGCTCCAAAAACACCCAATACACGAGTGCAAAATGGGCAAAAATGGTTGGAGCCCGTATTAAATGAAGCTCACTGCTTCAGTGATTTCCGCATCTGCGGTTCTGGGCTGCACCTGTACCCACCGCATCTGCGGAAAGGAGCCGCTTCTGCCGCAGGGCTGCATCTGCGAGATGCAAGCTGCATTTGCGGCCTTGGGCCTGGCCTGGCTTGGCCGCATCTGCGAGAGGTGGACTGCTTCTGCGGTCTCGCACCTGCGGCTAACCAACCGCAGGTGCAGTTATGACTGCAACCTGAAGCTTCAGCTCTTGCCAAATTTTCCAACTTCACTCGAGCCTCGTCTGATTGACGCTCGGGGCTCCCAGGCCCCACCCGAACATACCAACAAGTCTGAAATCTTGAAATAAACTCATTCGAACCCTCGGAACGCCCGAACCAACGCTAAATCTAAGAATCACCCCCTAAAAACAATTGATTCAAACTTATGAACTTCAAGTTTTTAAATTCACTTCTAACATGCCGAAACGTACTTATACTACTCGGATTGACACCAAATTTTGCGGACAAGTCTTAAATGTTATATTGGACCTGTACCGGGCTCCGAAACCAATATATGAGCCTGATACCAACGTGATCAATCATTATTTAGTTTCTTTAAATCCTTAGAATTTCCATTTAACAATTTCTAATAAAAATTCATTACTCGTGCTAGGGACATTTGATTCCGGGTATACGGCTAGGTCCCATATTTTCCTACGGACCCTCCGGGACCATCAAAACACAAATCTGAATCTGTTTGATAAAAAGTTGACCAAAGTCAAACTTAGCCTTTTAGGAAAATCTTAAGGAATCAAATGAGCCTATTTCAATCCAAACTCTTCCAAATCCCGAACCAACCATCCCCACAGGTCGTAAATTAGTTTAAGCAATAACGAAAAGTTTTATTTAATGGATCGGGGTTCTAAAAAGCAAAACGACCAGTCAGGTCATTATATTCTCCACCTCTTAAACAAATGTTCGTCCTCGAACGGGCATAGAAAAGTACCTGAGGTGCTGAATAAATGTGGATATCTGTTCTGCATGTCCTCCTCGGACTCCCAGGTCGCCTCCTCGACTGGTTGGCCCCTCCACTGGACCCTCACCATAGAAATCCTTTTGGACCTCAACTGGCGATCCTGTCTATCAATAATGGAAACTGGATCCTCCTCATAACCCAAACTCTCATCCAGCTGAACAGTACTAAAATCTAACACATGGGACAAGCCGGCATGATACCTCCGAAGCATCGATACATGGAAAACCGGATGAACTCTCGATAAGCTGAGGGGTAAAGCAAGCTCTTAAGCAACCTCCCCAACTAGCCTCAACACCTCAAAGGGGCCAATGGATTTTGGGCTCAACTTGATCTTCTTCCCGAACCTCATAATACCTTTCATTGGCGAGACTTTCAAGAGGACCTTCTCGCCAACCATGAATGATACATCACGCGCCTTCTAATTCGCGTAACTCTTCTGTTTAGACTGAGCTGTGTGAAGCCTCTCCTGAATCAACTTTACCTTGTCCAAGGAATTTTGCACCAAGTCTGTACCGTATAACATAGCCTCACCATGCTCAAACCACCCGATAGAAGAACGACACCGTCGACCATATAAATCCTCAAATGCAACCATCTCTATGCTGGACCGATAGTTGTTGTTGTAAGAAAACTCTGCCAAGGGTAAGAACTCATCCCACTGTCCTCCAAAGTCAATCACACATGCTCTAAGCATGTCCTCCAAGATATGTCCTCTCCTACTGCCCATCTGTCTGAGCTAAGCTCTTCATGGGTCCCCAACTCACTCTAAATATCTCTCTAGAAATGGGCAGTGAACTAAGGGCCTCTATCTGATATGATGGAAATAGGCACACCGTGCAACCTGACTATCTCCCGAATGTAAATCTGAGCATACCTCTCTGAAATATAAGTAGTCGCCATTGGAATGAAGTGGGCCGACTTGGTCAGCCTGTCAATAATGACCCACACTGTGTCATACTTCTGCAAAGTCCGCGGCAACCCAACTACGAATCCATAGTAATGCGTTCCCACTTCCACTCTAGTATCGGCATCTACTGAAGTAGGCCACCCCGGCCTCTGGTGTTCGTACTTGACCTGCTGGCAATTCAAATACCTAGCCACATACTCCACTATGTCTTTCTTCATCCTCTGCCACCGATAATGTTGTCTCAAGTCACGATACATCTTTGTAGCACTTGGATGAATGGAATACCATTAACTGTGTGCATCCTCTAGAATCCTCTCCCTCAGACCATCAACATTAGGAACACATAGGGGACCCTGGAGTCGTAAAACACCATTATCGCCAATTAAAACCTCCTTGGCACCTCCCTGTAGCACTGTCTCTCTAATAACCGCCAAATGTGAATCATCGAACTATCGGGCCTTGATCTGCCCCAATAATGAAGACTGAGCAATAACACACGCAAGAACTTGGCTAGGCTCTAAAATATACAACCTCACAAGTCTGTTAGCCAAGGACTGAATGTCCAAAGCTAGTGGCCTCTCCTATGCTAGAATAAATGTCAAGATACCCATACTCTCTACTTTCCTGCTTAAGGCATCCCCGACCACATTTGCCTTGCCCGGATGATAAATAATGGTGATGTCATAATCTTTCATTAATTCAACCCACCTGCGCTGCCTCAAATTAAGATCCCTCTGCTTGAACAAATGCTGTAAGCTGCGATGATCAGTATAAACCTCACATGACACCCCATACAGATAATGCCTCCAAATCTTAAGAGCGTGAACAATCTCGGCCAACTCTAGATCGTGCACCGGATAATTCTTCTCATGAATCTTCAGCTGACGTGGCGCATATGCAATAACTCACCCCTCCTGCATCAATACACATCCCAATCCAACACGTGAAGCATCGCAATATACCATATACATCCCCAAACCGAAAGGCAATACAAGAACTGGTGTCGTAGTCAAAGCTGTCTTGAGCTTCTGAAAGCTCTCCTCACAATCGTCGGACTAACGGAAAGGAGCACCCTTCTGGGTCAATCTGGTCAGAGGTGATGCAATAGATGGAAAGCCCTGTACGAATCGTCTGTAATAGCCTGCTAACCCCAGGAAACTCCTGATCTCGGTCACGGAAGTAGGACGTGGTCAACTCTGAACTGCCTCAATCTTCTTGGGATCTACCTTATTACCCTCTAACACAACATGCCCCAAAAATGCCACTGACTCTAGCCCAAACTCACATTTGGAGAACTTAGCATATAGCTTCTGCTCTTGCAAGGTATGAAGCACTACTCTCAAATGTTGCTCGTGCTCCCCCAGGCTCCGCGAGTATATCAAGATGTTATCAATGAAGACGATGATAAAGGAATCAATATAAGGTTTGAACACCCTGTTCATCAAGTCCATAAATGATGCAGGGGCATTAGTCAAGCCAAGGACATTACCAAAAATTCATAATGGCCATACCTAGTCCGGAATGCAGTCTTCAGAACATACGAGTCCCGAATCTTCAGCTGATGATACCCTGACCTCAAGTCGATCTTAGAGAACACCCTAGAACCCTGCAAGTGGTCAAACAAATCTTTGATATGAGGTAATGGGTACTTGTTCTTGATGGTGGCTTTGTTCAACTGGCGGTAATCAATGCACATCCGCATAGTCCCATCCTTCTTCTTCACAAATAACGCTTGTGCACCCCAAGGTAATATACTGGGTCTAACAAACCCTTTTGCTAACAACTCCCCAAGCTGCTTCTTCAGCTATGTAGGAGCCATACGGTACGGTGGGATAGATATAGGCTGGGTGCCTGGAGCCAAATAAATACAGAAATTAATATCGCAATCTGGTGGCATGCCAGGAAGATCAGAAGGAAACACATCGGCGAACTCCCGAACTATTGGAACTGAATCAATCGTCGGAGACTCTGCGGTGGTGTCCCGAATATAAGCTAGATAAGCCAAACACCCCTTCTCGACCATATGCCGAGCCTTTAGAAAAGAGATAACCTAACTAGATGTATCCACTGTGGAACCCTTCCACTCCAATCTTGGCAACCCTGGCATTGCTAATGTAACAGTCTTGGCATGAAAATCTAGGACGGCGTGATATAAAGATAACCAATCCATGCCCAGGATAATCTCAAAGCCGATCATATCGAGCAATAAGAGATCCGCTCTAGTCTCAAAACCACAGAATGTGACCACACAAGACCGGTAGATCCAATCCACAACCACAGAATCGCCCACAGAAGTGGACACATGAACATGAGTGCCCAACTGCTCAGGAGAAATAACTAGGAAACGAGCAAACAGAGATGATACATATGAATAGGTAGACCCTGGATCAAATAATACCGAATCATCTCTACCGCCGATGGAAATAATACCTGTGATGATGGCATCTGAGGCCAATGCATCTGGCCTAGCCAGAAGGGCATAGAATGTGGCTAGAGCGCTGATTGACTGGCCTCCACCTGACTGAGCAGTAACTGGCTAACCTCTCCCTGACTGGCCTCTACCTCTAGGACGACCTCTACCCATCTGTCCCCCGCCTCTAGGAGGATGGGCAACCGGTGCTGGAATCATGGGCTGCTGACCATGCTGTACTGCCTTGCCCCAAAGTCTGGGGCAGGTCCTCTTCATATGACCCTGATCTCCACACTCGTAGCACCCTCTCAGCACCATATCCTGCTGCCCTGAAGTTTGAGCCTGATGACCTGAATATCCACTAGAAGAACCTTGAATGGCTGGTGGGCGATATGAACTCTCTGGCATGGCACTGAAGTAAACACTGGAAGAACCCTGATGACCAGAATACCCGCCGGAGAAACCCTGAATAGCTGGTGGACGGTAAGAACTCTCCAGCTTCGCACTGAAATAAGGCCTTATTGGAGCACCTCGGGGAGGTGGTGGTGGTGCTGAATACGGGGGCCTGCTAGGATGACCCCTCCCAAAGTGACCTCTACCCCTAGCTGGGGAACCTCTGAACTCTCCAGAAAATTGGGCCCTCTTATCCTGTAGAATCTTCTCTCTACCCCTCTGGCGATAACCCTCAATCCTGCAAGCAATCTCTACCACTAGCTGATACTCAGGACCCATCTCCACCTCTCGGGACATGCTAGCTCGAAGACTGGGGTGCAACCCCACAATAAATCTCTGCACTCTCTCTACATCCGTAGGAAGTATCATGAGTGCATGGCGAGACAACTCAGAGAACCTCGCCTCATAATCGGTCACGCACATCTGACCCGCTCAAGCTACTCAAACTGATACTGCAGCTCCTCCCTCTTAGAGGGTGGAATGTACATGTCCAAGAATAACTGTGTGAACTGACCTCAAGTGATGGGAGGGGAACCTGCTGGCCTGCCAAGAATAAAAGACTGCCACCATCTACAGGCCCTGCCCTCAAGCTGAAAAGTAGTGAAGTCAACCCCGTGTGACTCCAATATCCTCATGTTGTGCAGTCTATCCCTACACCTATCTATGAAGTCCTGGGCATCCTCATGATGCTCATCCCCGAAAATAGGAGGGTGAAGTCTAGTCCATCTATCCAACAACTTCTGCGGGTGGCCATCCGCAGCTGGTCTGGGCTGGGGTGCCACTGTAGCAACTGCCTGGGACCCATCTGCGGGTAGTGCACCCAGAGTCTGATACACTGCAGCTGCATGACCAGGAGCCTGAGCAGTAGGGGTTTGTGCTCCCCTTCCTACATGTGATGTAGCTGGGTCCGCTAGAAATAAACCAACCTGAGTCATGGAATCCATGAACTGTAGCATACGGCTCATGATCTCCTGGAAACTCGGTGCTATCATAAAGTTCGCCGGGGTAGGCTCAGCTGCGGGTACCTCGCCCTGCTCCTCGATGATAGGATCTCCTGCAGGATCAGCTAGTGGCGCTATTGGAACAGCTCTAGGGTACCCTCATCCCCTACCTCGGGCCAGTGCCCTCCCCCGGCTTCTACCTCGGCCTCTAGCAACGGGGGGAGCAACTCCTCCTGGGTCTGGGACATCAGTCGTGTGTGCTCTCACCATCTATAAGAGAATAGAAAAGGGAAATTTAGTATACCAACCACTGCACGATAGGAAATGAATAAAGAGTAGTTTTCCTAACACCCTATAGCCTCTCGAAGATAAATACATACGTCTTCGTACCGATCCGCAAGACTCTAATAGGTTTGCCCGTGACTTATGAGACCTACGTGAACCTAGTACTCTGATATCATATTGTCACGACCTATTTCCGTTATAGGTCATGATGGTGCCCAATACCATTGTCAGTCAAGCCAACGCGGAAATATAAATAAGTGTTCATTTTACTTTGCCAAAATAAGTACTACCATTTCTAAACTTAAAGTTAAAAATAGGTGATAATCAGTAAAGTACCCAAAAATAATTATACAGTTCCCAAAAGAATAGTCTACTAACGTGTGTGCCAAGATCTGGTGTCACAAGTTGTGAGCAACTAGTAGAATATACAAAAGAATAAATCTATCCTACTGTCCGAAATAGAATAGACATCCAAAAAGTAAAGGAAGACCCCATCAAGCTGTTGAACGGCACAGGAAGGGAGCAGCTCACTGTGGAAGTCTCGGACTATGATCAGGGATACGCACCAGTCTGATAGCCAGATGTACCTGCCTCATATCCTGTACAATTAAGTACAGAAGTGTAGTACGAGTACATAAATAATATGTACCCAGTAAGTATCCCGTCTAATCTCGAAGAAGTAGAGACGAGAGGTTGACTTGATACTTACTAGCGTCAAATAATATGAGAAAAAATTTATACTAAGTATGGATAGTACAAATAATTAGCAGTTTATAGCAAGGAATAACAGGACCTTTTCTAGATAATATCATAGTTGGCCATTTACATTTCAAGGCATATAACAAAGTTCAGTTAACAGAAAATACTGAGTAAAAGCATGCGCAAGTAGTGACAAGGTCTTACGGCCCTATTCAATATAAAAGTAAATTGTGCACTGCCGAGGGTCGAACGGCACGAACAATAGATGCATCTATTACCCCGCTCGCGAATCAAACATGCTACGCGGTCAAATGTAAATAAACACAACAACAAGCAGACAAGGATGTATACCTGGGGAGCAATTACTCACAGAAATATCAACTTTTCTTTAAAAAAAAGCCAAGAAAGATAATGTTCCTCTTACTAGTCTCATTCACCATAATAAATATGATTTAAACAATCCAAATTAAACATAAAGTTACAAGAATATTACATAGAGCATGCTTTTGGGTCGTAGACTACCCGGACTTAGCATAATAGTAGCTACGCACGGACTCTCGTCACCTAGTGCGTACGTAGGCCCCGTATTTAGTAGCAAATTATTCAATTATTACACCTATGGGGACAATTCCCTCTTACAAGGTTAGAAAGGAGACTTACCTCACTTCAATGTATACTTTCAATACCAAGAACGAGCCCAAACCCTCAATTTGGAGCCGAACGATCCAAAACTAGTTAAATGAGGTAGAAATTAGTCAATACAAGCTCACAAGAATTCTAACTATTTAAACAATTTCTCAACCTTAAACACAAGTTTCCTAAAATTCGACCCCGGGCCCACGTGCCCGGATTCCGAAATTTTTCGAAGAAAGTTGTTCTTTATAACCTTAGAATCAATAATATATGACTTCTACTTCATTTCATGACCAATTTCGTGGTAAAATCTAAGTTTTATCAAAACCCTAGGTTTTGCTCTAATCCCTTGATTTTTCCTAATCTTTAAGTGTTAATCTACCCAAAACTCAAGTATTAAACTTAGAAATAAGGGGGATGAGCTTACCTCAAGATGCTAGGTGGAAATCTCCTCTCAAGAGCTCCAAAACACCCAATACACGAGTGCAAAATGGGCAAAAATGGTTGGAGCCCGTATTAAATGAAGCTCACTGCTTCAGCGATTTCCGCATCTGCGGTTCTGGGCTGCACCTGCACCCACCACATCTGCGGAAAGGAGCCGCTTCTGCCGTTGGGCTGCATCTGCGAGATGCAAGCCGCATTTGCGGCTCCGCTTCTGCGGCCTTGGGCCTGGCCTGGCTTGGCCGCATCTGCGAGAGGTGGAATGCTTTTGCGGTCTCACACCTGCGGCTGACCAACCGCAGGTGCGGTTATGATAGCAACCTGAAGCTTCAGCTCTTCCCAAATTTTCCAACTTCACTCGAGCCTCGTTCGATTGACACTCGGGGTTCCCGAGCCCCGTCCGAACATACCGACAAGTCTGAAATCATGAAACGGACTTGCTCGAATCCTCGGAACGCCTGAAATAACACTAAATCTAAGAATCACCCCCTAAAACCAATTGATTCAAACTTATAAACTTCAAGTTCTGAAATTCACTTTTAACGTGCCGAAATGTACTTATACTACTCGGATTGACACCAAATTTTGCGGGCAAGTCTTAAATGTTATATTGGGCCTGTTTGGCTTCGGAACCAACATACGAGCCTGATACCAATATGATCAATCATTATTTAGTTTCTTTAAATTCTTAGAATTTCAGTTTAACAATTTCTAATAAAAATTCATTACTCGGGCTAGGGACCTCGGAATTCGATTCCGGGCATACGCCCAGGTCCCATATTTTTCTACTGACCATCTGGGACCGTCAAAACATAAATCCGTATCCGTTTGATAAAAATGTTGGCCAAAGTCAAACTTAGCCTTTTAGGAAAATCTTAAGGAATCAAATGAGCCTATTTCAATCCAAACTCTTCCAAATCCCGAACCAACCATCCCCGCAGGTCGTAAATTAGTTTAAGCAAGTGTGGAAAGTTTTATTTAAGGAAACAGAGTTCTAAAAAGCAAAACGACCAGTCAGGTCATTACATTAATTGAGTCATTAAATTATTCATCACTATTTGACTCATTATCATTAATATATCTTAGTAAATGATAGATTTCTCAAAAAGCAATTGGTTTGGTAGTATTACATTAAAAGTATAGTCGCCGAAATATGTGTTTGGTAGTATATGTCTCATATTTAAGAAAAAACTGATAAATAACCGAAAAAAATAAAAAATCGACATAAACTGAATCGGTTAAAAACCAATTTAAGACTAGTCTGAAATCATGAAACGGACTCGCTCGAACCCCCGAAACGCCTGAAATAATGCTAAATCTAAGAATCACCCCCTAAAACCAATTGATTCAAACTTATGAACTTCAAGTTCTTAAATTCACTTCTAACGTGTCGAAACATACTTATACTACTCGGATTGACACCAAATTTTGTGGGCAAGTCTTAAATGTTATATTGGACCTGTATGGCTCCGGAATCAACATACGAGCCCGATACCAACGTGATCAATCATTATTTAATTTCTTTGAATCCTTAGAATTTCAGTTTAACAATTTCTAATAAAAATTTATTACTCGGGCTAGGGACCTCAGAATTCGATTCCGGGCATACGCCCAGGTCCCATATTTTCCTACGGACCATCTGGGACCGTCAAAACACAAATCCGGATCCGTTTGATAAAAATATTGACCAAAGTCAAACTTAGCCTTTTAGGAAAATTTTAAGGAATCAAATGAGCCTATTTCAATCCAAACTCTTCCAAATCCCGAACCAACCATCCCCGCAGGTCGTAAATTAGTTCAAGCAAGTGTGAAAAGTTTTATTTAAGGAAACGGGGTTCTAAAAAGCAAAACGACCAGTCAGGTCGTTACATTAATTGAGTCCTTAAATTATTCATCACTATTTGACTCAGTTATCATCAATATATCTTAGTAAATGATAGATTTCTCAAAGAGAAATTGGTTTGGTAGTATTACATTAAAAGTATAGTCGCTGAAATTTGTGTTTGGTAGTATATGTCTCCTATTTAAGAAAAAACCGATAAATAACCGAAAAAACTAAAAATCGACATAAACTGAATCGGTTAAAAATCAATTTATTTGGTTTGGTTTGGTTACAATATTTGAAAAACCAACTTACTCGATTTGATTTTTTTTTAGGAAAAAAATGATCCAAACCAAACCATGAACACCGTAGATATATGTAGAGGTATTCTTTCTTATGGTGGGCTTTCCTTTTAGGGGTACTACAAAATACTGGCCGGTCTAGTAACAGTTGGAAGAGCATTCCTTTTCTGTTTGCTTAACATGCCCACGCGCTTTATTTCATACCTTACAAAGCGTGCAAACTCAATCAGCCATTTCAACTTAATTTTGCCTCTCATGCATTGTCAATCCAAGTCCAAGGATATAGAGAACATCGGAACAAATACTAGTACAGTGTCATTCTGATAATTGACAAGGTGAAGATGATTTTTGCCTAGGCCACTATTCTCTAGAAGAGCAGCTTTCCGTCATAAAAACAAATATAAAAGAAAAAGAAACAATGAATAGCATCATATATGCAAAAATTGAGATGCAATGGGATTACACGAACTCCTTGCTCTTATTTAGAGTTCTCGAATTTGAGTTTTACAAATAAAGGATGCTTTTAAAAAGATTTTTAGTGACACCATTTGGTACGAATCAGAATTAATCGAGATAAGATGCCATATAAACTCGTTACTAGATAAGCACAGGAATACAATAATTAAATATACAAATAGTAGCAAAGGCAGGGTTGTAGCATGGTTTGTTTTTAACTGTTATATATGCACTTTACAAAGCTTTCCCTGTTCCTGTACCTAATCAGGGGCCGATATAGAGTATGGTTCCCGATTTATCTGAATTCAGTATTTTCGCCGATGAATATAAATTTGTGTGTAAAAATTCATTAAAATTGTAGCAAATGATAGGTCTGAACCCATAACTTTAAAATACAATAGGCTCAATGGTAAAACCTTAAAAGTTGAATCCACATAATCAAAATCTTGGATCCGCCTCGGCCCTTACTGTAGTCTACAAATTTATCTCTGTGGATTTGCAAACAGCATTCTTAAGGTATTTCGAAGTTTTGCTTCATACATGAGCTGACAATTTGTACTTTTGCCTCCCTAGCCTAGTAGTAGTGTTTAAGGAAACGAGTCTGGAACCAAAATGTGGTTCTTTTGGCCTCAAAGTACATAAATAGGTGGTAAAAAAAAATTACATTTTTATATATAGCGCCATAATACATGACGCTATACAGTAACAGTAACGACACCGTTAATGTATAGCGCCGGGTATTGTGGCGCTATACTGTAAATTCTGACATGCCCAGGTATTGTGGCGCTATACTTCTTTTTCCTGGCTCCACCAATAATTCCTGACTTCAATAATTCAAAAGCGTATAGTGCCAACTTTTTGGGCGTTATATATATATATATATATATATATATATATATATATATATATATATATATATATATATATATATATATATATATATATAAATTTTCCGGCTAACCATTTCCTATATAAAGAGGTTAGGATTGTATAAAAATTCATTCAAAATTTTTTTAACTCTTGTTGAAACGTTTATTGTTCTTAAATTCTCCAACATTTTTTCATTATGTCTGAAGAGCGTAGGATAAGAGTTTCATTATATTGGGGGGGGGGAGGTGAGGTTGTGATGGAGAATAACTCTGTGGGCTACAGTTTACCTGCTCAGTGTCATGTTAAATTGCCACTTACAATAGAGTACGATAAATTGATATCGTTGTTATGCAAAAAACTGAGTGTGAGGAAACGTTCAGTGATACTTAAAGTAACCGGAAGATATCCGTATTCTGTCACTCCGCAAAGGGTTGATTTTTACTCGGAGTTTAACATCGACGATGATGAAACTTTGAGTGATTTTCTGAGGACTCCGGACGAATGCCGGGAATTTCTTGTAATCACAATGTTGGAGATGTACATGAAGGTCGAAGACGTTCCAAAAAACGAGGTTGTGCGTAGCAGAGATAACCCCCAGTCATCGGGTGGTTATTCTGGAGCAATTTTTGTCGGACAGGTTCCGGATGAAAGAGTTTTCCTTGATTTAAACTTATCACCGCCGACGAATGAGCAGCGAGAAAATAATTTATACCCTGCTTTCCATAATTCACAAGACGAGTGGTAAACTTTAATTTTCATTTGTGTTAATTATGTATATTTTTGGCGTATTGAATTTGTATTAACGCTCATATATTTAATAGGGGATACCGGCCGGATATGAATTTTACAAGTGGCCCATCCGGTAGTCATCACTTAATTGAAAACGTCCATCATGAAATTTCATCACATTACGACTTGTAAGTGAAGAGATATAGCCATATGGAAATCATTTATTAATTCAGTAGCTTATATTTTTGTTGGTTGTGCCGTAAAAACGAGCAAGTTGAACCACCCGTACTCACTCAATTGACCGAAAACGACGTATTACATCGGGATCTGGCAGATGCATAGAGTGAGGAACAGAACAGTGATTACGATAATAATGCCGATAAATCCGGAGACGAGACACCCTTTTTTCGTGAGGATGGTGATGAGCAGGATGAGGAGGAAGGACACTGAGCAGGTAAACTGTAGCTCACGGAGTTATTCTCCATCATAACCTCACCCTCCCCCCAATATAATAAAACTCTTATTCTACGCTCTTCAGACATGATGAAAAAATGCTGGAGAATTTAAGAACAATAAACGTTTCAACAAGAGTCAAAAAATTTTTTTGAATGAATTTCTATACAATCCTAACCTCTTTATATAGGAAATGGCTAGCCGAGATTTTATATATATATATATATATATATATATATATATATATATATATATATATATATATATATATATATATATATATATAGCGCCCAAAAAGTTGGCACTATACGCTTTTGAATTATTGAAGTCAGGAATTATTGGTGGGGCCAGGAAAAAGAAGTATAGCGCCACTATACCTGGCGCTATACATTAATGATGTATGTATAGCGCCAGGTATTGTGGCGCTATACCTGGGCGTGTCAGATTTTACAGTATAGCGCCACAATACCTGGCGCTATACATTAACGGTGTCGTCACTGTTACTGTATTATGGCGCTATATATAAAAATATAATTTTTTTTACCACCTATTTGTGTACTTTGAGTCCAAAAGAACCACATTTTGGTTCCGGACTCTAAGGAAACAGTGTCATGGCAGTCTGACAAAGACTTATATCTTAAATTGCTTCATATTTATTAATCCTATTTGGAGTAATTTTCTTTAAGCAAAAACATATTATACATAATTATTTATTTAACACATCTAGTCGTTTGGTCATACGTGCATATATACATATTACATTTGTAGTTGAATGTTTGGTTGATAGGTAATTAATACACTAAATTATTGATAAGACCATCAAGATTTTTACCATAAACAGCCTTTAACACTGCCTCTAATCAAAGTATCAAAAGGGTGAGGACTTCTTCTCTAGACTTTGATGCAGAAGGAAAGGAAAGAACAAACTGGCAATCAAGGATCATAATAATTGATGTGACCAGTGGTGAAATCAAAAAATTTAATACAGATATTATTTACCTATGCAATATAATTTTTCGGCAAAAGATGTTCTAACCGATATATCGCCTACTATAATGATGTCGTGAAGACTTTATGCAAGGCAGTTTTTATAAGCCAAAAAATAACTCTTGAATTATTTGATGTAAAAATCTTGAAAGGCGTTTGAGGTAATTGACATACAGTCCAAAAAAAAAAATTGACATAGAGTCACTTTCTAATAATTGAGGAGAAAGGGTAACGAGGTTGCAATTTTCTGCTCACACCATGCCCCTACTTGCTAACACTTACAGATAAGGGAAAAAATCATGTTACTTTTTATTCTAAAATCAAAAAGCTGAGGATTGCAGATGATAGTACTTCCACTACCCTTTAAAGCAACAGGACAATCTTTCACCAACAACACTTCAAGTTTACTTCTTTTGTTAGGTCTCGACTTTTGCACTGTGATCTTTCCTGTAGTTTAATGTATAAGAGTTATAGCTGTTTCATAGCGTAAAACACTCTCATCAGTTCTTTTTCCCTGCATTCAAATCCATCAAATTAAAGAAAAACCTTTAATCCTCATGTGATTCACTCATTAACATGTTTTTAACATTTAGGCTGATTTTGTTAGCTGCAGCAATCAAGTAAATGAATAATTATCAACATCACAAAGTTTCAAGGTTAAATCCAGCCAAAGAACACAAGTTTTGACAAGATGGATAAAGTGCATAGTTATTGTATGATTTTCCATCAACAAAGAGCTACAACGACAACCTAGTACGCTTCAGCAATGAAAAGAGACCAAAATTTGTCAGTCCGTTCTTGCTAATTTCAAGAACCAACTATGAAAAGGAAGCGTCCTTTAGAAGGTTTAGAAACAGAATGTGAAGCCATTAAAAGAAAGAAATCATTTGAAAATGAAAACCATATAGAAACATTCTCATCATAACAGTCCCAACTGTCAAGGCACCGGTAATATGCAGTATAGAAGAAAATGCCCAGTAAGTGGTTTGCAGTCATATAGTTCATGTTATAAGATTCATAGCCTTGTTTAGAAACTCAGTACCTTATCTCCTAACTAACAAAACTAAACTCAATTAGTTGTAGTCAAGCGTGTTGCCTTACTAGTATCATCTTGAGCAAAGGAAGAAAAGATATTGGGTGGTTGTTTACTTGTTTTGCATTTACCGGCAAGCTAATTTCAGCTCGTGCAATAATTATGTGAAAGATTCATGTTGGTCAGGGATTGTGAGTGGCGGTAAGGTAAAGCTCCACTTCCAAAGTGCAGTTGATGAATGGCAGCTGAGGGTGGTGCAGTGATTGCTGAATTATCGAATCGTGATGATGCTGCGGTAGAGAAGAATGGCACTGTAGGACTCCCACCATTTGTATTTTGGTCTTGTCTACGATGTTCTGGTAAACCATTTGAGCCATGCTGGCCCTGGAAGTTTCCAATTTGGCTAGTGTTTCCATGTTGATTGTCAGCATAGGAAGAGGGAGATATGCCCAAATTCAGATCAAGATTACGAGTTGTTCCTGCATCAATGTAAAGATTAGTAGTTTTCAACCAACTAAGCAAAGCTACAGAATAAAAGCGACAAGCATAAAGGTGGTGTCTGGAAAAGTGTGCAAGTCTTGATAGTACCTCCGATATCAGCCTCAGAACTTAATACATCTTCGTATGTGCTTAGCCCAAAATTGATGACTGCCTCCTTCCCGCTGCTTTTTATATCAGCCTTATCATATGCCCTGATCAAGCGCCAAAGACTAAGTTCAGTCAATGTCAAGAGGTTAAACCACATAGCATGAAAGGGAATGAAGAATCAGGTTATGTCATTGGACCTTGCAGCTTCTATCTCACTGTCAAATAGTCCAAGATAGATATACCTGCAAGCACATAATGTACAGGAACTGGTTAACAATATTCCTCTAGCTTATAAAGATCAGTGCTATCATGTAATTGGAGAAACTTGAAACAGCCATATTAATAGTAGCATGGCATTTCTAAGCCACATCGGAACAAGTGGTCACTCACTTCTTTCCAAGAAGCTGCCCCATCCGTGCTTCCCATCG
Source organism: Nicotiana sylvestris (assembly GCF_000393655.2). Classification (NCBI taxonomy): domain Eukaryota; kingdom Viridiplantae; phylum Streptophyta; class Magnoliopsida; order Solanales; family Solanaceae; genus Nicotiana; species Nicotiana sylvestris. The sequence goes on from NC_091068.1 coordinate 130,057,606, forward strand.
CCCACATTTATGCAGAGTGACTCCCCTGTATTTTGAACTTCCTCTAGAGAAGCCATTGCTCTGACGACGAAGTATGTGCACAAATTTTTCATTGCTAAAGTTATTCATCTACATGCCCGTCACAGAAATTACGTTAAACAGCAACCATAGTCCTAATTGAAAACGGACATCAACCAGAAGTAATGACGGTGATTAGCTACTTCAACCAACCTGCTTCAGATCATCTTCATAATCACTGATGTTAAAGTTGATATCTGCATCAAGTCCTCGGAATTTAATTGCAGCACGGTCATATGCCCTGAAATTAGTATACAAAAATTTACTACTACAACTATCCCAGTTTTTTCTTTCAGAGAAGTACAAAAATCAACCAGTGCAGTTAAGATAAAACTCATTCTAATTTATACAGCACCTAGCAGCAGTATGTGTAGGATTGCGTATAGGTGTTCGTAACACGCAGCGGAAGACAATAACAATCCTAGGCAGATCTTTTCGTGTTTAAAATTTATTTACATGTCAAAGATCGGATCTAAGACGTACCTGGTGAAGAGAGTCGCGTTTCAAATTTCTTCGATAGTGCGAAGACTCTATGCGTATCCAGACCGAGACCGATCCTTGCTATCAACTCTTTGATCAACGAAACCCGCGAACAAATTGAACGGAAAACTTGTGATGAAATTTTTCTCAAAAATCTCAACTCAAATTAGAAGAACAAAAAACACTTTTCTTGTAATTGTATTTTCTCTCTTGGCTTTGTATTGCACTCTCACTTTCACAAAGTATTTTTCTTCTCAAGAATTAATAATCGAAGTCGCACGACAAGAACTGTTCTTGTATGTTTTTCTCTTAATTTTGTGGCTTCTTAAAAGTACTATTTTTTCACTGTGGCCTCTTGACCCTTAGTGATGTATTTATATATCACTTAAGCCAACAATATCTTTCATTAGGTTAAGGAAAAATATAAACGTGATTTACTTCTTTTACAAGTTCATTCCAAAATTGAACTTTGTAAAACTTTTTCTATTAGAAAACTAAATCACATTCCATACAGGAATAGAAACCACGCCCTTTATGGACCTTTTAATTCTATCCAAATTGAATAGTACAAATCCCATTCTTAATAAGATGTACGTGATTGAAATAAGCCGACAAGTCCTTTTGGACTTTTACGTTAATCCAATTACAAAATTAAATTGATATTATATACAACTTTTATATAATTAATATCAATTAATATTATATATATCCCATATATATTACAACCAAGAGATATAATTTAATTTTCTATTCCAAATAGAAAACATCAATTTGTTCACAATATTAACTATATCCTTTGTGCTAGCAATAAATATAATAATATTTCATTAGACTAATAACTAAATTTATTTGACTAATTAAATTCCTTAATTTAATTATCAAATAATAAGTTAATTAATCCTTTAGCAAAGATCAGAACACTCGTTAGTGTGCGCCCCATAGGTTCAATACTAAGCTGGTAGTAAATTGACCACATCAATATACTAATCAAGGGTGGCGTCTAGCAACACTCCTTAACGACCGGATAATATGAAGTATACAATTTACTCTCAAGAACCAGTAGAAGAATAATGTAGTAATTCCTCCTGTCCTTATAGCTCTGGATCACCCTAGGATATGGTTCAACTGTCAATTCCTAATAGGCGACCAACTATGTGTTCATGTCAGATATAATCGACCATTGAATGACCTAAGAAACTCATTTCTTCTTTCATTCAATTGCCCTGGCCAAGGTCTTAGTTTGGTCATTTATAATTCATGACAACATGGAGCTTAAACTCATTACCAAGAGTTGACAGATTCCATCTTGAACAATCACTAATTCTACAAGCATTTAATCATACCCAATATCCTTTCAACTATCGCCCTAGGGCCATAGGTGTCTAGTATCAAAGCACAATAAATAACTTGTCAATTACTATGACGATCTCAGGTCAAAGGAAACGGTTACATCACATTCTTCAAGAGAATATCCTATTGACAGTTTATGGTAATTCTAACCATTAGGAATTATCCAATGAGTCGGTTCAATGATCATATCTCTATATGCATCATCTATCTATGTGATTTAGTTAATGAGATCAACTAATCTTTATCCAATAAAGACGATCACATAAATATTGATCTAAACCGGATTACTAATGTCCAAATTAATAATCCTACGATCAAGAACAAATTTAGATTAAATTGTAAGAGACTTTGCTCTCATTATCATGATCTCTATCACGATGACAAATCTCAAAATTTAATCAAGGACCTTATCAAATTAATCAAATAATTAATAATAACTATGATATATAAAAGAATATCAAATGCCATATATTTTTATATCAAATAACATTCACAAAAATATGTTCAAATCATCAAATATGAGATTGGATCTAGGGCATATCTACTATATCACTAACAATCTCCCACTTGCACTAGAGCCAATCGCTCTTATACTTCATTCTCAATTTTCACTTGTGCTTGTCAAACTCCTTTGTACCATGAGCTTTAGTGAGTGGGTATGGAGCATTCCTTTCCATCAACCTTTTGAATCTAGACGTCTCCACGTTCAATGATTTCTCTTATCAAGTGATCCCTTGGCAGAACGTGTTTGGATTTTTGGTGTGATTTTGGTTCTTTTTCTTGAGCAATGGCTCCAGTGTTGTCACACAACAATGAAATTGTACCTTCTATTGAAGGAACCACACCAAGTTCAGTTAAGAACGTTTTCATCCATACAGCTTTTTTAGCAGCTTCACTAGCTGCTATATATTCTGCTTCAGTCACTGAATCGGCTACTGTAGCTTGTTTGGAACTTTTCCAACTCACTGCACCACCATTTAAGGTGAATACATAACTAGAAATAGATTTTTCTATCATCTCTATCTGAAGAGAAACTTGCATCAATATAACCTTCAAGTTTCAACTCAGAATCCCCAAAGATGAGGAATTGGTCTTTAGACCTTATTAAGTACTTTAGAATGGTCTTCATCACCTTCCAATGTTCCTCATCAGGATTTTCCTGATATCGGCTAGTCACTCCAAGTGCATAAGCCACATCAGGACGTGTACATGTCATGGTATACATGATAGCTCCCACTGCACTAGCGTATGGGATCTTACTCATGCGTTCTCTCTCTTCAGGTGTTTTAGGACAATCCTCCCTACTAAGAGAAATTCCAGTGCCTATCGGTAGATGGCCTCTTTTGGAATTATCCATGTTATACCTCTTTAAGATGGTATCAATGTACAAAGACTGGGAAAGTCCAAGCAGCTTCCTAGATCTATCTCTATAGATCTTTATTCCTAATATATAAGCTGTTTCTTTCCCAAGTCTTTCATGGAGAACTGTTCAGATAGCCAAATCTTGGTACTTTGCAATGCTGGTATGTCATTCCCTATGAGCAATATATCATCAACATACAATACTAAGAATATAATTGTGCTCCCACTAACCTTTTTGTACACACAAGGTTCTTCTTCGCATCTAACAAAATTGAACTTTTCAATTGTCATGTTAAAGCTAATATTCCAACTTCAAGAATCTTGCTTTAGTCCATAAATGGATCTTTGTAGCTTACAAATTTTATTATGATCAGACGAAGATGTGAAATCTTCAGGTTGTGTCATGTACACATCCTCTTCTAGCTCACCATTAAGGAAAGCTGTTTTTACATCCATTTGCCATATTTCATAATCATAGTATGCTGTTATAGCAAGCAAAATCCAAATATATTTGAGCATTGCCACGGGAGAGAAAGTCTCGTCATAGTCGACTCATTCTTTCCGACGATATCCCTTGGAAACAAGACGGGCTTTGTAGGTCTCCAACTTTCCGTCTGCTCCAATCTTTTTCTTAAAAACCCATTTACAACCAATAGGTTTTATATCCTTTGAAGTTTCAACTAAAGTCCATACTTTATTTTCCTTCATGGATTCCATTTCGAATTCCATGGCCTTTTGCCACTTCTCATAATCGGAACTTTGTATAGCCTCTTCATAGGTCTTAGGGTCATCATCATTATGATCAACCTCATTTGATACATCATCTTGTACCAATAAATTTAATCTAGTTGGTACATGGCGTTCTCGTGTAGACCTTCTAAGAGGTACTTGTACAACTTGTTCACCTTGTGTTGGATTTGGTTGTTGTTCAATTTGGTTTGGAACTGGTTCATTAACCTGTTCTTGAACTTTATTTAGTTCTTGAACTTCAACCGTTGAAGATAGCAACTTCCTTGGCAACTTCAAAACATCCAATAAAGGTTCTTTAACTTGGTTCTCATGATCTTTATTTTGTGTTGATTCATTAGTTTCTTGATCTTCATCAAGTTCTATTTCTCCATTATAATTTCCTTCTAAAAGAAATTCCCTTTCCAAAAAGATTGCTCCTCTGGCCACAAATACTTTATGGTCAGAAGGGTGATAGAAATAATATCCTATTGTTTCCTTGGGATACCCAATGAATCTACACTTATCAGATTTTGAGTCAAGTTTATCAGACTGTAGTCTCTTAACATAAGCTGGACAACCCCAAACTTTAATATGTTTAAGGTTAGGCTTACATCCTTTCCATATCTCATATGGTGTTGTAGAGACTGACTTAGTGGGAACTTTATTAAGTAAGTATGTTGCTGCTTCCAAAGCATATCCCCATAAATTTATTGGAAGATCAGTGAACCCCATCATAGATCTCACCATATCTAATAAGGTTCGATTTCTCCTTTCAGACACACCATTGTGTTGTGGTATTCCTGGAGGTGTCCACTGTGAGAGAATCCCATTCTCTTTGAGATATCTGGTAAAATTTTCACTAAGATATTCTCCACCTCTATAAGACCTTAGTACTTTGATACTTTTACCAGTCTGCTTCTCAACTTCACTACGGAACCTTTTGAACATTTCAAAAGATTCAGACTTGTGTTTCATAAGAATATCCACCTCTAGCTTGAATTTTCATGGGCCCACAAACATCCGTATGAATTAGTCCCAATAATTCAGAAGCTCTTTCTCCACTTCCAGTAAATGAAGATTTGGTCATTTTTCCTTTGAGACAAGATTCACAAGTTGGATATGATTCAAAATCATACTTGTCAAGGTACCCTTCTTTGTACAACTTGTTAATTCTTTTCTCTCCAATATGACCAAGCCTACAATGCCAAAGGTATGTTTGATTTACATGATCATCTTTTTTCCTCTTAAGACTTGAAACATGCATAATCAAATTAGCATTCACATTAGGTAAGACATAAACGTCATGCTGGAGATAACCATTCACATATAAATTATCACTATAATAAATAGAGCAAATACCATTGCCTATATTTATGCGAAAACCACGTTTGTCTGACATAGAAGCTGAAATTATGTTCGAAACAAATTTAGGAACATAATAACAATCATCCAACATAAGTACTTTGCCCGTAGGCATTATTAAAGAAATTGATCCTACAGCTACGACCGCAACTTTTGCACCATTTCCAACTTGTAGATTAACTTCTCCTTTCTTTAGCCTCATACTTACCTTGAACCCTTGCAACATATTACAAATGTTATAACCACTGCCAGTATCTAATACCCACAATGAAGAATTAGTAGTAGCTAAAGAAACCTTGAAAATATTTTTCATTAATGTCTCACCTTGTTTCTTGTCCTTTAGTGTTGCAAGATACTCCTTGCAGTTTCTCTTCCAATGCCATTTCTTCTTACAGTGAAAACATTCAGCATCATATACTGGCTGCAAGATCAAATCTTCAGAAATCTCTTTACCAAGCTTGTACCCCAACTTCTCATGTTCTTCAGTAAGAACGGTCATATGATTGACAAGGGATCCAACTGGAGAGTTTTTGAATGTCCAACTGTGTATCAATCATCTTCTTAAGATATTCAATGATTGCAGTTGGATCCATATTCTGATGTTTCCTCAGGAGTTCAGAACTCATTGAAGCGAGAATGATGTGTTTAATAGCAAGGCATTCTTCCAAGTATTTCTGATAAACCTTGGTGCCTTGAACATCATTCTCTGGTGGGATTATCTTTGCAGGCTTATCGATCACATCAATGAGCTTTTCATGCATGAGAACAATTCTTAAATTTCTATACCAGTCATCAAAGTTTGGTCCTACCAATTTGTTGGTCTCAAGTATTTCACACAGTGATATAACAGACATACTGAGAAATCTAAAATATAGAAAAGAAAAGGCAATAATATAAGAACATATTTGCATATATCATAAAGACATGGACTTTTATCTAAATGATATTTTCACTAATTATTTTAAACTATTTACCCTCATTATAGTTTACGAAATCTTTATTTCTGTTAGTGTAGTAACGGAATCCTTTAACAATATGTATAAGCCCCTTGGAAGTCAAGTCGTTTCTCACATATATTTTAAAGGTAGGTACTCTTACCAATTGTATCCCCATACAATTTCCTTAAATAGCTCTATGTCAAATAGTCCCCTGGTAGTCAGGTCGATCCTATTGGCATAGTTGAGTTCAACCATCATGATAGCAAAGAACTTATTAAATTTTATACTCTCCCGAGTAGTCCAGGCGTTTAGTGTAAAATTGAATAATTCTTTCAATCCATACATCTAATGCAATAAATAATTTTAATATATTCTCGAACTATACGTCTCCTGGTAGTCAGGCCGCTCCTTATAAACAAGAAATAAGTAAAATTATTTACCTTGATGGATAGCTCTTATAATAAAATATCTTATATTTTATTATTTAAGAACTCAAATTTTAGTAAGAGGGAATTGTTACTAAAATAATTTTTAATAACATGAAGATCAAATCTTTTATAGCATGTGAATTTAGTTCAAGTTGTCTACATGCTTAGTCCTAAATTGATTTACATCACATGTAATAAATAATTCAAAATTATGTAATGAACAAGCACGTGACATAAAAATAAAATTCAACATTCTTCTAACATGTTTAATCTATATATCACATATATCACAAAAAAGTAATTCATGCCAAAATATCATTATTAATTAACATCTCATGAACTAATAATAATTAAAAATAACAATAGAATCATGTAACCGATTATAGATTCCCATCGTATCTAATACATAATTTCAAATTCAAGTTATGAACTATCTCAATAGCTATATGAATACATATTTTATCTACAATAAAATAATATCAACATTCAAACGATTTGACTATCACACAAGACACATGTATTATGGTTTGAACTCTTCAAATATAATATTAAAATATTTCGTAAATAAATTTTAGACACAATAAACCACTGCTCTGATCCACTATAGGATTGCGTATAGGTGTTCGTAACACGTAGCGCAAGACAATAACAATCCTAGGCAGATCTTTTCGTGTTTAAAATCTATTTACATGTCAAAGATCGGATCTAAGACGTACCTGGTGAAAAGAGTCTCGTTTCAAATTTCTTCGATAGTGCGAAGACTCTATGCGTATCCAGACCGAGACCGATCCTTGCTATCAACTCTTTGATCAACGAAACCCGCGAACAAATTGAACGGAAAACTTGTGATGAAATTTTTCTCAAAAATCTCAACTCAAATTAGAAGAACAAGAAATACTTTTCTTGTAATTGTATTTTCTCTCTTGGCTTTGTATTGCACTCTCACTTTCACAAAGTATTTTTCTTCTCAAGAATTAATAATCGAAGTCGCACGACAAGAACTGTTCTTGTATGTTTTTCTCTTAATTTTGTGGCTTCTTAAAAGTACTATTTTTTCACCGTGGCCTCTTAACCCTTAGTGATGTATTTATATATCACTTAAGCCAACAATATCTTTCATTAGGTTAAGGAAAAATATAAACGTGATTTACTTCTTTTACAAGTTCATTCCAAAATTGAACTTTGTAAAACTTTTTCTATTAGAAAACTAAATCACATTCCATACAGGAATAGAAGCCACGCCCTTTATGGACCTTTTAATTCAATCCAAATTGAATATTACAAATCACATTCTTAATAAGATGTACGTGATTGAAATAAGCCGACAAGTCCTTTTGGACTTTTACGTTAATCCAATTACAAAATTAAATTGATATTATATACAACTTTTATATAATTAATATCAATTAATATTATATATATCCCATATATATTACAACCAAGAGATATAATTTAATTTTCTATTCCAAATAGAAAACTTCAATTTGTTCACAATATTAACTATATCCTTTGTGCTAGCAATGAATATAATAATATTTCACTTAGACTAATAACTAAATTTATTTGACTAATTAAATTCCTTAATTTAATTATCAAATAATAAGTTAATTAATCCTTTAGCAAAGATCAGAACACTCGTTAGTGTGCGACCCCATAGGTTCAATACTAAGCCGGTAGTAAATTGACCACATCAATATACTAATCAAGGGTGGCGTCTAGCAACACTCCTTAACGACCGGATAATATGAAGTATACAATTTACTCTCAAGAACCAGTAGAAGAATAATGTAGTAATTCCTCCTGTCCTTAGAGCTCTGGATCACCCTAGGATATGGTTCAACTGTCAAATCCTAATAGGCGACCAACTATGTGTTCATGTCAGATATAATCGACCATTGAATGACCTAAGAAACTCATTTCTTCTTTCATTCAATTGCCCTGGCCAAGGTCTTAGTTTGGTCATTTATAATTCATGACAACATGGAGCTTAAACTCATTACCAAGAGTTGACAGATTCCATCTTGAACAATCACTAATTCTACAAGCATTTAATCATACCCAATATCCTTTCAACTATCGCCCTAGGGCCATAAGTGTCTAGTATCAAAGCACAATAAATAACTTGTCAATTACTATGACGATCTCAGGTCAAAGGAAACGGTTACATCACATTCTTCAAGAGAATATCCTATTGACAGTTTATGGTAATTCTAACCATTAGGAATTATCCAATGAGTCGGTTCAATGATCATATCTCTATATGCATCATCTATCTATGTGATTTAGTTAATGAGATCAACTAATCTTTATCCAATAAAGACGATCACATAAATATTGATCTAACCGGATTACTAATGTCCAAATTAATAATCCTACGATCAAGAACAAATTTAGATTAAATTGTAAGAGACTTTGCTCTCATTATCATGATCTCTATCACGATGACAAATCTCAAAATTTAATCAAGGACCTTATCAAATTAATCAAATAATTAATAATAACTATGATATATAAAAGAATATCAAATGCCATATATTTTTATATCAAATAACATTCACAAAAATATGTTCAAATCATCAAATATGAGATTGGATCTAAGACATATCTACTATATCCCTAACAGTATGTGCAGTGTCAAAACCCCCTGTAAATACAAATTTCAAATGCCAAATGAACTTGCAGTCAGCAATCAATACTTGAATAAAGGTGTAATAACTTTCATATCAACAAAACTTGAGGTGACGAAACAGTTGCTTACCCAAGTAAACTTGTTTCCCACCATCCCTGCAAAGTCCATACAAAAATTGCTGAGAGTCACAATAAAACATTCATGAGTTGCTTTCCAAACTTAAAAATGAAACCATCTCATTAGTACTAGCTGCTAGTTAATTAGAACTAATAATCCCAAGAAACAACTGCTATATATTATAAACAGTTAATTAATATTTCCAAGCAACCTCGCTTACGTGTTAGCATAAGTTCACTATGTTAGAGGACGATGAAGGAACACTAATTCTATCCAGTTTTAAGCATGGATAAGCAGGGTTGTGGTGGGTTGACAGCTAGCATACTAAGCACGGATAAGTGAGGAGGATTGCAGTAGATATACTTTACACCAATCGGTATAATTTAACATGTGATAGCAGGTTACTTACTATTTATTCTAGGTTACCAATCAATCTATTAAGTAAAATTACCTATAATTACACCAGATTGAATATTTACACAGAATTTAAACTAGTATAAAAGTAATTAGACCGTGAATTTATTATTAACCCACCTAACGAAATTTGAGTGTGTGTAGTTGATTGATTTTAACATTGGCATAAATCTCCCGAAAAACAACTACGAATGAAATTGAACCAAGGAGTCGCTACAGAGCTGAGAGAAAAAATACAAGAGATGATCACAAACCAGATGTGGGATTCCCATCGTCCAGTCCTACGATAGAATGTGACACCACGATATTGAGAACTCCGAGACCTGGGCCCTCTTCTACTCTTCTTCACCTGCGATCTCCCCTGTGCAGATACAACGATACTCTGCTCATTCGAAGCTCCATAATTGGCTGAGAGATCCAAGCACTGCTGTTGCGGCAACTCAGCCTCTCCACTCACCGATGGAAATAGCTCCTTTAACACAAAACCGCTACGATTCCCACTTTCTTCATATTCATCGTCACCAGCAGTACTGCTGGAGGTTTCCATGTTAACAATGGAGGAATTGGAGGTTCTTGATTCTACTGGAACATCTTCAGAACTGAGATTAAGATCAAACATATCTCAAATTCCCACTAAATTACGTCCAAATGAGCACCACAAAAAATACCAGAGAAACAAAAATGGCAGCTGGATTTGGGGGTGGGAGGGAAAGGGTAGGAAGATAAAGGAATGTAGTCAAACACACACTACAAAAAAGGCATTCCTTGTGTATGTATGTGTGTGTATATATATATATGGAGAGAGTGAAAAGAGGGGGGGGGGGGGGGCGTAGGAAATGAGAATTACATTGGTTTTGGGGCGAAGAAGGAAAGAGGGAGGGGGTAGCCGGCTATGGAGATTGTACAGTGGCAGTTAGGAAAACGTATTCTACGTTTGACATAATTATACTATACGGAAGAAGCAACAAGGACTTTTGTCCGTCTATAAGGAACAGGCCAAAAAAGTTTTCTAAAAGAGTGAACCTATTATTATTTGGGGAATCAAATAAAAAACATTTGACCATATTTTTTTTGCCGATAGTTTCTTAAAAATTTATTATTGTAGTCTATAGTAGTAGTTTCTAAATATATAATTTTTATTTTAAAATTTAACGAATTTATATCCAAATTCATAAGAAAAATAAATTATTTTGACTCTCGTAGTACTGAAAAGTTTCAATTAAATAACAGTGTGGCTTAGGGGCTTACTTGCTGTTATTCTCTTCTAGTAATACTTTTTACTCCCAACACGACTTTTAACCGTAGAGCGTGATCGACACTCGCAGATTATATTTTCACGCAAAATGAAACCCGATGCTCATTTTTAGGACCCGTTAGGCTATAGATTTTACCAAAATATATTTAGATTTTTCTTGGCAAATATATATTTGTTCATAAATTTTAGAAAATTTTAGCTCCTATAACAAAGCTTTATACCTTATTTATTATAAATTAATATCTTTTTAAAATATTATTTTCTTAGTAACCTTTTTGGTTTTATAGCAAAATATATATTTATGGTCACTTCCTACCGTTTAGCTATTAAATACTCTAGATAATATTTTTCTCTTTCCTACTTTCTATTCTTTCTCTCACAAAACCACCGTATAGTATACAACTTCAGAAACTACGATCTCTCTCCACCATCTCTCTCTCAACGTCAGTCTCTTCTCCATGAATACAACCACGATTCTTCGCTGATTCATCTCCATTATCTCGCGAAATTTTCAAATTTTTTTGTTCCAAAAAGTTGTGGTAAGTATTAAAGTTGTTAGATTTTCGCTAGTACATGGCTTCTTCTGTTTCTCTTTACTAATTTTTAGAAATAACCACCATTGTTATGCTTTTACCAGAAAACTCAAAATTTCATCTCTAATGGCTGATTCAACAACTCACAAGAGGGTTACCCGACATCGAAACAAGCCCAATTTGAGAAATCTTCGAAAGAATCAACACTTCCTGATGCAGAAAAGAGAAGAAAACTTATGGATGATGATTCAAGGATTAAGGGAAAAGATACTTTATTTTCATTGTATTGAATGTATCTTGCCGTCTTCAATATATTTCATTGTATTCATTGTCTTTAGTTTTTTCTACTCTTTTAATATATTCACTGTACTTAACTATATTCAATGTAATTATATAATTTCTAAGTTTCACTTTGTTTCACTGTTTTGTCCAGCAGTATGTATTCAATGTATTGTAGAATATATTCATATGTTTTTTAAATTAATATAATTTATATATTCAGATGTATATATGTATCCAAATTTGTCTGCAGTATGTATTTATATGTTTTGCACTATAGATTACCTGTTCTACTTCATATATTCAATGTATTGTATGTATTTAATTGTATTCAATGTAATTATATAATTTCAACATACAAATCTATTTGTAGTACCACTAAAAAAAAAGGATGGATCGAATCTCTGAAGATTGCTTTGTTTTTGGGGTTTTTTTTTGGGCTAAGAATCTTTTCTATAACTGAAAATACAAATTTTGGATGTTATAATTGAGTTTGTTAGGAGTCTATCGCGTTAATTAATTCACTTACCGTTTTTAAACAGTTGAAGACCTTTTCTTTCACAGATTTCCGTCAATGTATTCACGAATACACCTCACGAATATATATGAATACAGTCTATGTTTAGCTGAACTTCCTTGTTTTCCACCGAGTTTTGCTACTGTATTCATGAATACAGTAGCTTGAATACATCGAATACACTCTATAACAAGTGAAAATGTAGCTATAGGATGTAATTAAGTAAATGGTGGCTATAGCAAGTTAATAACCACTAAACAATAGTCATTTTGGCAAATTCCCAAAACATAAAACCCAAATCCCAAAACCAGCTCAAAGCCCAAAATATTACTATTACATTTTTTTAAAAATTGCCCCAAATATTTATATTTTATAAAAGAGCTCACCATTTATTATTTTGTAATAATGCTGCTTTGTGTTCTCGGTCATCTGATAATGTATTATGTTGTTCATTATAAAAATAATAATTATGTTCAGGACTATAGTTTGCGATAATATAATGAATGTTATTGATGAAGGTACTATTGGTATTTGTGATAGTCTTAGAAATTGTGGGTATAAGTCATGTTTCATATTTTTTTTATAAACAAAGTGAAATATGTTTTGAAAACTTATGTATAAACACATTTTCATCTTCAAACCAAACTTCATCCAAATTAGATTTTTCAAAACAAATTTGGAAATCTATGATCAAACGCTAGCATAATTTCTTCAATAGTAGTATAATAACTCCAGGCTTCACTGCAGTTAATTTTCTAAAGATATTCCTATTATAATGTCATCCAATGCCAGTTGATATAAGGGCAAATCAATCAACTTTGAAACAATGATCTAAATTTGTAATCTTACGTATTTAAATGGATTTTTTAAGACAAATACGATGGACCAAAATTATTGGATTCAATCAAATTTGTGCCTTTGTCTCTTGCTCTGCCCTTGGTGCTGAATCAAACACCGCTACATTAATTAAAATGGAGGGAGTTGTATTAATTTTGCTGTAGATAATGGTGAAAGATGGTGAAGTAACTGATTCTTTTTTGTTTCTCATTCGGTATCGATATTTTTTTGTGATCTGATAAATTTAAATTCGCGCAATGGAAGACTCATTAAAGGGGAGGCACTTTCTACCCAAAAAATTCAATAATTAAAGTTTAAACCCGTATGATTAAGAGTGAATGAATTTTATTTATCATACCACAATCTTGGGTAGTAATGTGATTAGACTTTAATGATACTGAAAAGAGGGGTAAAAACGTAATTATGCCTTTGAGATAGGGCAAAAACTTACCTGCACCAGGTGTTTACATCCGACCAATAAGCAAATAACATATGTCATTTTATTTAACTACAATTATTAGTACTTAACCGTAGTTAAGTACCATATATTTTGCACATAACCTTGATTAAATATTAATATAAAAATACCCAACATCTTGAAATTTCATGTTATGTTCTAGACGGAAATGTCAAGTACATCGACAATACTGTTGTCTAGTAATGGTGAATATGATATTACCACACAAAAGGTAAACGTCTTAGTTTGTGAAAACAACAGACATGTATATTCAAAAAGATTAAAATCATACGAAAGAACTTCATCAATTGCACTTGACTTTGCAAAATTACACTATTACTAATCATATGAAGTTCTTTCGTATGAGTTTAATCTTCTTGAATATACATGTCTGTTGTTTTCACAAACTAAACCATTTACCTTTTGTGTGATAATAGCATATTCACCATTAGTAGACAACAATACCGTTGATGTACTTGACATTTCCGTCTAGAACATAACATGAAATTTCAAGATGTTAGGTATTTTTATATTAATATTTAATCAAGGTTATATGCAAAATATACGGTACTTAACTACGGTTAAGTACTAATAATTGCAGTTAAATAAAATAACATATGTTATGTGATGACCCGGCCGGTCGTCTTAAGAACTAACGCCCCGAATCCCTATTAACTACTTTTCCCAAGTTTATTTTTGCTATTTCGATTTGCCGGGATGTTCGGTTTTGAGTTTCGAAGAGTTTGGGACACTTAGTCCCTAAAAATAAGAGCTTGAGTCTTGGAAAGTTTACCATAGTCGGAACAGTGTGAAGACGGCCTCAGAATCGAAATCAGATGGTTCTGTTAGCTCCATTAGATAATTTCGGGGTTAGGAGCGTAATCGGATTGTGGTTTGGAGGTCCGTAGCTAAATTAGGCTTGAAATGCCGGAAGTTGAATTTTTGAAGTTTCCGGTCCGATAGTGAAATTTTGATCCGAGGGTCGGACTAAAATTCCGGAAGTTGGAGTAGCTCCGTAGTGTTGAATGTGACGTGTGTGCAAAATTTTAGGTCATTCGGACGAGGTTTGATAGACTTTTTGATCGAAAGTGTATTTTGAGAAATTTGGAGTTCTTAGGCTTAAATCCTTGGTTAATTCGAGGTTTCGATGTTGTTTTAGGTGTTTTAAGGATTGATACAAGTTTGAATAAGGTATTAGGTGATGTTTGTGCTTTTGGTTTAGGTCCCGGGGGCCTCGGAGTGATTTCAAATGGTTAATGGGAAGTTTGAGGCTTGTTGTAGCTGCTATATTTTTACTGCTTCTGGTATTTCTGCACCTGCGATTTGGGGACCGCAGGTGCGGCACCGCATAAGCGGCTCAGTGACCATAGAAGCGGAATTTGGGGAGTGCATCAGGAATTGCAGAAGTGGTGCAATTACCGTAGAAGCGGTACCGCATCTGCGGACTGGGAGTCGCAGATGCGGAATCTGGCCTTAAGTAGGAAGTCGCAGATGCGACATTTTTTCCGCAGAAGCGGGACCGTAGGACCGCAGATACGGAAACTGCTGGGTATTATTTTAAAAGGGTTTCCCCGACTTGGGGGGTTATTTCCACCATTTCTAATCGTTTTTGGAGATCTTTGATGGGGATAGAAGAAGGATTCGAGTGGAATCACTTGGAGGTAACATCTTTGACTTCATAACTCGTTTCTATGTGATTATGGACCTAATTAGTGATGAAATATTTGGGAAAAAATGGGTAATTAGGGCTTGAATTTAAGAGGCTTTTAAATGAGGATTTGAGGGGTCATTTGGACTCCGAATTCAGTGTTCTTGTTATGTACAGACTCGTGAGAGTACGAGGTCTTTGAAAATGTAAATTTTACCGGATTTCGAGATGTGGGCCCGAGGGATGTTTTGGTCATTTTACATAATTTCGCGTATTAGCTTAGACTTTAATTGTAGAATCAGTTACTTGAAGTGTTATTTACATTATGCAATTGAATTGAATAGATTTGGGCCATTTGGAGTCGAGTACTCGTGGCAAAGACGTGGTGTCGGGTTGATATTGAGTTGGTTCGAGGTAAGTGGCTTGTCTAACCTTGTGTGGGGGACCTTCCCCTTAGGATATGATATATTTGGTAATTGAAATGCCTTGTACGTGAGGTGACGAATGCGTACTTAAGGTAATTGTTGAAAATCCGGTTTTACTTTAAGTATTTCAATTGAGTTCCTTTTTCCTGCTTTACTCTACTTGCGAATTTAGCATGTTGTAGTTTAGAAAAACATGTTTAGTTGACTTAATTGCCTATTTGCTTAAACCGCTTTAATTGCATTATGTGAAGCATGTTAAACTAGAATTAACTGTTTACTTGGTACCAAAATTTGCATTTAATTGAGTATTCTTGTGTTGCTTCTATGTGTTTTCAATTTGGGACTACGGGACGGCATCTCGGGAGATCCCCTGTACGTATTTATGATCTGGACTGAGGTGCGGGATACCAAGTGATCCCTGACACGTATATTGAGGATACTAAAAGATCCTCGGGATACCAAGAGATCCCTAGCATATATTGAGGATACCGAGAGATCCTCGGGATACCAAGAGATCCCTAGCATATATTGAGGATACCGAGAGATCCTCGGGATACCAAGAGATCCCTAGCATATATTGAGGATACCGATATATCCTCGGGATACCAAGAGACCCCTGGTATATATTGAGGGTACTAAGAGATCCTCTGGATACTGAGAGATCCTCGGTTACTTCCTTGTGGTTTGCCTTCATTTGTGTTTCCATTATTGTACTCTTATTATCCTATATAGATTCTTACTGTAGATTCTCAATTGTACTGCTTATCTTATTCTGTCATCTTTATAATTATTTAATCTCAGTAGGGTCCTGACCTTCCTCGTCACTACCCAACCGAGGTTAGGCTTGGCACTTACCAAGTACCGCTGTGGTGTACTCATGCCCTTTCTGCGCATATTTTTCATGTGCAGATCCAGGTATCTCTAGTCAGGCTTACCATTCTTGAGGCAAGGCGATTCTATGGGACTTCGAGGTATATCTGCCGCATACGCAGACCGAGGAGTCTCTTTCTATTCTTGCATTTTAGTATTTAGCCCTTCTGTACTTTTGTTCTTGTTAGACATTCTAGAGATTAGAGCTATGTAGTGTTTTTTTTCTCAGCTTGTGGATCCGTGAGTTTCCGGGTTTTGGGATAGTGTAAAGGATTTTGAGAAGTTATGTGTATATGCCGAGCGGCATTTAGATATTGTTTCTTTCAGTTGTTTTCAGCTTTTGATTATTTATTCCGCAAGTTAGTTCTTTTTCCACATTTGTTAGGCTTACCTAGTCGTCGAGACTAGGTGCCATCACGATGGTTCACGGAGGGAAAACCGGGGTCGTGACAAGTTGGTATTAGAGCTCTAGGTTCATAGGAGTCATGGATCACAAGCCAATTTATTAGAGTCTCGCTGATCGGTACGGAGACGTCTGTACTTATCTGCGAGAGGCTATGTAATTGTTAAGAAAATTTCCACTTCATTTGATTTCCTTGTCGTGCGATATTTTGGCATCACAATTCTAAACTTCTGTCTTCCATTCTCTCACAAATGGTGAGGACATGTGCTACTCGAGATGATCAGGCACCCGCGCCCCCTATTGCAACCGTCAGAGGTCGAGGCCGGGGTAGAGGCCGAGGATGCGCACGTAGTGCATATAGAGCACCTGTGCGAGCTACCGCCGAGGTTCCACCAGCAGATCCAGCCGGAGTTCAGGCACCTGACATGCCTACTGCTACTACTACTCTAGCTCTTCAGGAGACTCTAGCACAGTTCATGAGCATGTACACCACCTTGGCTCAGGCAGGGTTGATTCCCCTTACCACCGCCATATCCCAAGCCGGGGGAGGAGCGAAGACTCTTGCCGCTCACACTCCTGAGTAGCGAGTGCATGTTGAGCAGGTCCCTGAGATTATCCATGTGCCACCTGCAGTGCCAGTTCAGCCCGAGGACAGGGCAACAACTTTCGAGGATGAGCAGCTGAGGCTTGAGAGGTTCAAGAAGTACAAGCCTCCTGTATTCAGTGGTCTAGCATCAGAGGATGCTCTGGGATTTCTTGATGAGTGTTACTGCATTCTCCGTACCATGGGTATCTCAAGATCGAGCGGGGTTTCTTTCACTACCTTCTAGCTTCGAGGAGCTGCCTATGAGTGGTGGCACACCTATGAGTTAGACAGTCCAGATGAGGCTGCTTCGTTGACTTGGGCTTAGTTTTTAGATCTATTCCTAAGGGAGTATGTTCCTCAGAGCCTCAGGGACACATGGCGCATGGAGTTTGAACATTTGCGCCACGGTTCTATGACTGTTTCAAAATATGTTGTCCATTACACCAATTTGGCTAGGCATGCTCTAGCCTTGGTTTCTACTGTTCGCGAGAGGGTTCGCCAGTTTATTGAGGGGCTTATTCCCAGCATCAGATCTAGCATGGCTCGTGAGTTGGAGATGGATATTTCTTATCAGCAGGTGGTGAGCATTGCTAGGAGGATTGAGGGTATGTATGCTAGAGAGAGAGAGGAGAGGGAGGGAAAGAGGTCTCGAGAGTCAGGACATTATTCTGGTGCCTGTACCCCAGCTGCAGGTCGCCATGGTGGGGGTTATATGAGTTGCCCTGTTCATTCAGCTCTTCCAGTAGCCAGTAGTGCTCCAGCTCCTCCTAGGCCTCAAGAGCCTTATTATGCACCTCCAGTTTCTAGCGCGCCTCCTGCGCTGGGTGCTTTCAGAGGTCAGTCCAGCAGACCTGGCCCTAGCCAGTCATAGACACCACATCCTCCCAGAGCTTGTTTTGAGTGTGGTGACACACGCCACGTGGTGAGGGATTGTCCTAGACTTGGGAGGAGTGAACCTCTACAAACTTCTCAGCCACAACGTGCCCCACAGAGTTCTCAGGCTAGGATTATAGCTCCAGTTGCTAACCCACCTACTCAGCCAGCTATAAGTGGAGGTCGGGGAGGTAGAGGTCGCCCTCAAGGGGGAGTCCAAGCCAGATACTATGCCCTTCCTACCTGTACCGAGGCTGTTGCCTCCGATTCTGTCATCACAGGTATTATATTGATTTGCCACATAGATGCATCAGTTCTATTCGATCCAGGATCTACTTACTCTTATGTGTCTTATTATTTTGCTCCTCATTTGGGTGTACCTCGGGATTCTTTGAGTTCCCCTGTTTATGTTTCTACTTCTGTGGGAGATTCTCTTATTATGGACCGCATTTATCGGTCGTGTTTGGTTGCTCTTAGTAGTGTTGAGACCAGAGCCGATCTATTGTTACTCAGCATGGTTGATTTTGATATTATCTTGGGCATGGACTGGTTATCATCCCATTATTCTATTCTTAATTATCACGCCAAAACTGTGACACTGGCTATACAAGGTGTACTGCATGTTGAGTGGAGGGGTACTTTAGATCACACTCCCAGTAGAGTTATTTCTTTCCTTAAGGCCCATCGTATGGTTGAGAACAGGTGTGACGCATATTTAGCTTATGTGAGAGATGTCAGTATTGATACCCCTTCAGTTGATTGAGTCCTAGTAGTACGGGAATATCCCGATGTGTTCCCAGCTGATCTTCCGGGCATGCCGCCTGATTGAGATATTGATTTTGGCATTGATCTTTTGCCGGGCACTCAACCTATTTCTATTCCTCTGTATCGTATCCTCCTGAGTTGAAGGAGTTGAAGGATCAGTTACAGGAATTGCTTGATAAGGATTTTATTCGGCCCAGTGTATCACCTTCAAAGAACGTTAGCTCTTTAAAGGGAAAGAACAAAGCCGAGGATGTTGCTCCTCCAACGGTGGAATCCATCATTCCTAGAAGTTTTGTTACAATAAAAGACTTCGAAGAGAAATTCCCTTCGGCTCTCCCTCGCACATGGGCTATTGGCAGATATCTTTCTTCCATTCGTTCTTCCAGTATTCTTGTTGTGAAGAAAGACTTTCGCTGCTATGATTTGGATATTATTTCTCCTGATATATCGGAACAAGTGACCCTACCCAATGAGGGATTTACATATTTTTACACTTATCCATTTACTTTGGGTGCATTCTCTTTGAGTGGAGAGTTTGACTCCATTATTGCGAGGTTCTACCTCTGCCACAGGTATGTTTGGCACAGGTAAGTCCTTTTGTATGAAGGATGATTGCCTGTTTTCGGCGCTTGTGCCAAGAGACGGGAGAGGATCTATATTTAGCTCATGTGATGAATCTTTATTCCCCCAAAATCTGCCGCGGGGGAATGATAAATTTCAGCAAATGTGGCCACCATGCTCTGTTATCTAGCATGGATGATGACAACGACTGTGGGTGAATGGAATGGTTTGTTGTAGTTGCCACCAACGATATCATTATGGCAACGGCTTCATCCTTTCTGAAAGAATGGAACCGTACTCGTAAGCTCCTTGTTTAATATTTTTTTTATTAGGTATTCTTCTATACCCGTATTGATCCTCCATGTTTTGCCTGTTTCAGCAACTCAGGGTCCCACCAATGCTTGAAGGCTTAGACTAGTAGGTCTAAAAGATCTTGGATGTCACTATGCCTAAAACTCGCACATGGAAAGAACTTGCCTTTAAATACGAGTGGAAGGCTAAAAACCATGGTAACTTAGACTCACCTTGTTTCAATTTTTTATGTGAAGAAATTGATTGACCCCTTCGATTTTATTATCTGAAATTAGGTCTACTCGCGAGCTCTATTGTCCCTGAGGAGGACGTTTTGGCTGATCCTGCTGACGCGGCAAGGCTGCTTCAGGAGGCGCTTACTCGAACAGGTGTCTCCGGGCTTCTTCTAGCACAAATGTTTCTTTATGTAGTCCCCGGTTGGAGGTCAAACAACCAAAAAGAAGACGTTCCTCCGCAGCCGCAAAAAAGAATAAGAGGGTGAAAACTGTTTCCCCCCCAGTCGTCTCCGGTAGTTGTGATGACTAGCCCTCATCTCGGGCCGGTCATAGACACTATGATGATCAACGATGATGGAAAAGCTAGTGATGGGGGATCTTCTCTACATAGAAGGTGACGATCCTCATGAACTCAACAGAATGCTCAACCCGTCGAGTTAGTTACACCATCTGAGGACTATGTCGTGGCTCTCTGAGGGGGATATGATATGTAAGAAAATGCCAAATCTCGCTTCCGTGTCTCACTCGCTGCGCTAGGTATTTTGGGGGTGAGTACCGGGTCTCTTCCGTCCTCGGCTGACGAGCAACCAACAACCAGCATTGCGTTTGCTGCAGTTACTTCTCACTCTTCAACTCCATCAACTTCATCTCCATCTTCACCAACACCAGCAACTGCTACATCATTTCCACCTTCATCCACTCTTCCACCAGTAACTGCTACATCATCTCCACCGATCGCACCTAAACATGAAGAAGGTGTTCCTCTTCACCAGTCCCTAGTTCATGGGAATTTGGGGAAAAATTATACTGCCCCTTCTGAAGATCCCCAAAGGAGAAGGAATATTACTCTTTCGGTCTCTACCAGATGCAACTTGCTATCCCGGTCGGTGGAGCTTGCTAATTATCTGAAGACTTTGGTTTCAGAGAAAGATTGGGAAAAGATTCAGGCACTCTCGGGAGAGTGTTTGTTGAATAATGTCATACACAATGCCGCAGCTGTACATTCCTTTATTTATTTGTTAATTCTTCTATTTTTGCCTGAACATATCCTGAGTTTTGCCTTTCTTGCTTTATAGGACAACTTTCTCGCTTTCGAGGGCCTTCAGAGGTTGATATATGAGAAGGAAGAAATTACCTCCGCACGGGATCAGCTTTTGGCAGAGTGGGAGCAAAGTGTCGCTCGCTTCTCAGAATTGGAAGCCAAAGCCACTGAGGCTGTTGTATTGGAGGCTCGTTTGCAGCAAAGCGAGCAAGAAGTAGGAACCCCTAGCAAAGAGATTGCCCCGCTGAGGGTTCAATTTGAAGAGGCTAAGGCCAAATGGATTGAAGTTCATAATAACATTCTTGCTGCATCCAATCGTGAGGCTGCCTCCTCTAAAAGATTGACTAACTTAGAGGTAGCCGTGAACCCCAAAACTGAAGAGCTTGCAGCTGCGGGGGCGAAACATGCCCAGCTGGAGAAGAAGTATAGGAAAACTATCGAGCATAATAGGCTCTTTACTTCAACTGTCCGCGACCTTGATGTTAGCCTCATATATGTTGTATCCGCCCGAAAAAACCTTTCTGAGGTAACTCAACCCAAAGAAGAACTTAAGCGCCGAGCGACTTCCCTCGTTGTTGAGATAACTTACGCTATGTATAGCATGAGGAGAAAAACCTTGGAAGAGGCCAAAGCTGGTATCATTAACTTTGATGCTCAATTTGCTAAGGCCCGTGTGCTTGAGTTGGCTGCTAAAAACGGTCTCCCGGCAGAGCTTGCTGCTTCCTGTTCTTCCGGTTCTGGTTCTAAAACATTGGGAACTGAAGAGCAAGCGGAAGACAAAGATGTTGAATGCCAACCTGGAGAAGGCCAAAATTTCGAGTCATCGGCGGATCTATCCACTTCCCCTGGGGATGCGGACACTTCTCTTTCTCTGGGTTCCAAAGATACTGCAGTTTAACTTTTCTTTTCTTCTTCCAATTCTTGTATCTGTGCTATTTTGGCATGTTATTGTAAATAAAAACTCTTTTTGCTCAAGTATTATTTGAGTCTTTCTTTCGTTTGAACATTTACGCAAGTTTTAATCTTTGCATTCTCTTCTTTTTGCTTAAGAGTTTTGCGCAAGTTTTGCTGTTTGCGTCTTATTATGTGAAGTCTTTGATGTATTTTTCCTGAAAGCATTTTGATTCCGGGCATGAGTTCTTTCAATATCAACCTTTTTACATGAGGGCTTCTATTGGCATTTGCGCAAGTTTGCTTTATGCGTCCTTTCATATATGACTTTGGGTGTATTTTCCCCTAAGGCATTTTGATTCTGAACATAAATCCTTCCAAAACCAACCCTTTAATGTGAGGGTTTTTTAAGAGAGGGCCCTCTTATGTTTACAGTGCTCTTGAAGAGAACGTCTCCTGTTCATTACGACACTAGAATTTGAGGTACTTGTTTAATTTTTAAATGACAAAGTTAATCATCGTTCAAATAAGAAACAAGATAAAAACAAAAGGACTTCATTTTATTCCTTATATTTTCAAAAAGTACATAAGCATTTGTTATACTGAAAAAAGAAATTACCATTACTTGTGGCTAACTTGTACAACTTGTTTCTACGGTACTGGTCGCGCATTCTCCGATCACGATGATACAACTATGTTTCCAGTTTTCGCTTCCCGATCAACGTGGTAGTCATTGTTGCCATATCCTCATATCGTTCCCCCAAGTGGTCAGATGCGAAAAATGTGAATTGGAACACTGGAAGCCTTGTACCTTCGAGGATACCACTAATGAATTGCTAGATAATCCTTAACTCGGTAACACACTTTTGTGCCCCTCAGGAATTCATGCTATCGAGCGAAGGACTATCTAACAACCCTATAGTGGTTTGTACTTACGAACGGTCGGGTAACCTTTGCTCGATAGCAAACTTAACTTCCCGGGAATTTTTCTATAGAGCAAAAGATTCTCTAACCATCCCAGAGTGGATCTTTGCTTTTATGCCTTGCTGTTAACGATCTTATTGCTGCTGTTGGAGCTTTCTTCGTAGTATGCTTTCTGTTGTTGCCTCGTTACACACCTTGATAGAAAAACCTAATTGGGACAAAAACTGGATGAAGGGAAAAAGAATGCAGCACATGCTTTCAGTTCACGTGTTGTTCACCAGCAATAATATCTTTTGAGGTGTGCCAAGTTCCAGTTGCTGGGCCACTTTTCTCCATGTTAGTTCTCTAATTCATATGAACCTTTCCAGGTGACAGGTAAAACCCAGTTAGGGCCTTCCCATGTTGGACCCAGCTTCCCTACGTTGAGCTCCCGAGTGTTTTGAGTTACTTTCCTTAGGACCAAGTCTCCTACTTTGAAATAATGGAGGTCGGCTCTTCGATTATAATACTTCTCCATTCTCTGCTTTTGGGCTGCCATTCTTACATGCTCTAAGTCCTTGTGCTCATCGAGTAGCTCCAAGTTGACTAACATTGCTTCATTGTTTTATTCTTCATCTACTTGGAAATATCTCAAGATGGGTTTCCCTATTTCTGTCGGGACTAAAGCTTCTGCCTCATACACAAGGAAAAAGGGAGTTTCTCCTGTGCTCGATTTGGTCGTTGTTCGGTATGCCCATAAAACTCCGGGAAATTTCTCGGGCTAATTACCTTTAACTGCTTCCAACCTTTTCATGAAGTTTTGTATAATCACTTTGTTCGTTGACTCTGATTGACCATTTGTGCTTGGATGGTAGGGTGAAGATGTGATCCTCTTTATTTTTAAATCTTCGAGGAACTTTGTGACTTTTGCACCGATAAATTATGTCCCATTATCGCATGCTATCACTTTTGGTATTCCAAACCTACAAATTATATTTTCCCACAAGAAATCCACCATTTCATGCCTGCTGATATTCTGATAAGGACATGCTTCCACCCACTTAGAAAAATGGTCAGTCAAAATCAAAAGAAATCTTACCTTTTCGGGGGCCAGCGGCAATGGCCCGACGATGTCAATCCCCATTTCATGAATGGCCACGGGGACAGAACCAAATGCAAAGGTTCCACCGGTTGATGTACCAGTGATGCGTTGCGTTGGCACTTATCACACTTTCGTACGAAGTCTTTGGCATCTTGTTCCATGCGGGTCCAATAATATCCTACCCTTACCAATTTCAGCACTAAGGAATCTGCGCTCGAATGATTGCCGCATATCCCTTTATGGGCTTCTCGCATAACATAGTTAGCTTCGGATGCCATCAAGCATCGGGCTAGCGAGCCTTGGAAAGAGTTTCTATACAGTTGGCCTCTCTTGAAGCTATATCGTGCTGCTTTGGTGAACAACCCTTGGGATGCTTTGGAGTTTTCAAGAAACTTCACGTGCTCGAAATAATTGATGATCTCATTACTCTAGTACCAGACTAAATTAGTCGCATTCACCTTATAGTAGCTATCTGTATCCAGGACCGAGTTCATTAGTTGTACTACTGTCCCGTACTCCGATCCCTTTATTTCTGTCGATGATCCAAGGTTAGACAATGTGTCTACTTCTACGTTATCTTCCCTTGGTATTATAAGTAATCGATCACTCTCGATATCGCGCCCATAGAGCCTGGACCTTTACCACGTATTGTTACATGAACTCCTCTTTGGTTTGGAAGATCCCGTAGACCTAATTTACCACCAGCTGTGAGTCGCATTTGATTTTGATGACCTTGGAATCAAGACCCCGAACCAATTCGAGCCCTGCAATCAAAGCCTCATACTCTGCTTCATTGTTAGTTAAAGGGACCGTTCTGATGGATCGCCTTAGGGTTTCCCTCGAAGGCGTGATTAATACTATATCAAGCCTGGATCGTTTTACGTTGGAGACTATGTCTGTAAATAAGGTCCAAACCCCCGATGTCAATTTTGACACCATTACTGCCTCTTTGGTTGCTAGAGGCAGTAATCCCGGATTGAAATCAGCCAAAAAGTAATCCAAGACTTGTGACTTAATTACAGTCCTTGATTTATATTCTATGCCGAGCTCACTCATGTCGAGGGCCCATTTGGCCAATCTACCAAAGAGCTCGGGTTTGTGAAGGATGGTTGGCAAAGGGAAAGTGGTCACCACGACTATCGGGTGACATTGGAAGTAGGGCCTCAGCTTCCGAGCGGTGACTACGAGAGCTAAGTCCAGTTTCTCCAAATGTGGGTAGCGGGGTTCTACTCCCGTTGAAATTTTACTAACGTAATAAATAGGAAATTGCGTACCTTCATCCTCATGGACTAAAACTACACTTACTACGACTTCCAAGACTGCGAGGTAGACTAATAGCGTTTCACCTTTTTTGGTTTCGAAAGCAACGGAAGGCTTGACAAGTACCTTTTCAAATTTCTCAAATCTTGCTGGCATTCCGAGGTCCATTCGAAATTATTCTTCTTTTTGAGCAGTGTGAAGAAATGGTGACATTTGTCTAATGACTAGAAAATAAACCTGCTCAAAAGCTGCCAATCTCCCCGTGATCCTTTGGACTTTCTTCACGCTTGACAGCTGTTCTGGGATGTCTTTGATGGCCTTGATTTTATCGGGGTTTACCTCAATTCACCTTTGTGATACTAAAAATCCCAGAAACTTACCAGAGCTAACTCCGAACGCGCATTTCTCAGGGTTAAGTTTCATATATTGCTTCTTTAGGATTCAAAAGTTTCTTGCAGATGCTTAAGGTGATCAGCTGCATTTAAAGACTTAACGAGCATATTGTCTATATAAACTTCCATAGTTTTTCTTATTTGTTTTTCAAACATCTTGTTCACGAGTTGTTGATAAGTGGCTCCGGTGTTTTTCAACCCGAAGGGCATCACATTATAACAATAAGTACCGAAATTTGTTATAAATAAAGTCTTTTCCTGATCCTCCCAGTTCATCTTAATTTGGTTTTACCCGGAATAAGCATCGAGGAAACTCATTAACTCATACCCGACCGTATCATCAATCATTTGATCGATGTTTGGCAGTGGGAACGAGTCTTTCAGGCACGCCTTATTCAAATCTTTATAATTTACACATATGCGAAATGTATTGTTTTTCTTAGGATCTACTACTACATTAGCTAGCCAGTCTGGATACTTTAATTCTCGGATTGAACTGATATTAAGTAAGTGAGTTACCTCTTCCTTGACGAATTTATTCCTGTCTTTAGCAATAGGGCATTTCTTTTGCCTTACAGGAGGTATGTTGGGATCCAAACTTAACTTGTGTACGGCTACCTCCATCGGGATACCTATCATATCTGCATGCGACCATGCAAAACAATCGGCATTAGATTTAAGAAATCTAATAAGGCTAGACCTGAGCTCGGGGTGCATTCCTATCCCCAAGTGGAATTTCCTTTCTAAAAAATATTCGAACAATGCAACTTGCTCAAGCTCTTCCGCTGTGGATTTTGTTGCATCCGTCTTTTCTGGAACCTGGAAATACCTCGACACCTGATAAAATTCCGACATTTCTGCCCTCGGGCTAACTTCATCTAGTTTAGGAGTGGGCGCCGGTTCTTGTAATTGCTATGCCACGTGTTCCTTTCCGTTGCTACTAGAGATCGAGATTGCATTCATCTCCCTTATTGCTAGTTGGTCACCCTTTATCTGTTTAACTCCTTCGGGCATTGGAAACTTCAGAATTGATGATATGTTGATGGTACAACTTTCTTCTCGTGCAACCATGTCCTTCCCAGAATAATGTTATATCCCATATCACCATCTACCGCTTCAAAAAGCATTGTTTTCATTACTCATTCGGCATTTGTGGGTAACAAAATCTCCTCGGGTTGTCATGCTCGCGAGGTTGAATCGGGCGAGGAGTTTTGTGGCCGGAATGATGCTTCCAGTGAGTTTAGCTTGCTCCAATACTCTCAATTATATTGTCACGACCCAATATCCATTAATGGTCGTGATGGCGTCGGACACCGCTGCCAGGCAAGCCAATAATAATTACTTAATTTGGTTCTCATTTTAGTATTTTGGAATTATAAATTTTTCCTTCGATTAAATAATGAGAAATAATTTACAGAGTAAATAAAAATGTTTTTCACAATTTCCAACACTGAACAATCCATACTCACCCCAAAACCTAGTGTCACAAGTGCATGAGCATCACTATGAAGAATAAACTAAAATACATCATCTGTCCGGAATACAATATTAGACATGAGAGAAAAATATAATACTTTAAAGGAGACTATGCTGGCTATCGATCGTAACATAAGATGCATCTTACGAAGTCCCCGTATCAACCACGCCATTGCGCCCACAAGGACACTAGACATACATGCGGCTATACAACAAAATGTACAACAAGTGTAGTATGAGTACGAAAATAACGCGTACTCAGTAAGCATCCCGTCTAACCTCGATGAAGTAATAACGAGGGGTCAACTCCGACACTTACCATGGGCTATAAATAAAATGCAATGATATGATTTAAACATGGGTTATATAAAACGGCTGTAAGCTCAATAATTTGAAGTAAGTAAGAAATTATTTTATAATTAAGGAAATCTCCAAATTTACTTCTCATCATTTAACAATTTATCTCAGTCCAAAGAGGCGATATCATTTATTATAAATTCCAGAGCAATTAATTCAATTATGCACAAATCATGCTGAGGTCGTACAACCCAATCTAACATATAAATATAAACTGAGCACTGTCGAAGATCGAATGGCCTGAACCGACATATAAATATAAATTGTGCACTGCCAAGGGTCGAACGTCGCTAACCATAGATGCATCTATTTAACCTGCCGAGATGAACGACCCGCTCCCATGAGAGTAGTGGAAATTTACGCCGCTCGCGAAATATAATTCCGACGCTGTTACACATAGAATTTCTCAAATAATTATTATTATAATATTCTTTAATTCTTTTCAACATATGAAATCCAAATGAAAACTTTCAAGTCCCGAAATCCTCAATTTGTAACTCTTTTCCAGGCATTTAATAAGCATACTCGATCTAAATTCCTTTCAAGGCAAGAACTAACAAGATCAAATAACGGTATCAGCAAATCATGGTGTAAACCTAGAACTACCTGGACATAAGCATAATTAGTAGGTACATACGGACTCTCGTCACCTCGTGTGTACGTAGCCCCCTCAAGTAGAAACACATATTAATTTAGTTCACCTATGGGATTAGTTCCCTCTTACAAGGTTAGAAAAGAGACTTACATCGCTCCGAA
This sequence comes from Nicotiana sylvestris, assembly GCF_000393655.2. NCBI lineage: Eukaryota > Viridiplantae > Streptophyta > Magnoliopsida > Solanales > Solanaceae > Nicotiana > Nicotiana sylvestris. The sequence goes on from NC_091068.1 coordinate 130,086,187, forward strand.
ATTCCATAACCGGCTCCCATGCCCTTCCGACAACTCGAACCGATGCTAACGTTTTAAAACTAGTCAATAAATGTGTAAACCCATAAATATATACTCTAATATTCATTATAATATAATTTATAACAATTTTCAACTCCGTTCGAAAGTCGATAAAATCACCCTTGAGCCCATGTGCCCAGATTCCGAAAAGTTTTGAATATAAACTTTACCCATAACCCCACGAACTCAAATATATAATTTATTTCCCATTCCATGCCCAAATTCGCGGTCAAAATCCAATAATACCAATTTCTAGGTTTTTCTTCCAAATCCCAAATTTTCTACAAATTTTCATGCTTAAATCCTCATAGAATCCATGTATTTAACTTATAATCGGTCGATCCTTGTTTACCAACCACACATTGTCTAACCAAATCCAATTCTCTCTCGATACATTCCTAAAAAAATCCGATTCAGGTGGATTCTTCCCCCAACCAATGAAGAGATCTTGGCGGAATTGCCACATATGAAATTGAGCACAGTTTTGCAAAGAAACAGCCCACCTATTTCTCGAGAAGATATGGGAAACATTCTCAATATCATTTGATTGAATAGTTGACTCAACCTCTTGTTGTTTGAAGAAACCCTCCACTTCAATTGGTATTTTTTTTTTACGAAAAACAGACATGAGAAAAGAAATTCAGTGTTTCACTAAGATTTCGAATAGCGGTCCCAAATTTAAGTTGATTCTATTTCGACTCTTACTCAGAGAAAGACAATCAAACAATTTCCAATCATGGTCCTTGTGGATCAGATCATCCATATAATATACAAAAAGAAACTCCAGTGGGAATCACTTACCTTGTGTTGCTTGATGAAAATCTCCCTTTGAAGCTCTTCATAATCGCCCCAACTAAGTGAGAAATGAGAAAAGAAGAGCCAAATCTCGCTCTTAAAACCATTCTGCCCAGTGCCATTTCCACACATGCAGCTTCGCAGGTGCGAGACCCCTTCCGCTTCTGCGCTCAATCCTTCGCTTTGGCGCTTGCGCAGATGCGGCCAAAAACTCCTCACCTATTGTCCTTTCTTTGGTTGACCTGCTCCGTTTATGCGATCACCTAGCCGCACCTGTGGGCTCGCACCTGCGGCCCTCTTCACGCAGGTGCGATTACACCAGATGCCCAGCTACTTCATCCCTTTCTCCAAATTCAAATTCGATCCGTTAACCACCCGGAACCCACCCGAAGCCCCTAGGACCCCATCCAATCATATCAACTAGTTCTAAAACATAACTCGGACCTGCTTGAGGCCTCAAATCACATCAAACAACGCCGAAATCATGAACAACACCGTAATTCAAGCTTTATGAACTTTAGAACTTCAAACTTCTTTATTCGATGCCAAAATCTATCAAATCACGTCCGATTGACCTCAAATTTTGCACATAAGTCACACTCGACATTACAGGCCTACTCCAACTTCTAACCCCGATATAAAAAATTCCACTTCCGGTAAAGCTTCTCAAAAACCTTCAAATTTCTAACTTTTGCCAAATGACTCCAAAATGACCTACAGACCTCTGAATCCACTTTCGGACGCGCTCCCAATACCAGAATCACCATACGGGTCTATTCCCAAACTCATAATCCCAAACGGACATCGATAACATTGAAATGCACTTCAACCCAAATTTATGAAATTCTTTCCAAAATGCTAACTTCCACAATAGGTGCCGAAATACTCCCGGGTCATCCAAAACCCGATCCGAACACACTCCCCAGTTCAAAATCATCATATGAACCTGTTGGAACCTTCAAATCCCGATTCCAAGGTTGTTTACTCAAAAATCTAATCTTAGTCAATTCTTCCAACATAAAGCTTCCGATGTGAGAAATTTCTTTCCAAGTCAACTTCGAACTTCCTGAATTTCAATTCCGACCATGCGTACAAGTCATAATACCTGAAGTGAAGCTAGGGGTGGGAATATATCGGGTAAAACCGATAACCCGAACCGTTAATTCTTTATTGGATTATCGGTATTGGGTTATTGGGTTAACGGTTCGGTAACATGTTAAATTCTTTTTTATTGGGTTATCGGTTCGGGCTCGGTTTGCATTTTTGTTATTGGGTAAAAACCGATAACCCAATAAGAATGATATAATTTACTAATTTACCCTTAAGTATATACTAGGGTTATTTATTTTCCTAATTCCCTCTTCACTCTTCAGTCTTCAGTCGTTTGTCTCTCAGTTCTCATTCTTGTTTCCGTCGCAGCCCCCAAGAGTCAAGACGCAAGACTTACCACCAGTTCTCCGCCAGACATCAGTATATACTACACAGAAGTGGGAGCGTGCTTTTGTTAAGAAACAACAAAAGTTGGCAGTTTACACGTCCTGGCAGTTTGATTTCTTTGTTTTATATATTGCAATTTTTTTTAGTTGTTTTATCTTATACCGATAACGATATATAACCGATTAACCGATAACCGAACCGATAACGATATATAACCGATTAACCGATAACCGATAACCAATATCTTATCGATTTGGTTATCGGGTTATGATATTTGTAAACCGATAACCGATCGGCAAAACCGATAATGTTCAAAACCAAACCGAACCGACCGATGCCCACCCTGCTCATGGCCTCAAACTACCGAACGACGCGCTAGAGCTCAAAATAACTGTTCGGGTCGTTACAGTCTCTCTCACTTAAACATACGTTCGTCCTTAAACGTGCTAAGAACTGCGTTGGAGTTGTCTGAAACCACTATTTAACACCTTATGCACCTACCCGTGCTATCACAACTCAGTTGAGCACATTTGCTCGAGCAAATCTAAAGATTCCCCTTTTTGTTTAGTCAAATTAGCCTTAGAGCCAAATTGCAACACCCGAAATTTTCTGCCAGGCCTGTTTCTGTCATCCAAACACCGTATCAATCACTACACGATGCACCAATACATGATTGCATACCTTTGCTGAATCCACACAAAGCACCGCATAATTAACAAGACCATAATAACATCCTCTGATAGCTAGAGCCAAAATTCCACAAATCCAATGCTCAGAACATACCTCTTGACACATATATGTCCTGTTCTAACTCTTGCAATGCTGCCATGACGGAAGAGATGTGTAGAAACTCATAACCAACTGCCGAGTCAACAAATCATTGAGTCTATTCTCCTAACAAGAACCATTACCTCATTCTGAACCACACAATGATTATTGCTCTTTAATATACTTCATATAAACCTGATTTAACTAATCCAAGGTTCAATAATCTCGTCTCATCCAGTATAGGCTACCCAGGCAATAAGCCACCTCAAACACTGCCAAAAATCTCATATAATGCCATAATGTGCTGACAACCTACAAACTCGAATTTGATACATAAAGAAACGAACTCTGGAAAGAACTACTCAACCCACTTAACTAATTGAAACAACCGAAAAGGTGTTTTGAACCTTTCTCAGAAAATGAGAAGCAAAATACACAATAATAGGTATAGGGGAATGTTACTTAACATCACACTGTTGCGGCGTGCAACCCGATACACATATAATATCGTTGCGGCACGCAACCTTATCCAACAATGATACTTGTGGCGGCATGCCACCCGATCCAAACAACATGCCAGTGGCAGCGTGCCACCCGATCCACAAATGATAACCTATAAGGAAATGCTTTACCTGAAATACTCATAACTACGAAATACCTGAATATCGGCCACAAGCGCGCGAAGTGCATAATGCAATTTTCTTGAGGATATAGATAGCGCCATATATCATATACGGTGCAATATATCATCTGCATCTTGAGAGTCATCCTGCTCACATAACACTGTCGCTATGCGTAAGCTCAACATATATGCAATTAATAAAGTTGTTTCACAAACCACACGGTACAGTATAGTATTACATGAAATAGCCGAAGACGAAATAACATCCAATGTCCGAATACTCCTCCATAAGGAGCGCTATGCTGAAATGAACACATCCGGCCAAATATAGGGCTCACATTCATATTTTTGATCCATCTACGGACCTCAAGCCAATTCTAATCGTACTGCACTGGCTAATAACCCTTCAAGGATCCACAATCCCCTGACATACAAGAACAACCATCAATCTAGAACACACTTCCACCATCCACAACCAAATGAACCGAGCACCCTTCAAGCATAAATTCTCACATTAGCGATAGTACCAAAAATCTCCACACTTGGTTTTAAATCTTTAATCAATAAAGTGACTACATGTCACACTTATACAGTCTTCCCATGGGACATGCTCCCACGACCTTCCGCACCAGACAACGAGCTGCACATCCATACCACCAGCCACACAAATGTTGTAAAGCAAATCAAGAATTTGTAATCACTATGCAAAGCCTCTCACACAAGACACTGATCTCAGGTGACGCCAAAGACAATACCAGTTGACTCTAACCATTTGAGTCCTTTCTACTCATCCGAGCTTGTGACATTTTTGTCAGCACAAAATCGCAACCTTGATCCTTAAATTTCAAATTTCATGCCGCTAACCACACCTATCTTACCAATACGCGAGAACCCAAGAATTTCATCATAACTCCTGAATCACTAATAAGATACACACTTCATTTTGTATAAACCTTTCACTTTACTCATTTTAGGAGAATCATTGCAACACGTGATTGAATTCTCAAAACTGCAGAAAATACCAACCTCAAGTAGTGGTCTAAACCACCATAACTCTTCCGGAATCCATCTACACATAACAGGCCATAAAACTCGAATATGAAAGAAAGTCAATCTATTCCTTTTAGTCCGATTCGATTCGCTGCCTCGAAATAAAATCAATTACGGCGGCCATCAAGCCTCGCACGTACCCGCACAAATCACATGTATAACTTAACACGTTGAAGGAACTGACCATTGCCACCATTATGCCAATTCAACCATTGCTAACCAATCCGACTTCTTTTAATTTATTCTTAACTTGCATTGGAAATAATAATAGCTCCAGTCAAACATAACGAACCCACATCCGCGCTAATCCCGAGTGACCTTATTTCACGAGATCATGCTGTCTTAATACCTACGAACCATCTCATACCCTCCTTATACGCATATTCACATCTTTAAATGGTACACCCATTATGATAATTCCTCTATGAATCCAAAGTCATTTTCTCCCATTCCTCTCATGTTACACCACACCCCGAAGATAACACAGAACATTCCAAGCCCCTTTTCATAATCCGCTGCAAAAGATCGATACTCAACCATACTACGGACTCGAAATCCTTAGGCACCACACTTTAACTTTTGAATCCATTAGGACCATTGTTGAGAGTCACCCACCCTGACTTGGTCGCGAATATAATCAACTCTAAGGCTCTGCTATCACATGGACATCCTCTCAAAGAAACACCCGGCCGAACCATCTTCCTTGTAACTCACCTCTACATGAAGTATAAATCCCGAGTCTTCCCAAAGCTTGAACATAAATTAATAAGGCCGATTATAGTACACATTCCTCAAATCCTTTGCTCAAATTGCCACTGATGTTCTCTCTCCTTAGTCATAATAACTCAGCAATATGTCGATAACCCGAAACCTCACAAATAGAAAACCATGCAATCCAATCATAGGCGGTGGGGCTCTCCCACTTAGCTTGAATCCACCTATTACATAACTTTGGAATCCACTAAGACTCCTTATCCCCCGTTGACATGATCTCACACAATCAACCCGCCAAATTCCTCGAAATCCTTTTGTTAACATTTCATGAACACCCTGAATCATTAGCCACCTTTACATATTCGACCTTCTCCCGGATTGCCAGTAGAATTCCTCGTAGAAACTTCATCAACACAATAGGACCGCTAACCTACTCATAAGAGATAACCCATATGTGGAAATTACATGCCGACATCATCCAATGTCGCTGTACTGGATACAATTACTATGAAATCAGTAACCCATCCTAGCCCATGCTCATTCACTAGTTGTACATGTCCGTTCACTCCCTAGTGACATTACTAAGATTGCGACAATACATTTCAATCCGAAGTCATGTTGCACTCCTTTTCATATCAAGCAAGCTCCTTTCCGTCGTATCCAAACTTTCTCCGCATAATAGCTAATATTCTAAATTAAGCCCATAGACCTAGTTACTGTCCATCATAAATCCCAAATCACTTTAAACTTTCTTCAAGGCGTGTTGTTATCCTACCACTGAACCCATATGCTACTCTGTCACTCTCTCACTTTGATCAAACACTCTCCTTTAAGCAACTACTCGACTTCTACTTCTTACACCTGTCCTTCTAGAAATTTAACCACCGCATGACACTTCCCACATGTCCTTCCTCATCCTTCGCTGCCTAGTTGTTGCCTTAAGTCATAATCCATCTTTGTAGCACTTGAACTAATAGATCGCTACCAACTTTAACCTTTCCGAAGACCATCTTTCTCAAGACATCAACACTAGGAACACCGATTCGTTCCTAAACCACCGCACACCGCGATCTCTGACAGCTGCTTTCCCAGCACTACTTCATAATACTCTAGCCCAAAGGCGAATTGAAGAAGGCCATGACACCGGCGAACCTAACACATTCAACAAGGACAACGACACCACATCACAGACAAAAATTCCACAATGCTCGAAAATATCAATCTCGCTACTCCATCGATCTAAACCTGAACATTCATAGTCCGATTGTCATTCCTCTGCCAGAAATAAAATACTGAATCTCTGAATCATGCACTGAGTAAATCTCCTTCCAAGTCATTCACTGCTTCGACGCATAGACAAACATCTTACTATTACACCAACACTGTGCGATAGCAACACACGAATCATCATAATAATCAATGCCAAATCTCAAAACCTTAGGTAGTACTGATACCGAGTTGAAACGATAGATGGGCCTTCCGCAAGGCGAGGACAATAGCCCAATCAATTACGCGGGGAGATTTGGCATTTGTAGTACCATTACAATTCCTCAATTCCCGATTTATAATAAGCATTTCATGTCGCATAAGATTGAATAGGAAGAAATAAAGGCATAATCCTCAAAGGAATCAAATCGCACGATGAGCAATCAAGAAGGGAAGTACTCTTAACAGTCCCGTAGCCTCTCGAAGATAAGTACAGATGTATCCGTACTGATCCGCAAGACTCTACTAGGCTTGCTCATGACTCGTGAGACCTAAGTGAACCTAGTGCTCTGATACCATGTTGTCACGACCCAAAATCCATTAAAGGTCGTGATGGCGCCGGACACCGCTGTCAGGCAAGCCAACAATAATTACTTAATTTGAATCTCATTTTAGTATTTTGGAATCCTAAATTTTTCCTTCGATTAAATAATGAGAAATAATTTACAGAGTAAATAAAAATATTTATCACAATTTTCAACCCTGAACAATCCATACTCACCCCAAAACCCGGTGTCACAAGTGCATGAGCATCACTAAAAAGAATAAAATAAAATACACCATCTATCTGGAATACAATATTGGACAGGAGAGAAAAATATAATACTTTGAAGGAGACACTACTGGCTATGGATCGTAACATAAGATGCAGTTCACTGAAGTCCCTTATCAACCACGTCGTTGCGCCCACAAGGCCACTAGACATATATGTGCCTGTACAACAAAATGTACATCAAGTATAGTATGAGTATGAAAATAATGCATACCCAGTAAATATCCCGTCTAATCTCGAAGAAGTAGTGACGAGGGGTCAACTTCGACACTTACTATGGGCTATAAATAAAATGCAATAATATGATACATGGGTTATATAAAACGGCTGTAAGCTCAATAATTTGAAGTAAGTAGGAAATTCTTTTATAATTAAGGGAATCTTCAAATTTACTTCTCATCATTTAACAATTTATCTCAAGCCAAAGAGGCGATATCATTTATTATAAATTCCAGAGCAATCAATTCAATCATGCACAAATCATGCCGAGGTCGTACAACCCGATCCAACATATAAACATAAACTGATCACTGTCGAGGGTCGAACGGCCCGAACTGTCATATAAATATAAATTGTGCACTGCTGAGGGTCGAATGGCACGAACCATAGATGCATTTATTTAATCTGCCGAGGCGAATGGCTCGCTACTATGAGTATAGTGGAAATTTACCCCGCTAGCGAAATATAATTGCTACGCGGTTACACATAGAATTTCTCAAATAATTATTATTATAATATTCTTTAATTCTTTTCAACATTTGAAATCCAAATGAAAACTTTCAAGCCCCGAAATCCTCAAATTTCAGCTCTTTTCAAGGCATTTAATAAGCATACTCAATCTAAATTCCTTTCAATGCAAGAAAATAACAAGATCAAATAACGGTATCAGCAAATCATGGTGTAAACCTAGAACTACTCGGGCATAAGCATAATTAGTTGCTACGTACGGACTCTCATCACCTCGTGCGTACGTATCCCCCACAAGTAGAAACACATATTAATTTAGTTCACCTACGGGGTTAATTCCCTCTTACAAGGTTAGAAAGGAGACTTACCTCGCTCCGAAATTTCATAACTGGCTCCCACACCCTTCCGACAACTCGTACCGATGCCAACGCTCCAAAATTAGTCGATAAATGTGTAAACCCATAAATATATACTCTAATACTCAGTATAATCCAATTTATAACAATTTCCAACTCCGTTCGAAAAGTCAATAAAAATCACCCTCGGGCCCATGTGCCCGGATTTCGAAAATTTTTGAAGATAAACTTTGCCCATAACCCCACGAACTCAAATATATAATTTATTTCCAATTCCATGCCCAAATTTGTGGTCAAAATCCAAAAATATCAATTTCTAGATTTTTCTTCCAAATCCCAAATTTTCTACAAATTTTCATGCTTAAATCCTTAGAGAATCCATGTATTTAACTTATAATGAGTGGGAATCACTTATCTTGTGTTGCTTGATGAAAATATCACTTTGAAACTCTCCAAAATCGCCCCAACCAAGTGAGAAATGAGAAAAGAAGAGCCAAATCTCGCTCTTAAAACCATTTTGCCCAGCGCCATTTCCGCACTTGCGGAACAATTGCCGTACCTACGACTTCGCAGGTGCAAGACCCCTTCCGCTTCTGCGTCTTCTTTCGCTTATGCGATCAACCCTCTCTTCTGCGCTTGTGCACATGCGGCCAAAAACTCCACACCTGCGGTCCTTCCTCTGGCTGACCTGCTCTGCTTCTGTTATCACCTAGCCGCACCTGCGGCCTTCTTCACGCATGTGCGATTACACCAGATGCCCAGCTACTTCAGCCCTTTCTCCAAATTCAAATTCGATTAGTTAACCATACCAACTAGTTACAAAACATAACGCGGACATGCTCGAGGCCTCAAATCACATCAAACAATGCCGAAATCATGAACCGATCCCAATTCAAGCTTTATGAACTTTAGAACTTTAAACTTCTTCGTTCGATGCCAAAACCTATCAAATCACGTTCGATTGACCTCAAATTTTGCACACAGGTCACATTCGACATTGCGGACCTACTACAACTTCAAGAATCAGGATCCGACCACGATATCAAAAAGTCCACTTCCGATAACGCTTCTCAAAAACCTTCAAATTTCTAACCTTCGCCAAATGACTCCAAAATGACCTATAGACCTCCAAATCCACTTCCGGATGCGCTCCCAATGCCAGAATCACCATATGGGGCTATTCCCAAACTCGGAATCCCAAACGACATTGATAATGTTGAAGTGCACTTCAACCCAAATTTATGAAATTCTTCCCAAAATGCTAACTTCCACAATAGGCGCCAAAACACTCCCGGGTCATCTAAAACCCGATCTAAACATATGCCCAAGTTCGAAATCATCATACAACATGTTTGAACCTTCAAATCCCGATTCCAAGATTGTTTAGTCAAAAATCTAACCTTAGTCAATTCTTCCAACTTAAAGCTTCCGATGTGAGAATTTTCTTTCTAAATCAATTCTAAACTTTCCGAAATTCAATTTCGAGCATGCGTACAAGTCATAATACCTGAAGTAAAGCTACTCGTGTCCTCAAACTACCGAATGAGGTGCTAGAGCTTAAAACGACTGGTTGGGTTGTTACATATATGATATTGGCCAAACTTCCTAGATCCACTAGAATACATTTAATCTTAAAATCTAGCACATTTAAAGAAATTACCAGTACGTCATGTTGTGGCAACAACTATCGGTATACGTCCTCCTCCATGAAAGTGATATCGTCTTCGGTGACTTCCCGGAGCCTTTTGCTATGGGTTATTGATACTTTCGTCTTTTTGCTGCCGAAAAGGTGACCCCGTTGATCTCGTCCCCCCTGAAGATTCATGTTGATCGTTTGGCGTGGGGGATCTTCTCCTGATTTTGAGGGTTCTGCGTATCCCGTTTACGACCATAATTGTTCTTAGTTCGGTCACTCAAGAATTCTCTAAGATGACCATTCTTCAACAGTGTTGCCACTTCTTCCCGGAGGTTTTAGCAGTCCCGTGTTCGGTGGCCATTTGTCTAGTTGTATTCATATCACAAGTTGGGATCCCTCTGGCTGGGATCATATCTCATTGGTTTCGGCAACCATGCTTCATTGAAATTTCTCTTGGTTGACACCAACTCTACTACACTGACGTTGAAATTTTATTTTGACAGTTTGGGATCGGAAGGATCATATCCCCCTAATGCTTCTTTATCCTGCAATGATCTATCTTTCTAACCGCGATCAGTCCTACTCTTGATGGAGAACTTGTCCGCTGATGGAAGCCTCTGTCGCGGCCTTCGATCCATTCTTAGGGCAAAAATCGTCCCCTCGAAGACCGTCTGCCCGTGTCGAAATTGTCTTTTGATTTTTCTCTGTTCTTCTTCCATCCTTTTGTCAACAACGGAAAGCCAATCTGATCATCTTTGATCCTTAATTTTGATTCGTACCGGTTGTGGACATCCGCCCAAGTCGTTGCTTAAAACTCAAATAGGCTTTCCTTCAATTTTGGGGAAGCGTCTAAACTTCTCGGATTTAGTCCCTTTGTGAATGCTTCAACCGCCCATCTCATTTGGGATACCTGGAGCAACATTTTCTCCTTCTGGAATCGGGTAACGAACTCTCGTAGCAACTCAGACTCTCCTTGTGCAATCCTGAATATGTCGGTCTTTTGGACCTGTACTTTTCTAGCCCTGGCATGAGCCTTGATGAAAGAGTCTGTGAGCTTCTCAAAGGAGTCTATGGAATGCTCGGGTAACAGTGAACACCACATCAAGGCTCCCCTCGTGAGAGTCTCTCACAATTTCTTCAACAAAACAGATTCAATTTCGTGAGGAGCTAAATCATTTCCCTTCACCGCCGTTGTATAGGTGGTAATATGCTCTTGAGAGTCTGAAGTTCCATCATACTTTGGCACATCAGGCATTTTAAACTGCTTCGAGATTAATTTTGGTGTTGCACTTGGCTTGTATGGCAATTGAGTATACTTCTTTAGGTCCGGACCTTTCAGCACCGGTGGTGTGTCTGGGATTTGGTCCATGCGGGCGTTCACTTCCCTCATAAACCATAAGAGTTCATTCTTGAAGGGATCAGTTTTGTTATTGGGGCCGGATCCGCTCCCCCAACCTCATCGGAGCCAACTTCGCCCCTCAGGGTGTTGTTGTCGACCCTCTGCATTGTTTGATTCATGAGAACGCCAAGAGGAACCGGATCTCTTCTATTCGCATTATTAAAGCCCCTGACAGCGCCTGTTTCAACTCTGTCCTAACCTTTACCTAGTCGCGTGAGATGACCTAGAATGATCACCTATTGTTCTAGTAGGACCCTTACCGCGTCAACGACATGTTCCTCCTCAGCATCATCGGGAGTTGTCTCCCGAACACGTCGAGGATATTTCCTGTCATGCACTGGCGTGGTGTCATTCCCCTCGTTGCCGGTGTCACTGATTGAATCTTCAAAATGAGGTTGATCCCCTCGAACCTCGGGATTGTGCGTGTTGTTAATACATTATCTGTCATTTCTTATGATTTTTTTGTAAGACAAAATAATCAAAACACATTAGTAAAAAAGGTAAGGATCAACTTAATTACACGGCTGTCTAGGCCCTACGATGGGTGCCAAGCTATTTACCCATAAAACTACAGTTGAATTTATACGTGGTTTCTAGACAAGTAAATTAATTCGATCCTGAAATAATAGGATAATTGAAGAAATATATAACACTTAGCCTTGATAGAAAGACGAAATAATAGAAATAAAGACTCTGGTAGTGAAGCCTCTGGGCGCAACAATAATAAGAACAAGAACAGAAAATAAGCAGATAAAATTGAATAGAGCTTTGAGTAGATTGTAGTATTAGTTTGCTAGAAAATTCGTATACAATGATAACAAAGCTCACTATTTATAGCTACTTCTAGGGAAGGAGGTCCTAGGATCGTGCCCTTCTTTAATGTTAATTATGAGAGCCATTGATGAAGATGTAAGGGTGGGCCCAAAGGTCAAATTCCTTGTAACGGGCAACATACTTAATGCTGTGGAATATTCTCCATTAAATATTACTGGGCGAAGAGTATTTATTGCATCATTATGAACGTTATTCTTTCCGATGACAGACCGTTGCCTTCGGTTTTGGCTATCCTCGACTTAGGTTCCACGTGTCCCTCTTTTCGAACGACTTCGTAGCATATCATATTTGACCCCATACACTAACTGCATATAATTAATTCAACTAGTGGTGACCAATGTTGTATTTAGTGAAATTTCGCTTTCTTCTCAAGGAGACAATGCTTATGACTTGGAATTAACCAGTAATCATATGTTTTCTTGTAACTTTTCAATAAAATATCATGTATTAGTGGGACTTTTTACTTTAATTAGTAAATAATAATTGCAAGTATGATGCTACGTGATGATCTTAAAGGAAAAAGATATTGTCGTCTAATACTTAGGTTTTTTTCTTCTAACCAGCTAATCAATGGGATTAATAATAGGTCAGCCTGCCCAACCTAGAAAAGTTTGCTTTAGATCTTCTAAATTAGGTTAGGCAATATTTAATTTTAGCATAGATTTGTTCTACTCAGAAAGGTTAAAAGTGAGTTTTTTTTCCAAAAGGGTACAGTGCTAATACATTGAAACTTTCGATAATCGTACGAGACTAGAGCACTCCTTATATCTTTATATATATAGCAATAAAGGACAGAGGTTCTTATCTATTCTGAACTCAACATTTTCTTGTAATTTTTGAACTTTTGAGGCTGTATATAGATGGATGGAACAGAAAGAGCAAATTAAAAAGAGGGTAATACGAAAAAAGCAAACGGGCGGGTCGGATCGGACATGCGCGAGTCTAAAACGAGTAAGCAAAATCGAATAAATTATCATATCGGACCCATATAATATGGATAGAAAATGGGTTAACCGACGGATAATATAGTTCGAATAATATGGTTGTTGATATTATTCATAGCTTCTTGAGTATGATCACTTTTGAGAGAATTTCTAGTCTCTCAAACTTGAGGAACCCCACGATTTGAGTTTTTACAAATATAAAAGTTAAACTTATTAGTTATCCATTGGTTATCCATTTTCTAAGTGGATAATATGGTTCTTGTCCATACTTGATCCGTTTTTAAAAAGTTTATTATTCAACTCATTTTTAGTGAATAATTATTTTTTATCTATTTCGCCACCACTAGGTGCGACCGTGCAAGTGAATAGTTTTCACCAAACGACTATTATCGAACATGTTATTCTGGCTGTAAATTTGAAAATGTATTCATATTATTGTCGCTAGAATACTTATTTAATTTAATAATTTTTGAAGACATAATTAAATCAATAAATTATACTATTTTTAACAGCTTAAAATGTTAGATGAGATTATCGCCCGCTGGGGCACAATATCATGCAAAGGTTCTAGATTCGAGTCTCATCGCTATCCTTTATTAAAATAATTTTACGTGCTTTAACTCATAAAAAATTGCAGATATAATCTAGTAAAACAAATATTGTGTTTAGCATTTTAAACTTTTAGACTAACAAATGAAATGGTTCGAATAATAATTCTAACAAATGATGTATGTCCATCTCAGATTCAACTCTTTTAGTGAAATTTACTATTACTGATTTGGATGTTGATAATTGTGTCTGCACATTTCTTTTCTTGCGACATGAAAAGAGACAGCAGAACGGAAACAGGAAAGGCCTGCATGTGATCTTTTTAGTCCTTAAAGGAATTAAAAAGTTGACAATGAACAATTATATAATAGCAGTTGATGTGATTTTGTGAGTTTGAATTCATTGATGTGATTTTTTTCTTATTTCTTGGTTTCAAAAGTATTGGGAAGAGATGATTCGAAAAGATATGGTATTACTCCGACTTAATGAGGACATGATCATGGATAGAGAAGTATGGAGGTCGAGAATAGGGTAGAGAATTAGGTTGTCAAGCCTTGTCTTTGCTTTGTTTCAGCAGCTATAGTACACCACTCCATGCCTTTGTGTATTTTTGCCTTTCTAAACTTCTATTATTACTTGTTGTAGCCTTCGCTTTGGTTTTCTAATTGAACTACCTAGTGATAGTTTTGTGTTTTCGCTTGGTTTTCTAATTTATTTGCTTGACATTGCCCCCTTCTCTTTTATCTTTCCTTAGCTGAGGATTTATCGAAAACAGCCTCTCTATCCTCTCCAGACTCCACTTATGAAAATACACTTGGTGAATTTGTTGTTGTTTTGTTGTTGTTGCCCTAGATCTAGCAGTTGCACATTTTTTGAGAGAACTAATAGTAATAAATCAAAGTAAAAACTACTAACCAATAATTAAACATTAAGTCATGCTACAAAAAATAGTCAAAAAAATTATCAATAATATACAACATTAAAAAGACCTAAGCAAAAAAGAATTCTTGCCAAGATTTGCTCCAGAGCAACCCTTAAAGCTTGTTTGGATTAACTTATTTGAAATAGCTGATAAGCATTATGTGCTGAAACTGATTTAATAAATAAGTAGTTACGTGTTTGGGTACACGTGCTGAAATTAATAATAAGTTGTTGCAGTATTTGATAAAAAAGTGTTGATAAGCTTTTTTTTTTAATGTTAAAATGACTTAAATAACCTTAGAACTATTTACACTTCCAGTTTTAGGTTGAACTTGAGACAGTGAGTATCGATGTAGGAGTTTTGTTCTAAAAGAAATATTTTAAGGATAAAATACTAAAAATCTTGATCAAACTTAAAGTGCTTATAAACTAAAAATTCATAAGTTGGGGGTAACCGACTTATAGCTTATTTTTGACTTATAAGCACTTTTAACTTTACTAAACGCATAGATAAGTCAAAAAATACTTATAAGCTAGTTTAACCAACTTATAAACTTAGACAAACACCCTTTTAGTTTTCCACCTCCTCTCCAATCATTCACACATATATTTCTCAATTGAACTAATCCATAATTCCACAATGTTTCTGAATTCTCGTTTGGAGAGAACAAATCATACGATAAATACATTAATACCTTAAAATACTATAGGAACGACTCAAACATGTTTTTTTTTTTTAGTTTTTGTAATGTGTAGCTAAGCCATCATGTTATTTATATGTTTGTAAAATTAGTTCTCCTTCTTCTCATCTACCTTCCTCTCTCTTTTTTGGTTTATATAATTTGATGGTTCTGTTGATATATATACTATTAATCATGGTTTGGTTTAGATATAGTATTTATTATAAAATAATTATTTATTTAATTTTAATAAAGTTTTAAATAGATCATATATTGGTCTGTGTCCTTTGCTTATATAGTACTCCCTCCGTTCCAGTTTATGTGAACCTATTTCCTTTTTGGTCCGTTCCAAAAAGAATGAACCCTTTCTAAATTTGGTAACAATTTAGCTTAAAGTTATAACTTTACTCTTAATGAGAAGCTTTTATAACCACACAAATACTTTGGGCCCCATTTGAACTTGTTTAGGACCACAAAGTCCAAAAGTCTTCATTTTTTACTTAAACTTCGTGCCCAGTCAAACAGGTTCACATAAATTGGAACGGAGGGAGTAGATGATTTAGTGTATAGAGTTTAGCTTATACATGGAAGATTAAAGCATCGGTTCTTATCAGTATAAAATTGAGTTCACAATCTAATGATGGAATTGGACAAACCATCAGGAATGATTGTAGCACAAGATTAAATATAACTTATCTTGATTATAGGAATGATTTAATTCCAACTTCTTGTGCTAGTACATTTTGTATGTATTGAACGGACCAAGTAGAGATAAATATTTTATACTGACTTAATAAAATAAACTTTCTAGCCATTAAATGTACTTATACTCTTAATCTTAATATAATTATTATTAGTTGTGTACATTATTATTGTTTTGATTTATTAAAAGGCGAGATTCTTTCGTGGATTAATATGCATGGTAAATTGGATAATAATAATGTACATTGGCGAAGTAATAGTTAGTTGATGGAATCCATGTATCGATCTAGAGATTGATGATACACTTTTATGAAAGCTTATAAGTTTTCATGTGTAAACCCGACCGGTGGATTTTGTATCCAACACATGAATTAAGTTAAGCGAAAGTCTAAAGGAAATAATCAATAAATTAAATCGTCAGTAATTTAATTTGATTGATTAGTATCTGAATCTTAATATGGGGAGTTAAATAAAATTTAATGGATGAATTTCGAAATTGAATAAGGAGTGTAATTATGGATTTTTAGTGGAATAATTCATAATTAATTATGGTGAATATTAATTTCAAAAATTATAAATTAATTCCATAATTGGAAACCTAGTTAATTAAATTATATGGTCCCTGTTGTGCCTAAATAATAGAAAATAAAGGAATCATTTTTCTGGTGGAAAAGAAAACCTAACAGGTTTTGGAAAAAGGTTTTAACTCTCAAAACTTGTGATATAAACACATAAGGTTTTCCACCTAGAGAAAAAAGAACAAGGTGGCCGAAATTCTCAGCCAAGTTTTCCTAGAAATTTCACCCACACGAAATTACTATTTTCAGATATTATTTGGGTAATATAGTAGAAGACCGTGGAACGTTCGAGAATCGTGATCGTGCTGATGATGGTGATTTCATTGAGTTGCTGTGGAATTAGAGGCTCACGTGATAGAGGAGCTTTGTTCACGCTTCAAGAGGTAACCCGTGAAATCCCGTTTATACTAGTAATCTAAATTACATGTGATTTTGATACTGGGATTGCTTCCGCTGCTTATAGTAATCCATTAATTGGTATCATATCCCATTCACATCTAATTAGATAACTAGGTTTTTCATGAAACAAAAATATCGTGTTTATGTGCGTTTTTGAATTACATGTATATGTTGTTTTCTAAGAAAATGCACTGCTATTTTGTGAATTAACCGTGCAAAATTTTTTGGATTTTTTTGTAATCATGAGATATTTGTTTTATTATTGATAGTTGAGTGAGATGATCTGGATTTTTTGGATAAACCTTAGAAAAAACGTGTTACGACTCTAAAATCGACCCGGTCGTGATGACGCCTATTGTAAAACTAGGCTAGCCGACACAACTCCCGAATTTAACTATTTAATCAATAACAATCATTTTAAGCCTTTAATTAATCAGATATCTCATAATGTAAGTTTAAATGAACAGTGCAGAATAAATACACAAGTCCGACATCGGGGTGTCACAAGTCACGAGCATCTACTAAGGTCTGAATACAACAAGGAGTCTAAAAATGTACTAAATACAGTCTAAGAAAGACAAGAGGGAGAAAATTAGTGCTGTAAATGTCAGGTATCTACCTCACTAACTCCGATGACTCTGCCACTGAGCAATCAACACCCGCTACCGGATTCAAAAACGCCTAAATCTGCACACAAGGTGCAGGGAGTAATGTGAGTCCGCCAACTCAGTAAGTAATAAAAGTAAATGAAAGCTGTGCAGTAAGAAAATACGTAAACCACGACATAACACTACAACAAATGTAGATCATTTCCAAAGTAGTACACAAATCATTTACCTCGTAAATCAAGCTCAGTTTCAGTAAAAATCTTTTTAAAACAACTTTCGATGGTTTCAAACGACTGATAAAACAGTGATTATAAATGATAGAAAACATAAACAACCCCTCGGGCAAAACATGTATCATAAACCGCCCCTCGGGCATAATATCAACAGAATCAGCCCCTCGGGCAACCTCACAATCACTCGTAATCAGCCTTTCAGGCATAACGTGAATCAAGAACCGCCCCTCGGGCAAACATGGATCAAGAACAGCCCCTTGGGCTACATCATATCACTCACACTAGGTACCCGTGCTCACTAGGGGTATACAGACTCCGGGAGGGGCCCCTTACACCCCAGCGCAATAACAAGCCATCTCGTGGCATAATCAAATAGGCTATCAGCCTCATAATCATAAATCAGTATCACACTGTTGCGGCGCGCAGCCCGATCCCATAATATCCTCACAACACAGGCCATCGGCCTCACTCAGTCAGAAATCTCTTATGCCACTCGGGCGACAGTAAAACATGATGCTCAACCTAAAATATCATTTAAAATAAAAACAACGGAGTAAATATGGCTGAGTACAAATATGAAGTCAAAACAGTGAGGAATGGTAGTAAAAATCCCGTAAGGGTCCAAAATAGTTGGCACGAAGCCCAAATATGGCATTCAGCCCAAAACATGGTAATAATTTCCAAACACAATGATAGCAAATAATTTTTAATCAAATATGCAGTTTAATAGTCATACGGGACAAACTAAGTCACAATCCCCAACGGTGCACGACCCCACGCTCGTCATCTAGCGTATATGTCACCTCAAAGTAGCACAACGATGTGAATTCTGGGGTTTCATACCCTCAGGACAAATATTTACAATCATTACTTACCTCAATCCAGTCCAAATTCTGGCCCGCGATGCCCTTGCCTCTCGACTCGGTCTCCAAATGCTCCAAATATAACCAAATACAGATTTATACCATCAAAATATGCTAAGGGAACAAAGCCCACTCGAAAATAACCAATTTACATAAAAAAATCCCGAAATTGGCCAAACCCGACCCCCGAGCCCACATCTCGGAATCCGATAAAAATTACATCAATAGTATCATCATCCTCTCACAAGTCTATACATACCAAAATCATCAAAATCCAACATCAAATGCCCATTCAAATCCCCAAAAGAATTTTCAAACTTTTCTCCATTTTCCCCCAATTTCCACTATAATTTCTCAAATTAAATGATGAAATTCAAGATTAAATCATGGAATTAAACCAAATATGAGTGAAGAATACTTACCCAATTGCTCCACTAAAAATCTACTCAAATTTCACCTTCTCCCGAGCTCTCTAATGGTTTTTGTGATATCGGACTTAAATCCTCGATTTCCAAATATAATCTGTCTGCCCAGATATTTTCTTCATCGCGAACATGACAGCACCCTCGCGTTCGCGAAGCACAAAGCTTCACTGACCAAAATTCCTTCTACGCGAACGCGAGGACCCTCTTGCGAACGCGATGCACAACTGGCTCACCTCTTCGCAAACATGACCTCTACTACGCGAACGCGTAGAACAAATGCCTTGGTCCCAGCTATTCCACTTAGTCTACGCGAACGCGGCAAAACCCGCACAAACGCGTTGTCCATTGACCTCAGCCCTTCACGAATGGGGGACCACCTTCGCGAATGCAACGTCCAACTCCACTGACTCACATCCTAACCCATCGCGAACGCGGGACATCTATCGTGAACGCGATGGTCAAAAACCTACAACACCAACAACAGTTTTTCTACAACTTTTTCCAACATGAAATGATCCGTTCAACCACCCGAAACTCAGCCGAGGCCCTCGGGACCTCAACCAAACATGACAACATATCACATAACATTATTCAAACTTGTTCCAACCTTCGGAACACTCAAGACAACATTGAAACACTAAAATTACATCTGATTCAAGCTTAAGAATTCCAAAAACATCAAAATTCCGCTTTCGATCAAAAAGTCTATCAAACCTCGTCTGAATGACCTAAAAAATTTCACACACGTCACAAATGATACAATGGACCTACTCCAACTTCCAGAATTCCATTCCGACCCCTATATCAAAATCTCACCTATCAACCAAAAAATGCCAAATTTCAATTTCGCCAATTCAAGCCTAACCCTTCCACGGACGTCCAAAATACATTCCGATCACGCTTCTAAGTCCCAAATCAGCTAACAGAGCTAACCAAATCATAAAAATTCCAATCCAAATCATATACTAACAAGCCAAAACTTGGTCAAACCTTTCAAATTTTAAGATTCAAACTGAGAACTGTTCTTCTAAATTCATTCTGATTACCCTGAAAACCAAAACCGACAATTTACATAAGTCATAATACATCACATAGGGCTGGTCATGCCCGAGAACTGGCGAGCAAAGTGCAAAAGCTCAAAACAACCGGTTAGGTCGTTACATCCTTCCCCACTTAAACATACGTTTGTCCTCGAACGTGCCCAGAGTTGTTCCAAAACCCATCAATCACTGAGAAACCTTACCATGCACATACCCGGGGGTGATCCCATGTCACCCTATCTCATATAGGTCCAATAACACAATGTAACTTTCGCAATCCAGCCTAGCCGATAAACTTTAGAACCACATTTCCACTTTTGAAATCATCTACAAGATTAGAATCTCACATTTATGCTCTGAATAAGCCCGAACAAGCTGTAATAAACCATACTTGCAACCTCAGATGCAATTACATGACATACCACATAACTCAAACACTCATAGCGATAACTCTTAATCACAGTAGTTGCTCAAAACATCTGAATTTCGATAATAAGCCTCTTATTAAATAAAGCTTCATTGCAACACTTCCGTATACTACCAATGATAAGAAAAACACATAGAAAGCGATAACCATTTCTCAGATCAACCATTCGTGAAGCCACTTCTCCCTTGGCAAGGACCATAACAAATTTTTGAGCCGAACATCGATATTATCCTTCCAACATGCTGAAACCGAATCTGTTTATATTCATTGTAGATCCCAACGATCTCATCTAATCTCACACAACTACTTTGGTGACATGACACATCAATACAATCTAAAACCACAACTCATGCAATCCGTGCACCAATAAGCAACAATCCGATCGTACTCAAATCATGAAAAATGACTCCAAAAAGAGAGTTGTACCACAAGCTCACCAGTACCACCATAATACAATGCTGGGAACCCATCACACGTCGTCGAGATAGAATACACGAATCTAACCCGAAGGGTCATACCTCCACATAACTTCGCTGTAATACGTGACCCTATCCAAACACTGGTCCACATGAAACACCTCAAGTCACTATGCTCAAAATCGACAACCACGCGCAATTTGATGTCTAGAACCAAAGAAAATCATCATAACCACGGTGAAACAATTGACATAACATTACACAAACACGAAAGGACACAACCGATACGCCATCTGCCGAGCAATACCCAATACTTTTCCTGCTCGAATACCACTGAGAGGCCCCAATAAATCTGCACCACATATGCCTATAACCAAAAAATCCTAATGCCTCGCAACACGGAAAGATAACTCATAGATATCCCCAGATCACTAATAAGCTCATTAACAATCGTATCAACACATCCCTCAACAATACAACTCGTAGTCAACCAAGCCGACTCGAGTTAGAACACACATCCATATTGGCCAACCAATGAACCCCTTGTTAAGAAGTTCCTGAAGCTACTCCTTCATCTTCTTTAACTCCGCCGGTGCCATACGATACGGTGCCCATCACCAAATCAATACCGAAATCAACAACCCTGTCTGGCGACATGCCCGGCAGCAGGAAACACATCCGAAAAATCCCTCACCACCGGAACTGAATTAATGGTAGAAGTCTCTACACTGACATCCGTCACGAAGGCCAAATAAGAAAGACAACCCTTCCCAACCATCCGCTGGGTCTTCAAAATGAAATCACCCTACTGGGAACATAACCTGTCGAACCTCGCCTCTCAATCCGTGGCATCCACGACATAGCCAACGCCGTCGCCTTAGCGCAACTATTCAGAATAACACGACACAGAGACAACCAGCCCATACCCAATATAATACAAAAATCTAGCATACTAAGCAATAAGGATCCAATCGGGTCTCCAAAACTCCAATAATTACCACACAAGACCGATATACGCGGTCCACAACCACGACCTAACTTGTTTATGAGAACTCCCAGTCTCCAAATCCATACAACACATGAATCACCATATCTGATCCCAACTCCACCGTCCGAATATACAACACACCTCTAATACCCAATCATCCCATGAGAGGTACTCCTATAATTCTTCTGTGCCACCAAGCAAACCCGAATATCAGCAGTCGATCCAACAAGAGAGTGCCGCAATACTAATGAAGTATCCTCAACTCAAACACATCGCCTTTTCTAAAATGTATACCCTCATCGAGCCACACCAATCAGTGATCTCATTTATCTAGTCATCTGAATTGTCCATGCTACCTAACAATTTGTGACCTTCCTTTCAAAACTAAACCGTGACCTTACACATGCAAATCTCAATCCTACACAACATACCGCATATACCATACCATCCCAGGATAAACATAAAAACTTCATATCCCTTTCGATCCACAAGCAACTACGTACTCAACTAGCCAAGAACTTTCCATTGATCCCATCTAGAAAAAAATCGCTATACATCACATGATCCTCACGCTCGTAGAAAATGTACATCTCTAACCGTGGTAGAAACCATCAAGAACTCTCTGAATTCCATTTGCACAAAACTGACAGACTGAATCCTTCTAACTCAACCAAGCTACGCAGGCTACTAAAACCCAAGAGCATTGCCGTGAAACACCTGCAGAAACTCATTACCTCATAAACATCCAAAGAACTAATCGTATCCTTACCATGCCGACCGACCTACTACCAAGCTATCCCATCTATCCAAGTTCCTTCTGATTTACCTTCAACCTGATACTTCTTCTTGCTATAACACCACAATTCCTCAACCCAGACTCACCACACAAGACCCAAGCATAAAACCACACCGTCTAAGGCACACAAGCCGCTGGTTACTCTCTTAAATATTCCCAAACGCACCACATTCAAAATACCTACCCTGAAGTGACTCCCTACGAACCCTAAAGACATTACCTTCACCTTCCTGATGCTGATATATAGAATCCCATAATGATATAGAAATACCATGAGTCTTGACACCCTCCAATGCAAACCTCAGTTTCTAGCAAAATATACAACTTGAAAATCTCCAATTATTACATGTAAAATTTTGAACCCATTAGAACCATTCTCGAGAGTCATCCACTCTACTCAAACCGCAATTAGACCGATCAAATGGACCGGACGACCTGTGCTCCAATAGCAGTCCAGCACCGCAGAATGTAACCTCACCTTAATGCAACCAAGCAACTTCCTGTTCTATGCACCGTTCATCTTTTACCAATAACAACTCAAGTCATTTAGTTATTCTCATACACTCATAAAGCATCACATAACCTTTATTGAAATTTCCTTTACCCGTGCCATCATCGGTCTCAACCTCCATAAGCCATAACTGATTCACCAGTACGCCTCCAACTGGAACCAACATTGCACATAACCGTGCAATTAACTGATCAATAGCAGACTCCCCCACTTAGCTCAAAGCCATAGATCAAAACGCACAATAATTCATAATGCATATACTCTATTACTGCCATAATATCATAGTGAGATTGAACTAAATCCTTCATAAGCTCATGCAACACATACCATCTAGTACTTAAATCTTCTGCAAATCTCGCATTCACCCTCGTAACAGTCAAGCCCACTCTCTTAAGCAACCCCAAATTTAAATTACAACACATATATTCACTGGTAACAGAGATCTTTCGATAAACAACATAAAGGATTACGCAAACTTCTAAACACTCCGCAGGAGATAACCCACCTGCTTCGCCTCAAACTAACATCTCTTTATACCCTTCCACTGTCATAAATATTATGCAGTCACTTAATCTTCCTGATTCTAAACTCATATCACAATGTGAAATCTACTTCACTTCTCGACTAGGCAACATGAAAATATCCTTCAACACGCCCACAACTCGGGCCATACATCAAATCACGATGGAAATCAAGCACCAGATAGTTCTTACTACCCCCAGGCAGACCCTTATCGTCTCATTCAAATCATATGAACACATATCGCGGCCATATCATACTCATCACATAGCCATCCAGTCATTACTCCCACTAATAGGGACACTATCGGACATGCAAATGCAAAAGCACGTGCTCACACAATCAACGCCTCAGTACTCAAGCTATAGGCAAAACCTGGCCTCAAGTCCTCCAGACTAGCCC
This sequence comes from Nicotiana sylvestris, assembly GCF_000393655.2. Lineage (NCBI taxonomy): Eukaryota > Viridiplantae > Streptophyta > Magnoliopsida > Solanales > Solanaceae > Nicotiana > Nicotiana sylvestris. Next base: position 130,110,563 of record NC_091068.1, read on the forward strand.
AACATCAATACACAAAGATCACACCTTGTCTCTCGATCAGGGAATCACAAGTCATTGATGCATATCTTATACTGAGCGCTCATGTGCACATATGAATGCGTGGAAGAAATTCAAAAAGTTACATTTCAAGTTGAATCAAGGACGCACGATAAGAATTCAAGAATGTGAATTTTTCCTAAAGGTTCTGTAGCCTCCCGAGGATAAGTACAGACGTCTCTGTACCGATCCGCGAGACTCTACTAAACCTGCTCATGACTCGTGAAACCTATGTAACCTAGGCTCTGATACCAACTTGTCACGACCCTAAAACCGACCCGGTCGTGATGGCACCTATTGTGAAACTAGGCTAGCCGACACAACTCCTGAATTTAACTGTTTAATCAATAAAAATCATTTTTATGCCTTTAATTAATCAAATATCTCATAATATAAGTCTAAATAAACAGTGCAGAATAAATACACAAGCCCGACATCGGGGTGTCACAAGTCACGAGCATCTACTAAGGTCTGAATACAATAAAGAGTCTAAAAATGTACTAAATACAGTCTAAGGAAGATAAGAGGGAGAAAAGCAGTGCTGCGAACGTCGGACAGCTACTCGGTAACTCCTATGACTCTGCCACTGAGAAATCAACACCCGCTACCTGGTTCAGAAATGCCTAAATCTGCACACAAGGTGCAGGGAGTAATGTGAGTACTCCAACTCCATAAGTAATAAAAGTAAATGAAAGCTGAACAGTAAGAAAACACGTAAACCACGTCATAACAGTACAACAAATGTAGATCATTTCCAAAGTAGTACACAAATCATTTACCTTGTAAATCAAGCTCAGTTTTAGTAAAAATCTTTTTAAAACAACTTTAAATGGTTTCAAACGAGTGATAAAACAGTGAGTATAAATGATAGAAAATGTAAACAACCTCTCGGGCAAAACATGTATCATAAACTGCTCCTCGGTCATAATATCAACAGAATCAACCCTTGGGGCTACCTCACAATCACTCGTAATCAGCCCCTCGACCATAACATGAATCAAGAACCGCCCCTCGGGCAAACATGGATCAAGAACACGCAACAACATGAAACAACAATAGCCCCTCGGGCTACATCATATCACTCATACTGGGTACCCGCATTCACTGGGGGTGTACAGACTCCGAGAGGGGCCCCTTACATCCCAAGAGCAATAACAAGCCATCTCGTGGCATAATCAAACAGGCTATCAGCCTCATATCAAGCCACCTCATGGCGTAACAAATCAGGCCCTCAGCCTCATAATCATAAATCAGTACCACCCTGCTGCGACGCGCAACCCGATCCCATAATATCCTCACAACACAGGCCCTCGGCCTCACTCAGTCAGAAATCTCTCATGCCACTTGGGCGACAATAAAACATGATACTCAGCTCAAAATATCATTTAAAATATCAAAAATGGAGTAAATATGGCTGAGTTATGAAAACAGTAGAATACAGCATGACTGAATACAAATATGAAGTCAAAATAGTGAGGAATAGTAGTAAAAATCCCGTAAGGGTCCAAAACAGTTGGCATTTAACCCAAATATGGCATTCAGCACAAAACATGGTAATAATTTCCAAACACAATGATAGCAAACAATTTTCAATCAAATACGCAGTTTAATAGTCATACGAGACGGACTAAGTCACAATCCCCAATGGTGCACAACCCCACGCTCGTCATCTAGCGTGTGTGTCACCTCAAAGTAGCACAACATTGTGAATTTCGGGATTTCATACCCTCATGACGAATATTTACAATCATTACTTACCTCAATCCGGTCCAAACTCTAGCCCGCAATGCCCTTGCCTCTCGACTCGGTCTCCAAATGCTCCAAATCTAACCAAATACAGATTTATACCATCAAAATATTCTAAGAGAACAAAGCCCACTCGAAAATAACTAATTTACATCAAAAATCTCGAAATTGGCCAAACCCGACCCCCGGACCACATCTCGGAATCCAATAAAAATCACATCAATAGAATCCATATCCTCTCACGAGTCTATACATACAAAAATCATCAAAATCCAACATCAAATACCCATTCAAATCCCCAAAAGAAATTTCAAACTTTTCTCCATTTTTCCCCAATTTCCACTCTATTTTCTCAAATTAAATGATGAAATTCAAGACTAAATCATGGAATTAAACCAAATATAAGTGAAGAATACTCACCCCAATTGGTCCACTGAAAATCTCCTCAAATTTCACCTTCTCCCGAGCTCTCTAATGGTTTTTGTGATATTGGACTTAAACCCTCGATTTCCAAATATAATTTGTCTGCCCAGATATTTTCTTCATCGCGAAAGCGGCAGCACCTTCGCGTTCGCGAAGTACAAAGCTTCACTGACCAAAATTCCTTCTACACGAATGCGAGGACCCTTTCACGAACGCGATGCACAACTGGCTCACCTCTTCGCGAACGCGACCTCTACTACGCGAACGCATAGAACAAATGCCTTGGGGTCCCAGCTATTCCACTTCCTCTATGCGAACGCGACAAAACCCTCGCGAACGTGTTGACCACTGACCTCAGCCCTTCGGGAACGCGGGATCACCTTCGCGAACGTGAAGGACAACTCCACTGCCTCACATCCTAACCCTTCGTGAACACGGGACATCCATCGCGAACACAAAGGTTAAAAACTTGCAACACCAATAGCAGTTTTTCTGCAACTTTTTCCAACATGAAATGATCCGTTCAACCACCCGAAACTCACCTGAGGCCCTCGAGACCTCAACCAAACATTCCAACATATCCCATAACATCATTAAAACTTTTTCCAACCTTCGGAACGCTCAAGACAACATCAAAACACCAAAATTACATCGGATTCAAGCCTAAGAATTCCATAAACGTCCAAATTCCGCTTTCGATTAAAAAGTCTATCAAACCTCATCCGAATGACCTGAAATTTTGCACACACGTCACAAATGACACAATGGACCTACTCCAACTTCCTAAATTCCATTCCAACCCCTATATTAATATCTCACCTATCAACCAGAAAACGCCAAAATTCCAATTTTGCCAATTCAAGCCTAAACCTTCCACAGACCTCTAAAATACATTCGGATCACGCTCCTAAGTCCCAAATCAACTAACAGAGCTAACCAAATCATAAAAATTCCAATCCATATCATATACTAACAAGTCAAACCTTTCAAATTTTAAGCTTCAAACTGAAAACTATTCTTCCAAATTCATTCTGATTACCCTGAAAACCAAAACCGAAGATTTACATAAGTCATAATACATCACATAGGGCTGGTCATGCCCGAGAACTGGCGAGCAAAGTGCAAAAGCTCAAAACGTCCGATCGGGTCGTTACAAAATGCAAAACCCGATTTTGTCCGAATTGCCGGTGTTTTCGAAGGTCAACAACCTTGACGGACTCCGATTGAGCTGAAATTTGGTGGGTCCATTGAAAACGACGTGGTGAGAAAAACTTACTGCATGAGCAGTAAATCATGGTGTTTTTCGGCATTTTGAGGTCATTTGGACTGTGGTTTGGACGTTTTTCTATTTTCTAGAAATTATTTCTTAATAATATTAATTCGTTTTCAATTCAATGGTGGTAAGGGTGGCTCCCTATGGACTCCATTGTTAAATACTAGTGATATAATGGGTTTACACATTGGCTATTAGTAAATAGAGTTGTTGTTGTATTAAATTCAATAATAGAGGTGTAGGATTTTATTGACTAGGTCTTACGACGTATACTTGATATAATTATTTTGTAAGAAAGTAAAACCATCTATTTGGTATCCTCTATGACTAATTATTGGTGCATTTGACATATTTGTGCATATTTTTTTTTTCAAATTTTAGTTTATGTTTTCATGCCCTACGTGATTACTAGTATTGGATTTTCGATGAAAAATTTTGTTCTCTGGTTGGAGGTTGTAATTAAGTGAAATATGATAGTATTTGGAATGAGTTTTATATTATTGGCATGGCTTTCAAGATGTGGTCCATAATCTGCCATTAAATAGTTTTATGAGCTACATGTATCTTCACTCGTAAATTGAGAATTTTGTGAGTAATTATAACGACCCAACTGGTCGTTTTGCCTTTTAGAACCCTGTTCCCTTAAATAAAACTTTCCGCGCTTGCTTTAACTAATTTACGACTTGCGGGGATGGTTGGTTCGGGATTTGGAAGAGTTTGAAGTGAAATATGCCCATTTGATTCCTTAGGATTTTCTTAAAAGGATAAGTTTGACTTTGGTCAACATTTTGAGCAAACGGACTCGGATTCATGATTTGACGGTCTCGAAGGGTCTATAGAAAAATATGGGACCTGGGCGTATGCCCAGAATCGAATTCCGAGGTCCCTAGCCCGAGTAATGAAATATTTTATTAGAAATTGTTAATCTGAATATTTAAAGATTTAAAGAAACTAATTAATGATTGATCCCATGGGTATCGGGCTCGCATGTTGGTTCCAGAGCCCGGTACAGGTTCGATGTAACATTTAAGACTTGCCCACAAATTTGGTGTCAATCCGAGTAGTTTAAGGGCTTTCCGGCTCGTTAGAGGAAAATTAAGAACTTGAAGTACATAAGTTTGATTCAATTAGTTTTAAGGGGTGATTCTTAGATTTAGAGTTGTTTCGGGCATTCCGAAAGTTCGAGTAGGTCCGTTTCATGATTTCAGACTTGTCGGTATTTTTGGGCGGGGCGCAGAAGCCCTGAGCGTCAATCGGACGAGGCTCGAGTGAAGATGGAATTTTTGAGAAGTGCTGAAGCATCTGCTTCTGTCATAACTGCACCTGCAATTGGTTGACCGCAGGTGCGAGACCGCAGAAGTGGTCCTCCTATCGCAGATGCGGCCAAGGCAGGCCAGGCCAGGAACCACAGGAGCAGCTCCCAAGCCGCAGAAGCGGTCCCAGCCCGCCTGGCCCATTTTTGCAGATGCGGTCTCTTCCTCGCAGAAGCGGGACCGCATCTGACCGCGGATGCAAAAATTACTGAAGCAGTGAGCTTTATTTAATACGGGTTCTAAGTTATTTTTACAACTTTTCACTCCTCCATTGGCGATTTGGGGAGCTTTTGAGAGAAGACTTCCACCTAGCATTTTGAGGTAAGTTTATCCCACTAATCCTTAGTTTAAATCTTGTGTCTTAGGTAGATTAAACACTAGAATTTAGGTAAAATCAAGGGGTTAGAGCAAAACCTAGGGTTTTAATAAAAGTTAGATTTAACCACGAAATTTATTATAAAATGAATTATAAATCATATATTATTGATCCTTAGGTTATAGAGAACAACTTCCATCGAAAAATTTCAGAATCCGGGCACGTGGGCCCGGGGTCAAATTTTAGGAAAACTCGTATTGAGAATTGGGAAATTTCTTAAATAGCTAGAATACGATCTTGTGAGCTTATAATGACTAGTTCCTACTTCATTTAACTAGTTTTGGATCGTTCGGTTCCAAATTGAGAGTTTGGGCTCGTTCTCGGCATTTGGAAGTATACTTGGAGCGAGGTGAGTCTCCTTTCTAACCTTGTAAGAGGGAATTGTCCCCATAGGTGTAATAAAGTAATTAATTGCTACTATATACGGGGTCTACGTACACACTAGGTGACGAGGGTCCTTGCGTAGCTACTTTTATGTTAAGTTCGGGTAGTCTAGGACCCAAAAGCATGCTCTATGTGATATTCTTATAACTTGATGTTTAATTCGAATTCGTATAAATCATGTTGATCAAGGTAATGAGACTAGTAAGAGGAACCTTATCTTCCTTGACCTTTTTAAAGAGAAATTGAATATTTCTGGAATAACTGCTTCTCAGATATATACTATTGTCTGCTTGTTAATGAATCTATTTATATTTTGACCATGTTGCACGTGTGATTCGCTAGTGGGGTAATAGATGTATCTATGGTTCGTGTTGTTCGACTCTCGGCAGTGCACAATTTACTTTTATGTTGGATCGGGCCGTATGTCCCTCGGTGTTACTTGCGCATGCTTTACTTAGTATTTTTTTTGTCAACTGAGCTTTGTATATGCCTTGAAACGTAAATGGATACCCATGATATTATCTGGAAAAAGAACTATTATTCCTTGCCATAAAATGTTAATAAATTGTGATATCCATGCTTAGTATAAATTCTTTCTCATATTATTTGATCCTAATAAGTATCAAGTCGACCTCTCGTCTCTACTTCTTCGAGATTAGACGGGATACTTACGGGGTACATATTGTTTATGTACTCATACTACATTTCTGTACTTAATTGTATAGGATTTGAGGCAGATATCTCTGGCTATCAGTCTAGTGCGCATCCCTGAGCAGATTTCGAGACTTCTACAGTGAGTTGCTTCCCTTCCCATGCCGTTCAGCAGCCTGAAAGAGTCTCTCTTATGTATTTTTGCTGTCTATTCTGTTTCGGACAGTAGGATAGTGTGATTCTTTTATATATTCTACTAGTTGCCCACAACTTGTAACACCAGGTCTTGTCACACACATTAGTAGACTATTATTTTGGGATTGTATGATTATTTTTGGCTTTACTGATTATTTCTGATTTTTATTTCAACTTAAGGAATCATTGCAACTATTTTGGGTAATAGAAAATGAGAACTTATTTAGTATTTTCCGCGTTGTCTTGCCCGGCAATGGTGTTGGGCGCCATCATGACCTATTATGGAAATGGTCGTGACAGTAATAAATAGTTACTACTAAAGTGGTTTGTTTATTTGAACTCATGGAAAATTTTTAATAAATTTGTACATGTGAAATTATGCCTATTCATGGATAGAGCTTATGATTAATAAGTAGGATCCACAAAATGGTCTATTTATTTGAGTCATTAAAATCTGCTTAATGTACCATGTGAAAATTATCCTTGATAAATCTACATTAGTGGTGGAGGTTCTTAACTAGAAAAAGAGTTTTATCTTTGTGTGCTAGTGAGACCAACTCCACCCATGAGAAGAGATATTGGGGTTTTTGTCGAACGAGAGAAAATATAATATCTTAGGTTCTTGTGTAATTAATAAAAGGATAATTTATTGCAAAAGGAGATATTATGTATCATAGAAATAGGAAGAACATAATATATGCCTTGAGCTCATAGTATAATAAGGAGAATGGAAATCAATATCATATTTATTTTAATTCATGAAACTGCTTAAAACGATTATTCTCTGAGTTTGGTTACAGGCTGGTGGTCATGAATTTGATGAATCCCGATTGAACTGAAACTTAGTAGGTTCATCGAAAACGATTTAGTGAGAAAAACTCACTGCTTTGCGATGAATCATGACTTTTTCGGCATTTTGAGGTCGTTTAGATGGGTTTTCAAGCAGTTTATTAAATTGAATTTGTTATAAATATGAAATATATATCGGCTATATTTGTGTTAAATATGAAACGTGATGATTTAACTTGATATGTAGCAAGAATGCAAATCACATAGATTTAATCCTAAATATGCCAAAAATAATTTATTCAAATTTGGTCTAGTTTTTGGCGATCGTGAATTTCACGATCGCCGAATGACCTAAAATTTGGTACGATCATCAGAAACGATTAGTTAAGAAGAACTCACTTCTATGCAGTTAATCACATCGTATTTTGACGATTCAGGATCGTTTATATGAGTTTTTTGGAAGTTTGGCGGATTCAATATGATTTACATACGAAAAGTCATTCTTTCTATCATATTATTTATGTCTAATCTGGAACATGATAACACATGTTGATTTGACATGAATTGTTATATGATAAGAATGTAGGTCATATTTTAAATTCTTAAAAAATTCTTAAAATGGTAATTTTCCAAATGTGGTTGCAATTTCTGGAGATTGTGATTTTAACGATATCACAATTTCTGGTTGCAATATCCGATTGATCTAAAATTTGGCAGGTTTATCAAAAATAGTATAGTGAACAATACTCACTGCTATACAGTGAAAAACGTTAATTTTAGTACTTTAAGATTGTTTAAATGGGATTTTGAGCATTTTTTTTAATTATGGAACTTAATCCTTAGAGAAAGTTTGTGGTTGTGATAAAGTGGTGATAGGAATTAACCCCTATGGTCTCCATTTTTTATTTATAGTGAGATAATAAATTTATGTGTTGAAATTAGGTCTTCCTCTATATCGAATAAATTTATTATGAACTCACTGGATATAGTTGCTAGTTATTGATAACCTGTATTAACTCTCTATTTGAGTTTAAAGGTTTGAATCAATTTTGTAACTAAAATACAATCATAATTAAGTGGTGATAGAAATACGTTTCTATGGTCTTCCACTATTAATTTCAAGTGAGTAATAAATTTACGCGTTGACTTTAGGTATTGCTCCATATCGGATAAACTTATTGTAAGCTCACTAGGTGAAATACTAGTAATTGATATCATGTACTTATTCTCCATCTGAGTATACATGTTGGATCAATAGAACTAGAGATATTAATTATGATGTTCACTTGACTTAAATTAACAGTATACTCTCTATCTAAGTTGGGTCTGTTTTAATTATTGAAGTGAATAATCTGGCATTACATATGTATGTTGCATGAGTAGTTCTTTTTCCACCGAAATTTCTATTCAAGATGCATGACATATATGTGTAGTGTGTTTAAAAATTTTGTATTAAAAGGTTATATACTATTGACTGAAAATAATAGTATACTCTCCATCTAAGTTGATTCTATTTATTTTTGGATTGTATAATTCTTGCATTATATAATATACTTTGCATAAATGATTCTTTTCTCATTGAAATTTATTATTCGAAATGCATGTATGTATATAAATATTGAATGCAGTCTGAATTTTACTATTCAGTGTTTTGACTTATTATGATCTATTTACTGTTTTTATCTCAACTTCACAATAATTTTATGCAATTTGTCGTATTACTTGTTAAAATTTTCTTTTAGTGATAAGACATTAATTTAAAGGATGCAATTTTTTTCCATTTTGTTAGAAAAAATTTAATTCCGGTTTCTGGACAAAATAAGAGATGGATATTTATTTTATTTTTCGAATAACTCTTGAGTTATTGATCTTATGGTACATGAATGCATGACCTTGTTATTGTATATTAATGTCTTTCCTGAACAGAACAATATTAGTCTACCTCATAAGAGAATATGTTCTTCAAAATTAAGTAAAACTTATCTGTTCACTTTTGTCTAAGTCATATTAATCTAGATAGGATTTCAAGTTGGTCAAGGATGGACCTTAAGGTTTGTTGAAAGTAGAGGTACTACCAACTTGTAGATCCTGTTTGGAAGGAAATTTTACATCACTTGTGTTGCAATGAAATTCTACATTCCAAGGCCTTAAAAACTTCCCTTAGCACCACCTCGATTTGCGCGCACAATCCGGGCGCGTAGCCGGAAAGCTTAAATATGAAAATCTATGAAAAATGATAAGATTTGACTGTAAAATGAATAAATTTGACTTCGGTCAACGTTTTGGGTAAACGAACCCGGACCCGTGATTTGACGGTCCTGGAGGGTCCGTAGGAAAATATGGGACTCCGGCGTATGCACGGAATAGGATTCCGAGGTCCCAAGCCCGAGAAACAAATTTTATAAAGAAAATTATTTTCTGAAATTGTTTAAAGAAATTTGAAATGAAATTTGCTTAGAACATGGTGGTATTGGGCCTGTATTTTGGTTCCGGTGCCCGGTACAGGTCTTATATATGATTTAAGATGTTTTTGTGGAATCTGGTGAAAAACGGATGTCATATGACGTGATTCGGACTTAAATCGCAAAATTGATATTTAATGAAGCTTTGAGAAAATTTCATTGATCTCGAGATTTAATTTGATGTTCATGATGTTATTTTGATGATTTGATTACACGAATAAGTCCGTAGGATATTTTTGAGGTTTTGTGTGCGTTTGGTTTGGAGTTCCGAGGGCTCGGGTGAGTTTCGGGTAGGTTCCGAGATGTCTTAGGCTTAAAAACTGAGCTGTTGTAGATTCAGAGAGGTGGAGGACCTCTGAACAGGCCAGTGCGGTCCGCACGATATGGACTGCTGCCGCGGAGAGCCCTGTGCGGCCGCACTAGTTTTGGAGCGGTCCGCGGTGAAGAATAATTCACTAGTCCGACATCGGAAGCCTATATCTTTTGATCTACATGGAATTTTGAGAAGATTTAAAAACACAAATTGTAGCCCTTTGTGTTTAGTTTCCAGAAAGGTAAAGAAATCACAATTTGGACATCTGTAGAGAACTTTATGGCCACAATACAAAGACCTATCACTGTAGAACACAGGAAGCCAATGCGGCCGCAGTTGATTTTGTGCGGTCCGCACAGGGCATCCGAGGGCAGTATATTTAGACGGGATTTTCAGTTAATTTTCATTTTTAAGACCCCAAAAACATAAGAGGCAATTTTTCAAACAACCTTTCTTCTCCAAATCAATTGTAAGTCGTTTTTAACTAGTTTTCTTCAATCATTAACATCTTTTAACATGATTTCAACTTCAAATCAATGATTTTCATGGGGGAAATTAGGTGTTTTGGGTAGAACCTAGGTTTTTCAAAAATTGGGAATTTGGACCTCGATTTGAGGTCCAATTTCAATACAAATTACATATTTGAGCTCGTGGGGGAATGTGTAATCGGGTTTTGGTTCGAACCTCGGGTTTTGACAACGTGGGCCCGGGGGAGATTTTGACTTTTTGGGTAAAACTTTGGAAAACTCATTTTCATGCATTCAAATTGATTCATTTAGTGTTTATTGATGTAACTAAGTAACTTGTGACTAGATACGAGCGAATTGGCAGAGGAATCATGGGGTAAAGCTATAATTGAAACTTGAGTTGTGTTCGAGGCATCGAGGTAAGTGTTCGGTCTAACCTTAGCTTTAGGGATTAGGAGTTGAGTCCTATTTGTTAGTTGCTTTTTGTTGAGTACGACGTATAGGCATGGTGACGGGCATCTATACGTTGGAGTCGAGCATGATCGTGAGTCTTAAATTGATAGTTGTTGTGTTCTTAAATGTTACTACGGATGCTTTAATTGATGATTCTCGATATTGAGCAAAGATTTAGTTTATTCTCGTGGATTTTATTCATGATTGAGTATTGGTAATAATTGAGCTGAGTAGAAGTTGAGTTAGGATTGGTTATAGCTGATTCTCCCTTGCCGGGATGATTATTTCGATATTTTTGCTCCCTTGCCGGGAAGTTATTATATTGCTTTTGTTCCCTTGCCGGAATTCCTTGTGATTTTATGGTGGCTTGTAAATGGGAGCGGGTAGTATGCCTACCACAAGATATGATGAAATGGGAGCGGGTGGTACGCCTACCACAAGATATGATGAAATGGGAGCGGGTGGTACGCCTACCACGAGGTTTGATGAAATGGGAGCGGGTGGTACGCCTATCACGAGTTTTGATGAAATGAGAACGGGTGCTACGCCTACCACGAGATTTAATGAAATGGGAGCGGGTGGTACGCCTACCACAAGATATGAGAAATGGGATCGGGTTGCACGCCTGCAGTAAGATATAAACTGAAAGTGAAATTTGCCTTTATTTACCTTATCCTTGTTAGAAGTTAAATTTTGGTTTCCTTATAATTTTATTGAGATTCTGCCTTATCTGTTATTCCCCGAAGCATGTTTCCCCTCCCCAGTTTTAATTGTTTGTTTCTGTTTATCTTTTAGTTGTATATATATACATAACTGCACAGGTTTATCTTGAGTCTGGTCCTAGCCTCATCACTACCTCGCCAGGGTTAGGCCAGACACTTACCAGCACATGAGGTTGGTTGTGTTGATGCTACACTCTGCACTTATATGCATATACAGGAGCAGCACTTGGTCAGCAGTGGTAGGGGAGCCAGCCTTCAGTCCACCGAGACACCGAGGTAGCCCTGCAGGCGTCCGTAGGCCTGGCATCTCTTCTATCCATTTAGATGTTCTGTTTTCTTTTGTATCCGAGACAGACTATATTTCCTTTTTTAGACACTTGTATGTTGCATTCCTAGACAGTCCGTGAATGTTGTGACATCAGTTTCTGGGTAGAGATATATGTTGGATTTTTATTCGTATCGGTTTTGGTATAATATTTATCTAAGTCTTCCGCTTAAATTTCATCTTTTATCATTATTTAAATGTTGATTACCTGCTAATTTAATTGGTTAAAAAGGCTAAAATGAAAGAGGTTGAATTTTCCGCATTTCGTGGCCTGCCTAGCTTCTATGAGTAGGCGCCATCACGACTCCAGGGGGTGGAAAATCCGGGTCGTGACAAGTTGGTATCAAAGCTCTAGATTACATAGGTCTCACAATTCATGGACACGCTCAGTAGAGTCAAAGGGATCGATACAGAGATGTCTGTATTTATCCCCTAGAGGCTACAGGGTTAGGAAAAACTTCACATTCATTCTTTCTTGTCGTGCAGTTTGTTTCTCAATGCTAATTGAATTTCTACTCTGTTCTTTTGCAGATGGCGAGAACACGCGTTTCCTTATCCACCGCTCAGCAGCCCAAGCCCCCAGCAGCAGCTTCCACGAGGGGCAGAGGGCGAGGCCAAGGCAGGGGCAGAGCTCAGCCCCGAGCAGCAGCACTAGTGACGGAGCCTCAGGTTGATTTTGATGAGGAGGTTCTAGCCCCAACAGTTCCGGTGGGCCCATCTCAGGTCCCAAAGGGGTTTATTGCTACACCAATTCTTCAGGATTCTCTGGTCCGATTAGTGGGACTTATGGAGAGTGTCACCCTGGGCAGGCTTACTTCCTGTAGCACCAGCCGTCTCTCAGGCTGGAGGAGGGGCCCAAACTCCTGCTACTCGCACTCCGGAGCAGGTAGCTCCCCAGATTCAGACTCCAGTGGTTCAATCAGTTGGAGTAGTTCAGCCGGGTGTGGTAGCTCAGACCGACGATGGAGCGACTATGTATGCCGATGCTTTGTGGAGGCTGGATAGGTTCACCAAGCTCTTCACTTCTACCTTCAGCGGTGCATCGACTGAGGATCCCCAGGATTACCTAGACAGCTGCCACGAGGTTCTTAGGAACATGGGTATTAGTGAGACCAATGAGGTCGATTTTGCTACGTTTCGCTTGTCTGGATCCACCAAGACTTGGTGGAGGGATTATTGCTTAGCTAGACCAGCCGGATCGCCAGCCTTGACTTGGGAGCAGTTCACATAGTTATTTCTGGAGAAGTTTCTCCCCATTACTTAGAGAGAGGCCTATCAGAGGCAGTTTGAGTGCATCCAGCAGGGTTCCATGACTGTCACCCATTATGAGACTAGGTTCATCGACTTAGCTCATCATACTCTTGTCATACTACCTACCGAGAGAGAGGGTGAGAAGGTTTATTAATGGTCTTATTCAGCCGATTTGTCTTCAGATGGCTAGGGAAACTGGGAGTGAGATATCTTTCCAGAAGGCGGCCAATATGGCCAGGAGAGTGGAGATGGACCTATCATAGGGAGGTGGTCATGGGTCAGATAAGAGGCCCCATTATTTAGGCAGATTCAGTGGTACCTCGTCTAGAGGTAGAGATTCATATGGTAAAGGCCATCCCACTAGGCCTTTCCAGTCAGCACCCCAGGTTTCTCATGGTGCGTTAGGTAGCCGTGGTCCTTAGATGCAGTATACTGATCAGCAACCCTACAGTGCGCCACCAGCACCTAGCAGTGCACCACCGCTTCAGAGTTTCCAGGATCGTTAGCCCCAGCAGCCGAGGGCTTATTTTACATGTGGCGACACGAGGCAACCCTCGAGCTTCGAGCAGTTCTCTGCATCAGGGTTCCCGTGCTATGGTTCAGGCACCAAGTGTCCCACAGGCCGCCCAGCCAGCTAGAGGTGGGGGTATAGGTGCTAGAGGTGGAGGTAGAGGTGCTAGAGGTGGAGCTCAAGCCGCTAGAGGTAGAGGCCAGCCAGCTACAGGGCATCCCAGAGATGTAGTTCAAGGTGGTGGGGCCCAGCCCCGATGTTATGCTCTCCCAGCCAGGCTCGAAGCTGAGGCTTCAGATGCAGTTATTACAGGTATGGTTCTAGTTTGTGATAGAGATGCTTCAGTGTTGTTTGATCTAGGGTCTACATACTCGTATGTGTCATCTTATTTTGCACCGTATTTGATCATACCAAGTGATTCATTGAGTATTCATGTTTATGTGTCTACACTGATGGGTGATTCTATTATGGTCGATCGAGTCCATCGTTCTTGTGTTGTGGTGATTGGGGGTCTTGAGACTCGTGTAGATTTGTTACTTTTAGATATGGTTGATTTCAATGTTATATTGGGAATGGACTGGTTATCACCTTACCACGCTATCTTGGATTGTCATGCCAAGACTATGACCTTAGCTTTACCGGGTATGCCTCGTTTAGAGTAGAGAGGGACTCCTAGTCATTCTACCCGCAGTGTTATCTCGTATGTGAAGGCTCGCCGTATGGTCGAGAAGGGATGTTTGACCTATTTGGCATATGTTCGTGATTCCAGTGCTGAGGTTTTATCTATTGATTTTGTGCCAGTTGTTCATGAGTTCCCTGAGGTATTCCCTTCAAACCTACCGGGTATGCCACCCGACAGTGATATTGACTTTTGCATTGATTTGGCTCCGGGCACTCAGCCCATTTCTATCCCGCCGTATTGTATAGCCCCGCCTGAGTTGAAAGAGTTGAAGGAATAGTTGTAAGAATTGCTTGAGAAGGGTTTTATTAGACCCAGTGTTTCGTCTTGGCGTGCGCCGATGTTGTTTGTTAAGAAGAGGGATGGGTCGATGAGAATGTGTATTGATTACCGGCAGTTGAACAAGGTTACGATCAATAATAAGTATCCATTGCCAAGGATTGATGATTTGTTTGATCCCCATTTGTGTGTCCTTAAAGACACGGTGCAACGCGGAGGTGCCAAGCAGGTTACCTTAGATGATGGAGTTTTGAGATTGCAGGGTCAAGTGTGTGTGCCAAATGTGGATGGGCTTCGGGAGTTGATTTTAGAGGAGGCCCATAGATCCCGATACTCTATTCATCTGGGTGCCACGAAGATGTATCAGGATTTGCGACAGCATTATTTGTGGCACAGAATGAAGAAGGATATTGTTACATATGTGGCTCAGTGTTTAAATTGTCAGCAGGTTAAGTATGAGCATCAGAGGCCTGGTGGTTTATTTCAGAGGATTGAGCTTCCCGAGTGGAAGTGGGAGCAGATCACTATGGACTTTGTTGTTGGACTCCCGCAGACTCGGAAGAAGTTCAACACAGTATGGGTCATTGTTGATAGGCTGACCAAGTCAGCGCATTTCATTCCTGTGTCAGTCTCCTATTCATCCGAGAGGTTAGCTGAGATCTATATCTGGGAGATTGTTCGTCTTCATGGTGTGCCCGTGTCTATCATTTCTGACCGAGGTACGCAGTTTACCTCGCGTTTCTGAAGAGCAGTTCAGCGAGAATTGGGCACTTAGGTTGAGTAGAGTACATTATTTCATCCTCAGATGGACGGGCAGTCCGAGTGGACTATTCAGATTTTGGAGGATATGCTCTGAGCTTGTATCATTGACTTTGGGGGTTCGTGGGATTAGTTCTTACCTTTAACAGAGTTTGCATACAACAATAGCTACCAGTCGAGTATCCAGATGGCTCCTTATGAGGCTTTATATGGTAGGCGGTGTTGATCTTTGGTTGGATGGTTTGAGCCAGGAGACGCTCGGTTGTTGGGTACGGATCTGGTTCAGGAGGCCTTAGACAAGGTTAGGATTATTCAGGATAGGCTTCATACAGCTCAGTCCAGGCAAAAGAGTTATGCAGACCGCAAGGTTTGAGATGTGGCTTTTATGGTCAGTGAACGGGTATTGCTCCCAGTGTCTCCTATGAAGGGCGTGATGAGATTTGGGAAGAAGGGCAAGCTTAACCCTAGGTTTATTGGCCCGTTTGAGATTCTTGATCGAGTGGGAAAGGTGGCTTATAGACTTGCTTTGCCGTCGAGCTTATCAGTCGTGCATCCAGTGTTTCATGTGTCCATGCTTCGTAAGTATCACGACGATCCATCCCACGTGTTAGATTTTAGCACTATCTAGTTGGACAAGGACTTATCTTATGAGGAGGAGACAGAGGCTATTCTAGACCGGTAGGTTCGTCAGTTGAGATCGAAGAGTTTTCCTTCTGTTCGTGTTTCGTGGAGAGGTCAGCCTCCTGAGGCATCGACCTGGGAGTCTGAGTCCGATATGTGGAGCCGTTATTCCCATCTTTTCCCTGACATAGGTACTTCCTTCTTCTGTCCGTTCGAGGACGAACGGTTGTTTTAGAGGTGGAGAATGTGATGACCCAAAAGGTCATCACTTGTGTTGCAATAAATTCTACGTTCCAAGGCCTTAAAAATCTCCCTTAGCACCACCTCAATTTGGGCGCGCAGTCCGGGTGCGTATCCGGAAAGCTTAAATATGAAAATTTGTGAAAATGATAAGTTTTGACTGTAAAATGAATAAATTTGACTTCGGTCAACATTTTGGGTAAACGGACCCAGACCCGTAATTTGAAGGTCCTAGAGGGTCCGTAGGAAAATATGGAACTCGGGCGTATGCCCGAAATAAGATTCCGAGGTCCCAAGCCCGAGAATTGAATTTTATAAAGAAAATTATTTTCTGAAATTGTTTAAAGAAATTTGGAATAAAATTTGCTTAGAACATGTGGTATCGGGCATGTATTTTGGTTCCGGTGCCCGGTACAGGTCTTATATATGATTTAAGACATTTCTGTGGAATCTCGTGAAAAACGGATGTCATATGACGTGATTCGGACTTAAATCGCAAAATTGATATTTAAAGAAGCTTTGAGAAAATTTCATTGATCTCGAGATTTAATTTGATGTTCATGATGTTATTTTGATGATTGATTACACGAATAAGTCCGTAGGATGTTTTTGAGATTTTGTATGTGCTTGGTTTGGAGTTTCGAGGGCTTGAGTGAGTTTCGGGTAGGTTCTGGGGTGTCTTATGCTTAAAAACTGAGCTGTTGCAGGCTCAGAGAGGTGGAGGACCTCTGAACAGGCCAGTGCGGTCCGCACGATATGGATTGCTGCCGCGGAGAGTCCTGTGCGGCCTCACTAGTTTTGGTGCGGTCCGCGGTGAAGAATAATTAACTGGTCTGACTTCGGAAGCCTATATCTTTTGATTTACAAAGGATTGTGAGATGATTTAAAAACTTAAGTTGTAGCCTTTCGTGTCTAGCTTCCAGAAAGATAAAGAATTCACAATTTGGACATCTGTAGAGAAAGTTATGGCCAAAATACTAAGACCTGTCATTGAAGAACATAGGAAGCCAATGCGGCCGCAGTTGATTTTGTGCGGTCCGCACAAGGCATCTGAGGGCAGTATATTTAGACGGGATTTTAAGTTATTTTTCATTTTTTAAGACCCCAAAAACATAAGAGGCAATTTTTCAAACAACCTTTCTTCTCCAAATCAATTGTAAGTCATTTTTAACTAGTTTTCTTCAATCATTAACATCTTTTAACATGATTTCAACTTCAAATCATTGATTTTCTTGGGGAAAATTGGGTGTTTTGGGTAGAACCTAGGTTTTTCAAAAATTGGGAATTTGGACCTCGATTTAAGGTCCGATTTCAAAAAAAAATTACATATTTGAGCTCTTGGGAGAATGGGTAATCGGGTTTTGGTTCGAACCTCGGGTTTTGACCATGTGGGTTCGGGGGAGATTTTGACTTTTTGGGTAAAACTTTGGAAAACTCATTTTCATGTATTCAAATTGATTTATTTAGTGTTTATTGATGTAATTAAGTAACTTGTGGCTAGATACGAGCGAATTGGCGGAGGAATCAAGGGGTAAAACTATAATTGAAACTTGAGTTGTGTTCGAGGCATCGAGGTAAGTGTTCGGTCTAACCTTAGTTTCAGGGATTAGAAGTTGAGTCCTATTTGTTAGTTTCTTCTTGTTGAGTACGACGTATAGGCATGGTGACGGGCATCTATACGTTGGAGTCGAGAATGACCGTGAGTCTTAAAATGATCGTTGTTGTGTTCTTAAATGTTACTACAAATGCTTTAATTGATGATTCTCGATATTGAGCAAAGATTTAGTTTATTCTCGTGGATTTTATTTATGATTGAGTATTGGTATTAATTGAGCTGAGTAGAAGTTGAGTTAGGATTGGTTATAGCTGATTCTCCCTTGCCTGGATGATTGTTTCGATATTGTTGCTCCCTTGCCGGGAGGTTATTATATTGCTTTTGTTCCCTTGCCGGGATTCCTTGTGATTTTATGCTAGCTTGTAAATGGGAGCGGGTGGTACGCCTACCACAAGATATGATGAAATGGGAGCGGGTGGTACGCCTACCACACGAGGTTTGATGAAATGAGAGTGTGTGGTACGCCTACCACGAGATTTAATAAAATGGGAGCGGGTGGTACGCCTACCACAAGATATGAGAAATGGGATCGGGTTGCACTCCTGCAACAAGATGTAAACTGAAAGTGAAATTTGCCTTTATTTACCTTATCCTTGTTAGAAGTTAAATTTTGGTTTCCTTATAATTTTATTGAGATTCTGCCTTATCTGTTATTCCCTGAAGCATGTTTCCCCTCCATAATTTTAATTTTTTGTTTCTGTTTATTTTTTCGCTGTATATATATATACATAACTGCACAGGTTTATCTGGAGTCTGGTCTTAGCCTCGTCACTACCTCGCCGGGGTTTGGCCAGACACTTACCAGCACATGGGGTTGGTTGTGCTGATGCTACACTCTGCACTTATGTGCAGATACAGGAGCAGCGCTTGGTCAGCAGCTGTAGGGGAGCTAGCCTTCAGTCCACCGAGACACCGAGGTAGCCCTGCAGGCGTTCGCAGGCCTGGCGTCTCTTCTATCCATTTAGATGTTTTGTATTCTTTTGTATCCGAGATAGACTATATTTGCTTTTTCAGACACTTGTATGTAGCATTCCTAGACAGTCCGTGAATGTTATGACACTAGTTTCTGGGTAGAGATATATGTTGGATTTTTATTCGTATCAGTTTTGGTATAATATTTATCTAAGTCTTCCGCTTAAATTTCATCTTTTGTCATTATTTAAATGTCGATTACCTGCTAATTTAATTGTTAAAAAGGCTAAAATGAAAGAGGTTGAATTTTCCGCATTTCGTGGCTTGCCTAGCTTCTATGGGTAAGTGCCATCATGACTCCCAAGAGTGGAAAATCCGGGTCATGAAAAGTTGGTATCAGAGCTCTAGGTTACATAGGTCTCACAATTCACGGACAAGCTTAGTAGAGTCTGAGGAATTGATACGGAGACACCTGTATTTATCCCCTAGAGGCTACAGGGTTAGGAAAAACTTTATATTCGTTCTTTCTTGTCGTGCGGTTTGTTTCTCAATGCTAATTGAATTTCTACTCTGTTCTTTCGCAGATGGCAAGAACACGCGCTTCCTCATCCACCGCTCAATAGCCCGAGCCCCCAGCAGCAGTTTCCATGAGGGGCAGAGGGCGAGTCCGAGGTAGGGGAAGAGCTCAGCCCTGAACAGCAGCACCAGTGACGGAGCCTCAGGTTGATTTTGATAAGGAGGTTCCGGCCCCAGCAGTTTTGGTGGGCCTAGCTCAGGTCCTAGAGGGGTTTATTGCTACCCCAGTTCTTCAAGATGCTCTGGTCCGATTAGTGGGCCTCATGGAGAGTGTCACCCGGGCAGGCTTGCTTCTTATAGCACAAGCCATCTCTCAGGCTGGAGAAGGGACCCAAACTTCTGCTACTCGTACTCCGGAGCAGGTAGCTCCCTAGATTCAGACTCCAGCGGTTTAGTCAGTTGGAGTAGTTCAGCCGGGTGTGGTAACTCAGACCGGCGATGGAGTGGCTATGTCTGCCGATGCTTTGTGGAGGCTGGATAGGTTCACCAAGCTCTTCACTTCTACCTTCAGCGGTGCATCGGCTGAGGATCCCCAAGATTACCTAGACAACTGCCATAAGGTTCTCAGGAACATTGGTATTGTTGAGACCAATGGGGTCGATTTTGCTACGTTCGCTTGTTTGGATCCGCCAAGACTTGGTGGAGGGATTATTGCTTAGCTAGACTAGCCAGATCGCTAGCCTTGACTTGGGAGCAGTTCACACAGCTATTTTTGAAGAAGTTTCTCCCCATTACTCAGAGAGAGGCCTATCAGAGGCAGTTTGAGCGCCTCCAGCAGGGTTCTATGATTGTTACCCAGTATGAGACCAGGTTCAACGACTTAGCTAGCCATGTTCTTGTCATACTACCTACCGAGAATGAGAGGGTGAGGAGGTTTATTGATGGTCTTATTAGCCGATTCATCTTCAGATGGCTAGGGAAATTAGGAGTGAGATATCTTTCCAGGAGGCGGCCAATGTGGCCAGGAGAGTGGAGATGGTCCTGTCATAGGGAGGTGGTCAAGGGTCGGATAAGAGGCCCCATTATTCAGGCAGATTCAGTGGTACCTCGTCTGGAGGTAGAGATTCATATGGTAGAGGCCATCCCCCCAGGCCTTTCCAGTCAACATTCCAGGTTTCTCACGGTGCGTCAGGTAGCCGTGGTCCTCAGATGCAGTAGTCTGACCAGTAGTCCTATAGTGCACCACCAGCACCTATCAGTGCACCACCGCTTCAGAGTTTCCAGGGTCGTTAGCCCCAGCAGACGAGGGCTTGTTTTACTTGTGGCAACACGAGGCACATTTCTAAGTATTGCCCTCGAGCATCGAGCAGTTCTCCGCATCAGGGTTCCTATGCTATGGTTCAGACACCAGGTGTCCCACAGGCCGCCCAGCCAGCTAGAGGTAGGGGTAGAGGTGCTAGAGGTGGAGCTCAGGCCGCTAGAGGTGGAGGCTAGCCAGCTGCAGACTGTCCTAGAGATGTTGTTAAGGGTAGTGGGGCCCAGCCCCGATGTTATGCTCTCCTAGCCATCTCCAAGGCTGAGGCTTTAGATGCAGTTATTACAGGTACAGTTCTGGTTTGTGATAGAGATGCTTCAGTGTTGTTTGATCTAGGGTCTACATACTCATATGTGTTATCTTATTTTGCACTGTATTTGATCATGCCGAGTGATTCATTGAGTGTTCTTGTTTATGTGTCTACACTGGTGGGTGATTCTATTATGGTCGATCGAGTCCATCGTTCTTGTGTTGTGGTGATTGGGGGTCTTGAGACTCATGTAGATTTGTATCTTTTAGACATGGTCGATTTTGATGTTATATTGGGGATGGACTGGTTATCACCTTACCACGCTATCTTGGACTATCATGCCAAGACTGTGACCTTAACTTTACCGGGTATGCCTCATTTAGAGTGGAGAGGGACTCCTGGTCATTCTACCCGCAGTATTATCTCGTATGTGAAGGCTCGACGTATGGTCGAGAAGGGGTGTTTGTCCTATTTGGCATATGTTCGTGATACCAGTGCTGAGGTTTCATCTATTGATTATGTGCCCATTGTTTGTGAGTTCCCTGAGATATTCCCTTCAGACCTGTCGGGTATGCCACCCGACAGGGATATTGACTTTTGCAATGATTTGGCTCCGGGCACTCAGCCTATTTCTATCCCGCCATATTGTATGGCCTCGCCTGAGTTAAAAGAGTTGAAGGAATAGTTGCAAGACTTGCTTGAGAAGGGTTTCATTAGACCTAGTGTTTCACCTTGGGGTGCGCCAGTGTTGTTTATTAAGAAGAAGGATGGGTCTATGAGAATGTGTATTGATTACCGGCAGTTGAATAAGGTTACTATCAAGAATAAGTATCCATTGCCGAGGATTGATGATTTTTTGATCAGCTTCAGGGTGCCAAGGTATTTTCAAAGATTGACTTGAGATCTGGCTACCATTAGTTGAGAATTAGGGCATCCGATGTTCCTAAGACAGCTTTTCGCACTCGGTACGGGCATTTTGAGTTCTTCGTTATATCATTCGGGTTGACAAATGCCCCAACAATTTTTATGGATTTGATAAACCGAGTGTTCAAGCCTTATTTGGATTCGTTCGTGATAGTCTTCATTGATAATATTTTGATATATTCCCGCTCTCGGGAGGAGCACAAGCAGCATCTCAGAGTGGTTCTTCAGACTCTGAGGGATAGTCAGCTATATGTTATGTTCTCGAAGTGTGAGTTCTAGTTGGGTTCAGTTACATTCCTAGGTCATGTTGTATCAGCAGAGGGTATTCAGGTGGATCCGAAGAAGATTGAGGCAGTCAAGAACTGGCCCAGACCAGCATCAGCTACAGAGAGTCGGAGTTTCTGAGGATTGGCAGGCTACTATCGTCGGTTCGTGTAGGGGTTTTCATCCATTGTAGCCCCGATGACCAGGTAGACCCAGAAGGGTGCCCAATTTAAATGGTCGGACGAGTGTGAGGCAAGCTTTCAGAAGCTCAAGACAGCTCTAACTACGACACCAGTGTTGGTTTTGCCCACAGGTTCAGGACCTTATACAATTTATTGTGATGCATCACGTATTAGACTTTGGGCAGTGTTGATGCAGGAGGGAAGGGTCATTGCCTATACTTCGCGGCAGTTGAAGATTCACGAGAAGAACTATCCGGTTCATGATTTGGAGTTGGCAGTCATTGTTCACGCATTGAAGATTTGGAGGCATTATCTGTATGGCGTGGCATGTGAGGTGTTCACGGATCACAAGAGTCTTCAGTATTTGTTCAAGCAAAAGGGGTTGAATTTGAGGCAGATGAGGTGGTTGGAGTTGTTGAAGGATTATGATATCACTATCTTATATCACCTGGGAAAGGCCAATGTGGTGGCCGATGCCTTGAGTAGGAAGTCAACCAGTATGGGCAGTCTTGCTTATATTCCGGTCGATGAGAGGCCGCTTGCTTTGGATGTTTAGGCCTTGACCAATCGGTTCGTGAGGTTGGATATTTCTGAGCCTAGTCGGGTATTAGCTTGCACGGTCACTCGTTCTTCTTTATTGGAGCGTATCCGTGATAAGCAATATGATTATCCCCATTTGTGTGTCCTTAGAGACAAGATGCAGCGCGGAGGTGCCAAGCAGGTTACCTTACATGATGATGGAGTTTTGAGGTTGCAGGGTCGAGTGTGTGTGCCAAATGTGGATGGGATTCGAGAGTTGATTTTAGAGGAGACACATAGTTCTCGGTACTCTATTCGTCCGGGTGCCACGAAGATGTATCAGGATTTGCAGCAACATTATTGGTGGCGCAGAATGAAGAAGGATATTGTTTCATATGTGGCTCGGTGTTTAAATTGTCAGTAGGTTAAGTATGAGCATCAGAGGCCTGGTGGTTTATTTCAGAGGATTGAGCTTCCCGAGTGGAAGTGGGAGCGGATCACTATAAACTATGTTGTTGGACTCCCGCAGACTCGGAGGAAGTTCGATGCAGTATGGGTCATTGTTGTATAGGCTGACCAAGTTAGCGCATTTCATTCCTGTGGCAATCTCCTATTCATCTGAGAGGTTAGCTGAGATCTATATCTGGGAGATTGTTCATCTTCATGGTGTGCCCGTGTCTATCATTTCGGACTGAGGTACGCAGTTTACCTCCCATTTCTGAAGAGCAGTTCAGCGAGGGTTGGGCACTCAGGTTGAGTTGAGTACAACATTTCATCCTCAGACGGACGGGCACTCCGAGCGGACAATTCAGATTTTGGAGGTTATGCTCCGAGCTTGTTTCATTGACTTTGGGGGTTCGTGGGATCAGTTCTTGCCTTTAGCAGAGTTTGCCTACAACAATAGCTACCAGTCGAGTATCCAAATGGCTCGTTATGAGGCTTTATATGGTAGGCCGTATCGATCTCATGTTGGATGGTTTGAGCCGAGAGAGGCTCGGTTGTTAGGTACGGATCTGGTTCAGGAGGCCGTGGACAAGGTTAGGATTATTCAGGATAGGATTCGTACAGCTCAAGGTTCGAAATGTGGTTTTATGGTCGGTGAGCGGGTATTGCTCCGAGTGTCGCCTATGAAGGGCATGATGAGATTTGGGAAGAAGGGCAAGCTTAGCCCTAGGTTTATTGGCCCGTTTGAGATTCTTGATCGAGTGGGAGAGGTGGCTTATAGACTTGTTTTGCCACCGAGCTTATCATCCATGCATCCAGTATTTCATGTCTCCATGCTTCGGAAGTATCACGGCAATCCATCCCACGTGTTAGATTTCAGCACTATCCAGTTGGACAAGGACTTATCTTATGAGGAGGAGCCGGAGGCTATTCTAGACCGGTAGGTTCGTCAGTTGAGATCAAAGAGTTTTCCTTCTGTTCGTGTTTAGTTGAGAGGTCAGCCTCCTAAGGCATCGACTTGGGAGTCCGAGTCCTATATGTGGAGCCGTTATCCCTATCTTTTCCCCGACTCAGGTACTTCCTTCTTCTGCCCGTTCGAGGACGAACGGTTGTTTTAGAGGTGGAGAATGTGATGACCCAAAAGGTCATCACTTGTGTTGCAATGAAATTCTACATTCCAAGGACTTAAAACCCTCCCTGAGCACCACCTCGATTTGCATGCGTAGTCCGGGCATGTAGCCGGAAAGCTTAAATGTGAAAATTTGTGAAAATAATAAGTTTTGACTGTAAAATAAATAAATTTGATTTCAGTCAACGTTTTAGGTAAACGGACCCATGATTTGACGACTCTGGAGGGTTCATAGGAAAATATGGGACTTGGGAATATGCACAGAATCGGATTCTGAGGTCCCAAGCCCGAGAAACGAATTTTATAAAGAAAATTATTTTTTGAAATTGTTTAAAGAAATTTGAAATGAAATTTTCTTAGAACAAGGTGGTATCGGGCCTGTATTTTGGTTTCGGTGCCACGTACAGGTCTTATATATGATTTAAGATTTTTCTGTGGAATTTGGTGAAAAACGGATGTCATATGACGTGATTCGGACTTAAATCGCAAAATTGATGTTTAAAGAAGCTTTGAGAAAATTTCATTGATCTCGAGATTAAAATTGATGTTCATGATGTTATTTTGATGTTTTGATTACACGAATAAGTCTGTAGGATGTTTTTGAGGTTTTGTGTGATCTTGGTTTGGAGTTCCGAGGGCTCGGGTGAGTTTCGGGTAGGTTCCGGGGTGTCTTAGGCTTAAAAACTGAGTTGTTGTAGGCTCAGAGTGGTGGAGGACCTCTGAACAGGCCAGTGCGGTCCGCATTGTCACACCTCCTTTTTCCGCACCCGCGGGGGTGCAAGGGAGTTTTTTCCAATTAAAGGACAATCGAAACGGGATTGGTTTATTTATTTCAGAGTCGCCACTTGGGAGATTTAGGGTGTCCCAAGTCACCAATTTTAATCCCGAATCGAGGAAAAGAATGACTCCATATTACAGTCTGCGTACCAGAAATCTGGATAAGGAATTCTGTTAACCCGGGAGAAGGTGTTAGGCATTCCCGAGTTCCGTGGTTCTAGCACGGTCGCTCAACTGTTATATTTGGCTTGATTATCTGATTTTATACATGTTAAACCTATGTGCAAGTTTTAAACTCTTGACCGCTTTTATTATTATTTTTTACGAGAATTGCAACGTCGTGAAAATATATCTCGAACCACGTTACATCAATGCACCCGTGGTTATTGACATATCTCGACTCGGTTGAGATTTGGATTTGGGTCACATAAATGTGCACCCGAATTAGGAAAATAAATTGTTAAAGGCGCGCCTAAAGCAGCTAGCGTCTTGTTATTTTGGGGAAGGTCGTAAAAATCCGTTAAACGGCACATCCCGAATTCTAAACACTTTAACATATATACATTTAGAGGGCCCCGCAGCTTTGTACATTTTGTTTGTCGAGGCTCGTCTCGTTCTATTTTTAAAAGGAATTTTGCGACGTCATGGACATGCATCTCGGACCCCGTCACAATCAATGTACCCGTGATTAGAAACACATTTCGAATCCGTCGAGATTTGGATTTGGGTCACATAAATGCGCACCCGAATGTAAGAAGGCAAAATTATTAAATACGCGTTTGAAAAGGCTATCGCGTTATTATTCCGGGAGGTCGTAGATTTGCTAAACGACCCACCTTAGGGACTGAATGCTTCGATATATACATTTAACGAGGGCCCCGCAATTTGTGCGTTTTTCTTTATTTTTGTCGAGGCTCATCTCGTCCTTATTTTAAAAGGATATCCTATAGCAACTACGTTTCTTGTCGTGTTTGTCTCTACTAATTGAAAACAGTAGATAGCCCTAATTAATTACATGCTTGCAAGTTATCTATAACAGAATTCCGAGTGCTTGCACAAAATCAGAAGCACGGCCACGTACACAGTCAGCCGAGCAAAAATTAAAGGCCCAAATCCAGCCCATGTGTGATGGGCCAGACCTGGGCCATTGTTTGTCCGATGTAGGCCTGCTTGGTCTGTTTTGACCTGGGCTCGACCTTCATGAGGTTGAGATTGCAAGCCTTGTGTTCTTTGTCTTAAAACATGGTTTAACAGTTATATATTGCAATTTACCAGAAAGGAAAGAACTTAACTAGTAGTGTACGATTTTCATGCTTGGCATACATTACAGACTTATAATACACCATTGAACTAAATCTGAGATACAACCTACTGCCTTGGGCATACTCTTATCACCAACCTATATACACAATCTAACATTCAACTACCATACATTGACATTTATTAGGCATGAAGACTATCTCCATCACCCAAAACAAGAATGTAAACTATTATACATTATAAGAGGCCTAAACACAATAGTCTATGTATATATAACATCTGCAGATCTTCTCTTTCACATTTATGCTCAAACCTTTAAAGTTATAGTGGCAGTATATTTGTGTACCTGGTATAGAGGAGCAAAAGAAGAAGAAAGATGATCAGCTGAGTGGTACACAGCAAGCACAGCAGCAGGTAAACAACACAACACAGCAACAACCAAAACAGCCACAATGGAGAAGCTCAACAAGTGATCGAGCAATGGACAGATAATCCCAGAAAAACAGAGCAGGAAACAACAGCCCAGAATGTTGAATGTAACAGCAATCCAGTGATCCCAATAACCCCAAAAGCTCAACAAATAACCACTACAGTTCCGATAGTCAAAACTCAAACCAACAGTACACAGAAAGCTCAGCGTAGTAACAATCACAGCAGGAGAACACAGACTTCTCTTAATGGAACAAATAACAATCCCAGTTAGGATAACCAACTAGGTTTCTTTGTGCAGTTTTTGGACAGTGTTCAATTACAGTATTTTCTGGAAATTTCCTTCTGTTTTTTTTTCAGTTTTCTTCAACTCACAAGACCTCTCCTCCAGACTAAAATTTTCAGCCCCTTTTAAGTTCTGAAATGGCCTATTTATAAGCCAAACAACTAGTGCAGTCAAGCTGCTTGGATCCTGCCAATTTGTAGACTACCCATACCTATTAAATCCCACGCCTAAGCATCTTTTTGATACCAGCCATTTGTTCCCCACGCTTGGCCTTATTCTTTAATCAAGAGTTATGGGTTCATTTAAGTATCCATTTTAAACCCCATACTCTTGTGTCTTGTTCCCCATTGGCATTAGTTTAATCCCAAATTAGTACCCTACTTGTCAGCTCACTTAAACTAAGTTTTTCCTGCTTTTCTTGAACCCAGACTACCCTTGTTAACCTTGATTATTACTGCCTTAAACCCCTTGCAGCATCAGGGCATTTTGAACTTCTGAAAGTTCAATTCAAGACTGCCCTAGCCTGATTCTTTTAATTTGTTTACAATGCAGTTACAAGCTAGTAGTCACAGCTAACGTCAAGCATCCAATTAAGAATCAGCAGGTTCATTCACTTACGTGAAGTTGTACGAATTAGGATATTTGAACATTCAGTCGTAGGAAGTTAATCGACGACATTTATCAAGTCGACTATACTAATTATAACAGGTAATAATCAATCGTTCACATAAATAATACGTACAGGGACCCAAAGGGCATCGGACAACTTTTGTTCAATTACTGGGAACCTATATGAATTATTTATGCGACGACTATCCTAATCGAACATGTATATCACAGAATATATTCAGAACATACACAGAAAACAAACGACCAAATAAAAAGGTCTTTGACAGAGATGGAAGAAATTAAGAAAATTATCAGACAATAACACACAGTCACAACAAAGCATGCTAACAACTCAATCAAAATTAAAACAAAGAGAAGGGAAAACTTACTGAAAAAGTTTAAACCAAACTGAACCAAATCCAACTCAACTTTGACCATTTGAGGCCGAACAAATTTTAACCAGGGTGTTCTCACATGAGAACACCTTGGTTAAGGTCTATTAGACCTCAAACCCATGTCAAGACCGGCCGGATTCCAAGGCTACTCGTGTTCTAGGTTTTGGATCTTTAGATATGGTTTTTTAGGAGTTGTGGGTATATTCGGACCAAACCAAGCCTGGTTTGGTCACGAGGGGGGTCAGGGGAGTGTCTGGTATGAAGATGGTGAGGTTTGGTATAGGTCCGGGTTCGACTCGAATCATCAAATGAAGATTCGAGATGAAGGAATTGGATTCGAGGCTAGGGGTAATAGATCCATGTTCAGGAGAGTGAGGGGGTCCTAGGGTGTTCAGGAGGTGGTCACCGGCGTTCATGCCGTCGGGTTCTGGTGAAGGGGAAACTAGGGCGGCTGCTAGGGTTTCGGGGGTTTCAGGGCTTGGTGAGGAAGGAGATGAGTGAAGGGGGGTTCGACTAGGGGGCGTGGGGTGTGATAGAAAGCTTATATATGGTCTAGGGGTTTAGATCTGAGCCGTTGGATCAGATGATCTCAACGGCTTGGATCTGATGGTGAGGGGTGAGACGAGGTCGTTTGGTATTAAAACGAGGTCGTTTGGGTTTAAGTGATGGATTGGGTTGGACCGGCTAAACAGGTCGGGTCACGGGTGCGGATGTGGACCATTGGATCAAGAGGCTTAGACGGCTCAGATCGACTTGCCTGAAACGGCGTCGTTTGAATTGGTGCTTGGGCATGCCGGATTTGGACTGGACTTGAGTGCCGATTTTGGGCCTATTTCGTTTCATTTTTGGGCCCAAACCGATTTTCAACTCTTTTCTTTTTGTTTTTTTCTAATTTTAAAACAAAAAAATGAAAAATAACAAATAAATAGTAAAACAAATGAAATTTAAAACAAACAACAATGTAACACTTCAACACCATTATCACACCAAATTAAAATGTTCAAGTAAGTTAAATCACAACCTAGAACGAACAATGCACATATATTTTTGAATTTTCTTTTAACTACTGAATTACGGTTTGATTACTATGACAGACATACCTTGTGTTTTGACTGATAAGATCAAAAAATGCAAAAAAATGGAATGAACCACAAATGACTAGCAGTACATGTCATGAAAAATTGGAAAACTTGTACAGCGAGGTCACTGGTCACTATCTTTGTTTTCTTTTGGAGTGCTTGTCCGTGAAGCAAAAATCATGTGCTTACAGCTGCCCCTCTTTGCACGAAGACACGAAGGGTTTTCGCGCAAAGATAAAGCGAGCGATTTTTGCCCGTCCGAATACTCCGTGTGAAGCATTTTTTGAAAAAGATTTGACCGAACCTTTGCTTCAGAGGTTTCCTACATATCCTGGGCTGAACAGGAATCAGGTCAATGTAGTTCGGGAAATTTTGGTAGCTGGGACTACCGTGTGACTGTAGTGCTTGTTGTTGTCGTGCGTCGCTGCATGCTGCTGCAGGATGCTACCGCTCGCCGATCTCTTTGTTACATTGTTCTGAAAGGAAAAACAAGAAGCTAAGCTAGACTATAGATCATGAGGTCTCATCTATCTTCAACTTGTTCTTGTTGCCTTGCTTTCTTGTCGGCCAACGCTTTCCTCCGATGCCTTTATTTTGTGGACTTGGGGGATGATACTGGTCCTTCGCCTTTTCTGAATGCCAGTTTTCATCACTACGCTTGATCTGCTGGGGACATGGCCCTCTTCTTTAAACCTTTCAAAGGTTCCTTCAGTGGTATGGATTTCTTCATTAAAATTGTTATGTTGGGCATGCTGTAACGTTCCCAAACTGCTTCTTTTGAGACGTGTTCCTTTTTCCTTTTGAATTGCGCGCTTGCCTTTGCAAACTTCTGCTTCTTGGTGCTGGGGATTTTATTGTTTCCTGCTTGGGGGTCTCTGTTGTAACCTTCCGCCTTCAGGTGGGGTTACTGATTCCAAAATTTAAAGCTGGAAAGTATTCCCGCATTTTACTGGTGGGCGACCTAGAACTTAAATGTATTCCCGCATTATACTGGTGGGCAACCTAGAACTTAAATGTATTCCCGCATTTTACTGGTGGGCGACCTAGAACTTAAATGTATTCCCGCATTATACTGGTGGGCGACCTAGAACTTAAATGTATTCCCGCATTTTACTGGTGGGCGACCTAGAACTTAAAAGTATTCCCGCATTTTACTAGTGGGCGACTTAGAACTTAAATGTATTCCCGCATTTTACTGGTGGGCGACCTAGAACTTAAAAGTATTCCCGCATTTTACTGGTGGGCGACCTAGAACTTAAATGTATTCCCGCATTTTACTGGTGGGCGACCTAGAACTTAAATGTATTCCCGCATTTTACTGGTGGGCGACCTAGAACTTAAAAGTATTCCCGCATTTTACTGGTGGGCGACCTAGAACTTAAATGTATTCCCGCATTTTACTGGTGGGCGACCTAGAACTTAAAAGTATTCCCGCATTTTACTGGTGGGCGACCTAGAACTTAAATGTATTCCCGCATTTTACTGGTGGGCGACCTAGAACTTAAAAGTATTCCCGCATTTTACTGGTGGGCGACCTAGAACTTAAATGTATTCCCGCATTTTACTGGTGGGCGACCTAGAACTTAAAAGTATTCCCGCATTTTACTGGTGGGCGACCTAGAACTTAAATGTATTCCCGCATTTTACTGGTGGGCGACCTAGAACTTAAATGTATTCCCGCATTTTACTGGTGGGCGACCTAGAACTTAAAAGTATTCCCGCATTTTACTGGTGGGCGACCTAGAACTTAAATGTATTCCCGCATTTTACTGGTGGGCGACCTAGAACTTAAAAGTATTCCCGCATTATACTGGTGGGCGACCTAGAACTTAAATGTATTCCCGCATTATACTGGTGGGCGACCTAGAACTTAAATGTATTCCCGCATTTTACTGGTGGGCGACCTAGAACTTAAAAGTATTCCCGCATTTTACTGGTGGGCGACCTAGAACTTAAATGTATTCCCGCATTATACTGGTGGGCGACCTAGAACTTAAATGTATTCCCGCATTATACTGGTGGGCGACCTAGAACTTAAATGTATTCCCGCATTTTACTGGTGGGCGACCTAGAACTTAAAAGTATTCCCGCATTATACTGGTGGGCGACCTAGAACTTAAATGTATTCCTGCATTATACTGGTGGGCGACCTAGAACTTAAATGTATTCCCGCATTATACTGGTGGGCGACCTAGAACTTAAATGTATTCCCGCATTTTACTGGTGGGCGACCTAGAACTTAAAAGTATTCCTGCATTATACTGGTGGGCGACCTAGAACTTAAAAGTATTCCCGCATTTTACTGGTGGGCGACCTAGAACTTAAAAGTATTCCCGCATTATACTGGTGGGCGACCTAGAACTTAAATGTATTCCCGCGTTATACTGGTGGGCGACCTAGAACTTAAATGTATTGAAATTGTTTCCCCGTTCTTCCGAGAAAATTTTTGACAATCGGCAGAAAATTTCCTGCCCTGGTTTTTTGGTGATTTTCCCTGGCGTTGCGTTTTGCTGCCATTATCAATCCTTTGTTTTCCTGCAGCAGACAAAAGGATTCAGTTAGTTTCAATCGTGGTGGTAGAAGGCGCCTTTCTGGCGGATGATTTTTCTCTCTTCCCCTTTTCTTGCTCTACGCCTCCATAATTGGTCGGTGGACAAAATTGCTTGCTGGGGGTTTCTAGCCTGCTGGGGCTGGTTTTCAATTTATCCCCTTTCCTGCTTTCTCTTTAAGCACATGCTGTGGGAGTCTGTTTTTACTCCCGAAACCACTCCCTTTAGGAGCTTACTTCCTCCAAAACTGCCAGGCACGATCATTGCATTGCTTGGGACCGGCTTTTAAGACTCTTTGTGTTATCCTGCATTGGATGAATTCCCCTTCGGTCTCTGGTAGTAAGCTTTGAAAAATCCTTTTCAAGACAACTTTTAGGAAGAGAAATAAAAGATAGAAAAAGGAGAAAATCTTTCTGAACCAATATTTGGTGGGAGAAGAAACTCAGAAGGACTTATCTGGAGGACATGACTGGTCCCCGTGATCATGACGTGCACCATAGATTCCCGACCCAGTCTATTTGTATCAATCGATTTTCCCGATGGTCTGACTTGCTGGGGATGATAAATGACTGTCCATTTCGTTGCGAATGTGGTCGCTTTTTGTTGATCTGTCTTGTCGCCTCATAGTGCCCTTCGAGGGGTTTTCACCAATGAGACTCTCTCTTTTCTCTCATCTCCCGGCGCCTTATGGTGCCTGTGAAGGTTTTCACCAATAAGACTCTCTCATTTCATATCTCTCATCTTACGTCGCCTTTTGGTGCTTGTGAAGGTTTTCACCGATAAGACTCTCTCATTTTATATCCCTCATCTTACGTCGCCTTTCGGTGCCTGTGAAGGTTTTCACCGATAAGACGCTCTCATTTTATTTCTTCATCGAGGAATCGGGGTGTTGTTGATACGACCCTCTCTCCTGGAGATTCCTTTGACCATCAATTCATTCCCAGTCTTACGATCCTCTTCTTTGCTGGGGATCGGTGTATTATTCTCGGCCTTATTTGCCTGTCTTGGCATCTCTTGGATATTGATCGGGAGGTGTTTTGGACGTCGATGTTGGTTTTGGTGTAGGGTTAAAGAAAGGCTATCAAAAAAATGAAATAATTTGATGGGTGATCTGCTACAACTTTTGGAATCAAACCTTTGTTGGAACTTAAAACATAACCTCTGCCCCAGTTTTCTTGCTTGGGGAATTTTATTTTTTATACTTGTGTTGAGCTACGTGCGTTACGCACACTGTGCCTATTTTGCACACTATGTACATTATGCATCCTATATTCACTATGATGCATTTTATGACCGAGCCGTGAGGCGCCTACGTATCCTCTTTGAGGAATCAGGTCAAACGTAGTTCCCACGGTTTTGTATTTCTTATGATTTTATCTTTTTTTTTCTTTGTTGTTTTTTTTCTCCTTCTTTTCATTTTCCTTTAAAGATTTTTTTTCTTTTCTTTTCTCTCTTTTTTTCTTTTCTTTTTTTTTCTTTTTTTTCCATGTCTTTTCCATTAGTGATTCCAAAAGAGGGGTATGAAAGAATAACTTAAGGCTCAAAAGGGGAAGCAAGGGTTAAAAGTGTTTGGATAGAAGAAAGAATTGCCTCCGTCATCTCATTATCCAATAAATGCCAAATACAAACAAACGAACCAATAATTGCCATAATTAAAGAAATTACGCATAATATCTCTTGACTGCATCAGAATTGATAGCCATGTCGACACATCTCCCCTCGATATCTGTCAAACACAAAGCACCGTTGGACAATACTCTGGTCACGATATAAGGCCCTTGCCAATTTGGGGCGAATTTGCCTTTTGCCTCGACCTGATGCGGGAGGATCTTCTTCAATACCTGCTGCCCTACTTCAAACTTCCTAGGGCGCACCTTCTTATTGTATGTTCTTGCCATTCTCTTCTGGTACAGCTGACCATGGCACACTGCCGCCAATCTTTTCTCGTCTATCAAGCTTAACTGTTCCAACCGAGCTTTGACCCATTCATCATCATCAATCTTGAAATTCCGATTGAATGGACAGATGTCTTCTTTAAGAAAGTAAGGCACTAGGCCTAGGAGAAAGGACAACATGCCCCTAATTGGATTGAAGGCCAGACTGCACATTACATTCAGGCACGGAATCCAAGGGGGAAGGAGTCTAAATCAATGGACACTAATGAACCATCATTGATGGACGTTGCACATGACACGATCAATTCGACTCAAGGTCCGGCGCTTCTCTTTTGGTACAGCTGACCATGGCACACTGCCGCCAATCTTTTCTCGTATATCAAGCTTAACTGTTCCAACCGAGCTTTGACTCATTCATCATCATCAATCTTGGCTTCAGCGACAATCCGTAGGGATGGAATTTCGACCTCCGCCGGTATTACGGCTTCAGTTCCATACACCAACAAATAAGGAGTTGTACCTATGGAAGTCCGGACAGTAGTGCGGTAACCCAACAAAGCAAAGGGTAATCTCTCGTGCCATTGTCTGGATCCTTCCACCATCTTTCACAGTATCTTCTTGATGTTCTTATTGGCTGCTTCGACCGCTCCATTCGCCTTGGGACGATATGGGGTGGAATTGCGGTGGGTAATCTTGAATTGTTGGCATACCTCTCTCATCAGGCTGCTGTTAAGATTCGCACCGTTATCCGTGATGATCACTTTTGGGATTCCAAATCTGCAGATGATATGGGAGTGAACAAAGTCCACCACTGCCTTTTTGGTTACCGACTTGAAGGTTTTAGCCTCAACCCATTTGGTGAAGTAATCAATGGTCACTAGAATGAACCTATGACCATTGGATGCTACCGGCTCGATAGGCCCAATGACATCCATGCCCCATGCCACAAACGGCCAGGGCGCTGACATCGCATGCAACTCTGTTGGTGGAGAATGAATCAGATCTCCATGTATCTGGCACTGATGGCATTTCCTCACGAAAGTGATACAGTCGTGTTCCATAGTGAGCCAATAACACCCTGTTCGAAGGATTTTCCTTGCCAATACATATCCGCTCATGTGTGGCCCACAAACTCCAGCATGTACCTCTGCCATAACTGTCGTGGCTTAACCAGCATCTATACATCTCAACAATCCCAAATCCGGGGTTCTTTTGTACAACACTCCTCCGCTGAGGAAGAAACCATTCGACAAACGCCGAAGGGCTCTTTTTTGGTCTCCAGTGGCCTGTCCTGGATATGTCCCCATTCTGAGGTATTCTTTGATATCATGAAACCAGGGCTCGCCATCCGGTTCCTCTTCTACGGCGTTGCAATAAGCGTGCTGATCACGGACCTGGATGTGTAGAGGATCAACATACATTTTGTCAGGGTGGTGCAGCATTGATGCTAAGGTGGCCAAGGCATCCGCAACCTCATTGTGAACTCTCGGGATGTGTTTGAACTTCACCGATCGAAATTGCTTGCTCAGATCATGCAAGCATTGTCGGTATGGTATGAGCTTTAGATCTCGTGTTTCCCATTCACCCTGAATTTGATGTACCAAGAGGTCCGAGTCTCCCAAGACCAAGACGTCTTGGACATCCATGTCAGCAGCCAAGCGCAGACCCAGAATGCAAGCCTCATACTCGGCCATATTGTTGGTGCAATAGAAGCGTAGTTGAGCCGTAACAGGATAATGCCGTCCTGTTTCAGAAATGAGTACTGCTCCTATTCCAACCCCTTTCGCGTTTGCAGCTCCATCGAAGAAAAGCTTCCAACCCGGTTCCTCAGGCAATTCCAACTCATTTGTATGCATTACCTCTTCGTCAGGAAAATACGTTCTTAAGGGCTCGTATTTTTCATCAACGGGATTCTCTGCCAAATGGTCTGCCAGCGCCTGGGCTTTCATGGCCGTCCTCGTTACATAGACGATATCAAACTCTGTGAGCAGAATTTGCCATTTTGCCAACCTTCCCGTGGGCATAGGTTTCTGAAAGATATACTTCAATGGGTCCAAACGGGATATGAGATAAGTAGTATATGAAGACAGGTAGTGCTTCAACTTCTGAGCTACCCAAGTTAGGGCGCAACATGTTTTCTCGAGTTGAGTGTACTTGACCTCATGTACTGTGAATTTCTTGCTAAGATAGTAGATGGCCTGCTCCTTCCTTCCTGTGTCGTCATGTTGCCCCAGCACACAACCAAATGAATTTTCCAGGACCGTCAGATAAAGAATTAAGGGCTTCCCTGGCTTAGGCGGGACCAATACGGGTGGATTAGACAGATACCCTTTGATTTGGTCGAAGGCCTCCTGACACTCTGTCGTCCAACCTACCGCAGCATCCTTTCTCAGCAGCCGGAATATGGGCTCACAAGTTGCTGTGAGTTGAGCGATGAACCTGCTGCTGTAATTGAGTCTACCCAGCAAACTCATTACCTCTGTTTTGTTCCTTGGCGGTGGCAAATCTCGGATGGATTCAATTTTGAATGGGTCTAACTCAATCCCCCGTCGACTGACGATGAATCCTAGCAGCTTTTCTGATGGAACCCCGAACACGCATTTGGCCGGGTTAAGCTTGATATCATACCTTCGGAGTCTTTGGAAAAATCTCCTTAGGTCTGCTACATGGTCCTCCTGACGCCAAGATTTGATGATCACATCATCGACGTACACCTCGATTTCTTTGTGTATCATGTCATGGAACACAGCAGTCATTGCTCGCATGTACGTTGCCCCAGCATTCTTCAATCCGAACGGCATTACCCGATAGCAGTAGGTTCCCCATGGCATAATAAACGCTGTCTTTTTTGCATCCTCCTCGTCCATTAGGATCTGATGATAACAAGCATAGCAATCTACAAAGGATCCGATTTCGCGCCCAGCGCAATTATCGATCAAGATATGGATGTTGGGCAATGGAAAATTGTCCTTGGGACTTGCTTTGTTGAGGTTGCGGTAGTCGACGCACACCCTGATTTTTCCATCGTTCTTTGGGACTGGTACCACATTGGCCAACCACTCGGGATATCGAGTGACCCGAATGACCTTCGCCTGCAGCTGCTTAATCACCTCTTCTTTGATCTTTACACTCATTTCTGTTTTAAATTTCCTTAGTTTTTGCTTGACCGGAGGGTATGCCGGGTCAGTGGGCAATTTGTGAACCACTAAATTGGTGCTTAATCCAGGCATATCATCATATGACCATGCAAAAACATCTTTGAATTCCATGAGGGTTTTGATCAATTCTTCCCGGACATTCGGCTCAATGTGGATGCTGATTTTGGTTTCTTGGACGTTATCAGCGTCTCCTAGATTCACAGCCTCAGTGTCATTTAGGTTGGGTTTGGGTTTTTCCTCAAATTGGCACAGTTCTCGGTTTATCTCTTCGAAGGCTTCACCTTCGTCACATTCAGATTCATCGTCACAAACGTCCTCTTGCATCATTGAGTCGGATTCAGATTGATTTATTATACTAGGTCGAAGATCCGCTGTGCATGCCATGTCATTAGAACCAGTAAAAAGAGAACTGTTCAGAAAGAAAAAGAACAAAACAAAAATTAAAATAGGACAAAAAGAGAGAACTTTATTAAACTTGCGGGATAAAAGGGTTCACACTTTTACAAGACAAACGTAAAATTTGGATTACACCCCGGACAAAACAAAACACACAAAACATAAATCAAAGCCTACTACCAAGACTCCCCTCGGACAGGAAGAGGAGTAACTGTCCAATTGTTGGTCTTGGCCTCAGGCCCCACAAACTGTATCTCTGTTCTGCTGGAACCTTCTCCAGCTTCTACCACACTGACATCAGCGAATAGCCTCTCAAAACTCTGATTCAGGTCCTCATTTATACCGACCAATGGTCCTAGAATCTTTAGGACCGATGACCCCTTGGCACTTGCTTTAACAAAAGACCTTGAGAGACGTGGCACCGGCTTAGGCAGAAACCAGACCCTCTTCTTCATTTTTCGCGCTTGCTTCCTATTTGCTGTGGTTGGTTTGAACCCCAATCCGAAAGTTTCCAGATTTTTAGGAAGGGAGACAGGTTGGACAATCCCTTGAAGCTCGACTCCCAGGCCTTTTCCCGGCACAAATCCATTACCCAGCATTTCTGAGACCATCATGACTGTTGCGGCAGCTACCCTAGGGTGCGGGATGATTTCTCCTTCAGAAATTTTGTTGGCCGACCCTGTATCGAAAATCTGGTAGACCCAAGGACCTTTGTCATCAGCGGTCTCTATGAAAGGTACAATGGCTCCGCCCGTGGTGCACGTTGTATCCTCGTCGTGTAATACGACCTCTTGTCTTTCCCACTCAAACTTCACCATCTGATGTAGGGTAGAGGGCACCGCTTTGGCTGCATGAATCCATGGTCGTCCCAACAGCAGGTTATAAGATACTGTGGCGTCCAACACCTGGAATTCCATGGTAAACAGGACCGGACCAATGGTCAGTTCAAGTACAACATCCCCCACAGTGGCTGTTCCGTTTCCGTCGAACCCTCGGACACAGATACTGTTCTTGTGGATCCTTTCGTGGTCGATCTTTAACTGGTTCAGGGTAGATAGTTGACAAATATTGGCACTTGAGCCGTTATCCACCAATACTCGAGTTACCACCGAGTCTTCACATTTGACAGCTAGGTATAGAGCTTTATTATGCTCTGTACCTTCCATCGGCAGGTCATCATCTGAGAATGTTACCCTGTTCACCTCGAAAATCTTGTTGGCAATGGTTTCCAGGTGGTTTACAGAAATCTCACTGGGTACATGAGCTTCGTTCAATATCTTCATCAGGGCCCGCCGATGCTCCTCCGAATGGATCAGTAATGACAGCAGTGAGATCTGGGCCAGTGTTTTTCTCAGCTGTTCGACCAAGGAATAGTCCTGCACTTTCATCTTCCTCAGGAACTCCTCAGCCTCTTCTTCGGACACAGGTTTCTTGGTTGCAACTGGGTTGGTTCTTCTTAGCTCCACCGGAGCAAAACATCGACCTGATCGAGTCAGCCCTTGCGCTTCACAACTAACTTCTTCCACCTGTTTTCCTTTGTACATCACCACCGCCTTTTCATATTTCCAAGGCACACCCTTGCTATCAATCATCGGCAGCTGGACTATCGGCTTTATGGTGACCAGTTCTCTATATGCCCCCTTCAACACAACAGCAGGTGCGGGCGGAACCCCCGATAATACCAACTTGTTTGGCTCGGGTTTGCTTGTCATGGCGTACGGGCTCTTTCCCAATATCACTACTGGCTTGACGCTTTCTCCCTGTGACTGTACCCTCGTTCCCCCACTGGTTGAGACTTCTTTTTCGGGGCGGCTTGGATCATCATCACTGTTTGTGAGGGTTTTCTCAATTCTCCTCCCTCACACACCAACTCAATCATGTGAGTTTCGTGGTGCGCTGGCAGTGGGTTTTGGTTGATGTTAGGAGCTTCTGGTGTCTGGACCTCGATCTTATTGGTGTCGATAAGATCCTGTATGGCATGCCTTAACTTCCAACACTTCTCGGTGTCATGCCCGAGCATCCCTGAGCAGTATTCACAACTTATTGATCGATCCAAATTCTGAGGTGGGGGATTTGGTTCTCGAGTCTGGACAGGACTAACCAAACCCAATTGCCTCAGCTTGTGGAACAAAGCGGTGTAGGTTTCTCCCAACTCCGTGAAAGTTCTCTGTTTCCGCAACCTGTCATTCCTAGCATCTGGATTTCCCTGAAAACCTGCCCCTGGAGGGTTTTTATACGCCCTTGGTGGAGGATAGGTGTTTTGTGGTGGTGCATATATGTTTTGGGAAGCCGGCGCGCGCCATTGCGGGCAAACCGGAGGCTGGGTGTATGCTTGGGCCTGGTGTACGGAACAATGTGGTTCTCGAGGTGGATAGAAATTTTGTGGTGGGTTGTATGGGTAGTTTGACCTGTGAGGTCTGGGTTGGTTGTAGTGCGGCCTGCCAGCCCTGGACCAACTGCCTGCCTCGATCGTGGCAACCTCTTCTTTCTTTCTTCTCAGCGCACCTCCCGTGCCGCTTTGAATAGCCTGGGTTGTGGCTTTGAGTGCCGAATAGTTCAAGATTTTGTCAGACCTCAGACCCTCTTCTATCATGACCCCTATCTTGACCACCTCGTTGAAAGATTTTCCAACTGTTGTCACCAAGTGACCAAAGTAGGTTGGATCCAATGTTTGCAAGAAATAGTCCACCATCTCTCCCTCTCTCATGGGAGGATCGACTCTAGCTGCTTGTTCTCTCCAGCGGAACCCGAACTCGCGAAAACTTTCCCCGGGTTTCTTCCCAGTTCTTAATAATGTGAGACGGTCAGGGACTATCTCGAGATTGTACTGGAAATGACCTGCAAAAGCCTGCGCCAGATCGTCCCAAGTATACCATCTACTGGAATCCTGCCTGGTATACCATTCTAGTGCAGATCCGCTCAGACTTTGGCCGAAATAAGCTATCAGCAGCTCATCCTTGCCGCCTGCCCCTCTCATTTTGCTACAGAATCCCCGCAAATGTGCCATGGGATCACCGTGCCCTTCATATAGATCAAATTTAGGCATCTTGAACCCAGCCGGGAGTTGGACGTCTGGGAAAGGGCACAGATCTTTGTATGCTACGCTGACTTGGTTGCCCAGCCCGTGCAAGTTCCTGAAGGACTGCTCCAGGCTTTTGAACTTTCTCAATACTTCATCCTGTTCAGGGGCCTTAGCCGGCTTCTCAATCTCTGCCGGCACTTCCAAATGTGGATTGTAAGCCTGTGGTTCGGGGGCATGAAACGTAGGCTCGGGGGGATAGTATTGTGTATCGTGAGCCTGAAACAATGGCTCACTGGTCGTTCTTTGCAAAGGGATGATGTTGGTCCCACAAAAATAGGAATATTGGGTGTTGGGAGAGGTTGATGGGGTGGTGGAGCTTGGGAATCATGAGGGCTTCTTTCTTGATGATAAAGGGGATTTGGGCGGCTTGTGGAAGGGCCGGAGTGAGGGTATTCTGGCATGTGTCCCAGTGTTTCAGGGCTCTTTTGTGTTTTGGCTATGGCTAGCTGCATTGCATTCATCTCTAGTCCCATCCTTTCAATCTTTTCCATCGCTTCTTTTAGCAACTGGCTCATCGGCCTCTCTTCCTCATTACTATTCTCTGAAGTAGTCATGCTTGTTGCTATCGGTCCTTTGGATCTGGTTTGATAGGAGTGTGTTGCCAGAGTTCTTTAACAACTAACTTGTCTGGATCAGACAACAACAAACTTTGTTAGCGTTAGAGTTTAACAGATTTGATCATAACACATAAAGGATGCCATGCTCCTAGGCAGTTAACCATTTCTACATGCTTTGCTTCGAACAACATGCATCATCCCGGCTTGCTCATTTGTCCTTTTATTGTTATTTTTGTTTTTTTTCTTTTCTTTATTTATTAAAGCGGTCGAATCTTATGGGGATTGCCTACGTATCACGTCCCCCTGCGAATCAGACCAGGCGTAGTTCTGCCATAAAGTAAAGATACATAGAAATTCTTTCGGAGTCACTTAATTTCATTATCAAAATTTGCTATTACACATTACTTCAGACAAAATAGCAACAATACAGACTCCACAATTTTTTAACTTGGTTTGACTAAACGAAAAGAAAACAACATATGGGAAAGCAACAAAGCCAAATAAGCAGGGACTCGACCCAAGCCTAATTTTCCAACTTAGGGGCCCACGAGGCATCTTTCGGCCCTTTCGCGGCCCTAGGTGTAAGGTCTCTTTGCAGGCTCTTCAACTCGTGCATAATCCGGTGGACGCAGCCCATGATGGAAACAAGGAGGGTCTTCCGAGGTGTTCGCTCACATGCCAGGCATTTCATGTAGATGTAATGCCCGATTTCGTCAATCCTTGCTCGAATGTTATCCCTTTCACTGAACAACTGCCTGATTTGTCGGTTCTTCAATCCCAGTGCCTGAGCATTGTCGGCAAGTCGATCCTGGAACAACTCCATTTGTCTTTCCATGCAGGCCATTGCATCGTAGCACTGTCTTCTGTCGGCCTGCGCATCTCGTGCTTGTTTGATGATCCGATCATGTAGAGTGGAGTTCGTCTCTCTTAATATCCCGATGCTCATTTCATAATCCCTTATGACCTGTTACAGACGCTGTCTTCGGGCTATTGTGCCTTTTGCCCATTTGACCTTCATCCTTGCGATGCAAGCTTATGATTGTTCTAATTCTTCTTGGCTCTGGATGACCTGATTTCTTAAACTTGCTATCAATCTTTCGTCGGAGCGACGTTTCTGTCGGTCAATGTTATTCTTACTAGCTTGGCGAAGGCGGGCCTTCAAGGTCTGGTTCTCTTGGGCTAGCTTGTTTTTTTCCGCTTGTTCCGAGGCGACTTGCACATTATTTTCAAATACAAGTCTTTCAACTTGATGCTTTATCTTCCCGATTTCAGCTCGGTAACCTTCCTCTTTTGCGAGCCAGCCCCATTGTTCTTGTGATGACTCAACAAAATCTTGGAGGTGAGGCCGTTTGGTGGGCCGCTCCGCAATGTTCTTCTTATTATGCCAAGCAAGATAAGCTGGTGAGACTTCACCTCTGGATACATCACCTACCCGAGTATTTACAGTCAGGTACTGGCATTCTCCCCATATGCAACGAACTGTCTTTTCAAGAAATTGGCCGTCACTGCTGACCTCGACTGCATAAGTGCTGAGATCTTCGTCCGGGTGTACTACTTGACACCTTCCTAACTGCCTCATCACCCTGTAAGGGGAATAAGGTTGAATACCTCTGAGTCCCATCAAGAGGAAGTGAGGACCAGTGGCGGGCATGTATACGATTTCTTCCACAGAAAGCCAACCCAAAGTCCAGTTTATTTGATCTGTAGTTATGGCCCGGAGATAGGATGTCCATTCTTCGAACCCTTTTGGTAATCGGAAACCTGAAACCCTCAGGTTATAACCTTCGATGCAGTCCTCGTTTGTAGACATGTAGCGCATACACTGAGGATGGCGGCACAAGTGTTCGATCATCCACATCTGCAATAACAAGTTGCATCCTTCGAAGAAATCTGCCCCGGCCTTACAAGCCGTGAGGGCTCGGTATATTTCCGACACTACCATAGGAGCAAGGATGCTTTTATCATTGGTAATCAGGACTTTAACGACCCCAGCCACCTTCAGATCGATATTTCTATCTTTTCGGGGGAACACCGCAAGGCCCAAGAATGCCACCATGAAAGCGAACCGCCTATGCTCATTCCACTTTACCATATTTCCCCTACTGCAGACACCACTTTCTGGATCATTGAATCCTCCTATGTTCCCGTACCTCTGGTATATGAATTGCAGGGTAGAAAAACCTCTATCCAGTTCAGCGTATGGGACTCCCTTCCTTATCTTCAATAGATCCATGAATTTGTGTGAATTCACAGCTCTTAGGGCGATCAGGTATTTGTGCCTCAAACCTTTAGTGACGTCCATGTAACCTGCCACTTCTTCTAAGGTTGGGGTGAGTTCAAAATCCGAGAAGCGGAACACATTGTGGGCCGGATCCCAAAATGTAACCAGAGCCTTTATGATGTCCCACCGAGGCCTGACGTTCAACAAATTAACCAGACCTCCCAGGTGCAGTTTGATCTTGTCTTGCTCTGACTTTTCCAAATCCTCCCACCATAATCGCACTTCCAGAGGGATTTTGCTTCTAACTGTTACCGGCAAACTTGGACTTATGCTCATTTTGCATGTTTATTGGGGTGATTAAGCAAATATCCAGACTCATTGGACTCAAATACCAAATTGACACACCCCTTTTTTTCCTAGAAAAACGAAATTTGGTTGTTTCTGAAAAGTATGATGTCACCTTAAAAACTTTCGTTCTTTGGATTGGACTTACATTTTGAAAAACAAGTTGAGCCCGATGGGGGTTGCCTACGTATCTCGCACCCTGCGAGAGTCAAACTGACGTAGTTCAGGCATAAGCCGAATTTTGGAGACACACTATTTTTCTCTTAAAAATAAATCAAAGACTCTTACTTTCTAAAACAAATTAATAAGACACA
This sequence comes from Nicotiana sylvestris, assembly GCF_000393655.2. Taxonomy (NCBI): domain Eukaryota; kingdom Viridiplantae; phylum Streptophyta; class Magnoliopsida; order Solanales; family Solanaceae; genus Nicotiana; species Nicotiana sylvestris. Next base: position 130,154,253 of record NC_091068.1, read on the forward strand.
CATTTTTCTTTTTCTTTTTTTTTTTCAAAATTCTGGTAGAGCTTTAACCGTTTTCTGGGTATTGATTTTTCAAGAATAAATAATTAAATCCCTAACCGTTATTCTTTTTTTTCTCTTTTTTTCAAACATTCCCGATATTCAGAAGCCGGTCAGCATGCAAGCCTTGAAACAAGTAAATGCATAAAGCAAACAGGATGTAGCAGGATGGTCTTTATTCTCAGGTTGCTTGTCCTAGACGGACCCAGCCCCTGTGCTGAGTCCCCTAAGTCAAATGCACATGATGCAAATAAGCGTTCCTACTAGGGATCCGGCATGAAGTTAATGTTATACTAAGCTGTAAAACCTAGGTGTTTGTTCTAGACCTGGCTTACCCGAGCGGACAACTCGAGCCAAGGATGGGAGCTGTGTACCGGTAACCAAAAGGCCATCCGATTTTGCAACTCCTCCGAATCCTCGTTCTATTTTGGCATATGACACTAACAGAAAGAAGCCACGACCAGCGTGCGCTCCTCAAGAGAGAAGAGAAGGGTTTCAGCACAGTTTATATGTACAATTCGAATAATATCAAAGCAATAAAAGCAGCATTTAGCACATTAGGCGCAAACACGTAAAAATCAGATAATAAATAAAGCCAAATAATAACAATTATTTTAAGCTCGAATTCTTAACCCTGAACCAGTGGTTCTGGGTCATGGATTATCCCCAGCAAAGTCGCCAGAGCTGTCACACCTCCTTTTTCCGCACCCGCGAGGGTGCAAGGGAGTTTTTCCAATTAAAGGACAATCGAAACGGGATTGGTTTATTTATTTCAGAGTCGCCACTTGGGAGATTTAGGGTGTCCCAAGTCACCAATTTTAATCCCGAATCGAGGAAAAGAATGACTCCATATTACAGTCTGCGTACCAGAAATCTGGATAAGGAATTATGTTAACCCGGGAGAAGGTGTTAGGCATTCCCGAGTTCCGTGGTTCTAGCACGGTCGCTCAACTGTTATATTTGGCTTGATTATCTGATTTTATACATGTTAAACCTATGTGCAAGTTTTAAACTCTTGACCGCTTTTATTATTATTTTTTACGAGAATTGCAACGTCGTGAAAATATATCTCGAACCACGTTACATCAATGCACCCGTGGTTATTGACATATCTCGACTCGGTTGAGATTTGGATTTGGGTCACATAAATGTGCACCCGAATTAGGAAAATAAATTGTTAAAGGCGCGCCTAAAGCAGCTAGCGTCTTGTTATTTTGGGGAAGGTCGTAAAAATCCGTTAAACGGCACATCCCGAATTCTAAACACTTTAATATATATACATTTAGAGGGCCCCGCAGCTTTGTACATTTTGTTTGTCGAGGCTCGTCTCGTTCTATTTTGAAAAGGAATTTTGCGACGTCATGGACATGCATCTCGAACCTCGTCACAATCAATGTACCCGTGATTAGAAACACATTTCGAATCCGTCGAGATTTGGATTTGGGTCACATAAATGCGCACCCGAATTTAAGAAGGCAAAATTATTAAATACGCGTTTGAAAAGGCTATCGCGTTATTATTCCGGGAGCTCGTAGATTTGCTAAACGACCCACCTTAGGGACTGAATGCTTCAATATATACATTTAACGAGGTCCCCGCAATTTGTACATTTTTCTTTATTTTTGTCGAGGCTCATCTCGTCCTTATTTTAAAAGGATATCCTATAGCAACTACGTTTCTTGTCGCGTTTGTCTCTACTAATTGAAAACAGTAGATAGCCCTAATTAATTACATGCTTGCAAGTTATCTATAACAGAATTCTGAGTGCTTGCGCAAAATCAGAAGTACGGCCACGTACATAGTCAGCCGAGCAAAAATTAAAGGCCCAAATCCAGCCCATGCGTGATGGGCCATACCTGGGCCATTGTTTGTCCGATGTAGGCCTGCTTGGTCTGTTTTGACCTGGGCTCGACCTTCGTGAGGTTGAGATTGCAAGCCTTGTGTTCTTTGTCTTAAAACATGGTTTAACAGTTATATATTGCAATTTACCAGAAAGGGAAGAACTTAACTAGTAGTGTACGATTTTCATGCTTGGCATACATTACAGACTTATAATACACCATTGAACTAAATCTGAGATACAACCTACTGCCTTGGGCATACTCTTATCACCAACCTATATACACAATCTAACATTCAACTACCATACATTGACATTTATTAGGCATGAAGACTATCTCCATCACCCAAAACAAGAATGTAAACTATTATACATTATAAGAGGCCTAAACACAATAGTCTATGTATATATAACATCTGCAGATCTTCTCTTTCACATTTATGCTCAAACCTTTAAAGTTATAGTGGCAGTATATTTGTGTACCTGGTATAGAGGAGCAAAAGAAGAAGAAAGATGATCAGCTGAGTGGTACACAGCAAGCACAGCAGCAGGTAAACAACACAACACAGCAACAACCAAAACAGCCACAATGGAGAAGCTCAACAAGTGATCGAGCAATGGACAGATAATCCCAGAAAAACAGAGCAGGAAACAACAGCCCAGAATGTTGAATGTAACAGCAATCCAGTGATCCCAATAACCCCAAAAGCTCAACAAATAACCACTACAGTTCCGATAGTCAAAACTCAAACCAACAGTACACAGAAAGCTCAGCGTAGTAACAATCACAGCAGGAGAACACAGACTTCTCTTAATGGAACAAATAACAATCCCAGTTAGGATAACCAACTTGGTTTCTTTGTGCAGTTTTTGGACAGTGTTCAATTACAGTATTTTCTGGAAATTTCCTTCTGTTTTTTTTCAGTTTTCTTCAACTCACAAGACCTCTCCTCCAGACTAAAATTTTCAGCCCCTTTTAAGTTCTGAAATGGCCTATTTATAAGCCAAACAACTAGTGCAGTCAAGCTGCTTGGATCCTGCCAATTTGCAGACTGCCCATACCTATTAAATCCCACGCCTAAGCATCTTTTTGATGCCAGCCATTTGTTCCCCACGCTTGGCCTTATTCTTTAATCAAGAGTTATGGGTTCATTTAAGTATTCATTTTAAACCTCATACTCTTGTGTCTTGTTCCCCATTGGCATTAGTTTAATCCCAAATTAGTACCCTACTTGTCAGCTCACTTAAACTAAGTTTTTCCTGCTTTTCTCGAACCCCAGACTACCCTTGTTAACCTTGATTATTACTGCCTTAAACCCCTTGCAGCATCAGGGCATTTTGAACTTCTGAAAGTTCAATTCAAGACTGCCCTAGCCTGATTCTTTTAATTTGTTTACAATGCAGTTACAAGCTAGTAGTCACAGCTAACGTCAAGCATCCAATTAACAATCAACAGGTTCATTCACTTACGTGAAGTTGTACGAATTAGGATATTTGAACATTCAGTCGTAGGAAGTTAATCGACGACATTTATCAAGTCGACTATACTAATTATAACAGGTAATAATCAATCGTTCACATAAACAATACGTACAGGGACCCAAAGGGCATCGGATAACTTTTGTTCAATTACTGGGAACCTATATGAATTATTTATGCGACGACTATCCTAATCGAACATTTATATCACAGAATATATTCAGAACATACACAGAAAACAAACGACCAAATAAAAAGGTCTTTGACAGAGATGGAAGAAATTAAGAAAATTATCAGACAATAACACACAGTCACAACAAAGCATGCTAACAACTCAATCAAAATTAAAACAAAGAGAAGGGAAAACTTACTGAAAAAGTTTAAACCAAACTGACCCAAATCCGACTTAGCTTCGACCATTTGAGGCCGAACAAACTTTAATCAGGGTGTTCTCACACGAGAACACCTTGATTAAGGTCTATTAGACCTCAAACCCCTGTCAAAACCGGCCGGATTCCAAGGCTACTCGTGTTCTAGCTTTAGATCTGGTTTTTTAGGAGTTGTGGGTAGATTCGGACCAAACCAAGCCTGGTTTGGTCACGAGGGGGGTCAGGGGAGTGTCTGGTATGAAGATGGTGAGGTTTGGTATAGGTCCGGGTTCGACTCGAATCTTCAAATGAAGATTCGAGATGAAGGAAGGGGATTCGAGGCTAGGGGGTAATAGATCCATGTTCAGGAGAGTGAGGGGGTCCTAGGGTGTTCAGGAGGTGGTCACCGGCATTCATGCCGCCGGGTTCTGGTGAAGGGGAAACTAGGGCGGCTGCTAGGGTTTCGGGGGGTTTCAGGGCTTGGTGAGGAAGGAGATGAGTGAAGGGGGGTTCGACTAGGGGGCGTGGGGTGTGATAGAAAGCTTATATATGGTCTAGGGGTTTAGATCTGAGCCATTGGATCAGATGATCTCAACGACTTGGATCTGATGGTGAGGGGTGAGACGAGGTCGTTTGGTATTAAAACGGGGTCGTTTGGGTTTAAGTGATGGATTGGGTTGGACCGGCTAAACAGGTCGGGTCACGGGTGCGGATGTGGACCGTTGGATCAAGAGGCTTAGACGGCTCAGATCGACTTGCCTGAAACGGCGTCGTTTTAATTGGTGCTTGGGCAGGCCGGATTTGGACTGGACTTGAGTGCCGATTTTGGGCCTATTTCGTTTCATTTTTGGGCCCAAACCGATTTTCAACTCTTTTATTTTTGTTTTTTTCTAATTTTAAAACAAAAAAATGAAAAATAACAAATAAATAGTAAAACAAATGAAATTTAAAACAAACAACAATGTAACACTTCAACACCATTATCACACCAAATTAAAAGGTTCAAGTAAGTTAAATCACAACCAAGAACGAACAATGCACATATATTTTTGAATTTTCTTTTAACTACTGAATTACGGTTTGATTACTATGATAGACATACCTTGTGTTTTGACTGATAAGATCAAAAAATGCAAAACAATGGGATGAACAACAAATGACTAGCAGTACATGTCATGAAAAATTGGAAAACTTGTACAGCGAGGTCACTGGTCACTATCTTTGTTTTCTTTTGGAATGCTTGTCCGTGAAGCAAAAATCACGTGCTTACACGCACGATATGGACTGCTGCTGCGGAGAGCCCTGTGCGGCCGCACTAGTTTTGGAGCGGTCCGCGGTGAAGAATAATTCACTAGTCCGACATCGGAAGCCTATATCTTTTGATTTACAAGGAATGTTGAGATGATTTAAAAATGAGAGATGTAGCCCTTCATGTTTTTTTCTTAGAAAGGGAAAGAAATCACAATTTGGACATCTGTAGAGAATGTTATGGCCAAAATACTAAGACCTTTCACTGTAGAACATAGGAAGCCAATGCGGCCGCAGTTGATTTTGTGCGGTCCGCACAGGGCATCTGAGGGCAGTATATTTAGACGGGATTTTCAGTTATTTTTTACTTTTTAAGACCCCAAAAACATAAGAGGCAATTTTTCAAACAACCTTTCTTCTCCAAATCAATTGTAAGTCGTTTTTAACTAGTTTTCTTCAATCATTAACATCTTTTAACATGATTTCAACTTCAAATCAATGATTTTCATGGGGGAAATTGGGTGTTTTGGGTAGAACCTAGGTTTTTCAAAAATAAGGAATTTGGACCTCGATTTGAGGTCCGATTTCAAAACAAATTACATATTTGAGCTCGTGGGGGAATGGGCAATCGGGTTTTAGTTCGAACCTCGGGTTTCGACCACGTGGGCCGGGGGAGATTTTGACTTTTTGGGTAAAACTTTGGAAATCTCATTTTCATGCATTCAAATTGATTTATTTAGCATTTATTGATGTAATTAAGTAACTTGTGGTTAGATACGAGCGAATTGGCGGAGGAATCAAGGGGTAAAGCTATAATTGAAACTTGAGTTGTGTTCGAGGCATCGAGATAAGTGTACGGTCTAACCTTAGCTTGAGGGATTAGGAGTTGAGTCCTATTTGTTAATTGCTTCTTGTTGAGTACAACGTATAGGCATGGTGACGGGTATCTATACGTTGGAGTTCAGCATGACCGTGAGTCTTAAATTGATAGTTGTTGTGTTCTTAAATGTTACTACGGATGCTTTAATTGATGATTCTCGATATTGAGCAAAGATTTAGTTTATTCTCGTGGATTTTATTTATGATTGAGTATTGGTATTAATTGAGCTGAGTAGAAGTTGAGTTAGGATTGATTATAGCTGATTCTCCCTTGCCAAGATGATTGTTTAGATATTGTTGCTCCCTTGCCGGGAAGTTATTATATTGTTTTTGTTCCCTTGCCGGGATTCCTTATGATTTTATGCTGGCTTGTAAATGGGAGCGGGTGGTACGCCTACCACAAGATATGATGAAATGGGAGCGGGTGGTACGCCTACCACAAGATATGATGAAATGGGAGCGGGTGGTACACCTACCACGAGGTTTGATGAAATGGGAGCGGGTGGTATGCCTACCACGAGATTTAATGAAATGGGAGCGGGTGGTACGCCTAACACAAGATATGAGAAATGGGATCGGGTTGCACGCCTGCAACAAGATGTAAACTGAAAGTGAAATTTTCCTTTATTTTCCTTTTCCTTGTTAGAAGTTAAAGTTTGGTTTCCTTATAATTTTATTGAGATTCTGCCTTATAGTGATTCCCCGAAACATGTTTCCCCTCCCGAGTTTTAATTATTTGTTTTCGTCTATCCTTCCGCTGTATATATATACATAATTGCACAGGTTTATCTGGAGTCTGGTCTTAGCCTCGCCACTACCTCGTCGGGGTTAGGCTAGACATTTACCAGCACATGGGGTCGGTTGTGCTGATGCTACACTCTGCACTTATGTGCAAATATAGAAGCAGCACTTGGTCAGCAGCGGTCGGGGAGCTAGTCTTCAGTCCACCGAGACACCGAGGTAGCCCTGTAGGTGTCCGCAGGCCCGACATCTCTTCTATCCATTTAGATATTGTTTTCTTTTGTATCCGAGACAGACTATATTTCCTTTTTCAGACACTTGTATGTAGCATTCTTAGACAGTCCGTGAATGTAGTGACACCAGTTTCTGAGTAGAGATATATGTTGGATTTTTATTCGTATCGGTTTTGGTATATTATTTATCTAAGTCTTCCGCATAAATTTCATCTTTCATCACTGTTTAAATGTTGATTACCTGCTAATTTAATTGGTTAAAAAGGCTAAAATGAAAGAGGTTGAATTTTTCGTATTTCGTGGCTTGCCTAGCTTCTATGAGTATGCTCCATCACGACTCCCGAGGGTGGAAAATCCGAGTCGTGACAACAAACTAACCATCTAGCAGGTATATATAAAGATAAAATGTTTTAAAAGGGAGAATAGGGAGGGACTTCTAGGTATACAGACGCGGCAGATATACCTTAAAGTCTCTGAATCGCCTCGCCTCACGGATAGTATGGCTGAGCAGAAGAACCTGGATCTGCACACATAAAATATGTGCAGGAAAGGGCATGAGTACACCACAGTGGTACCCAGTAAGTGTCAAGCCTAACCTCGGTCGAGTAGTGACGAGATCAGGTTAGGGCCCTACTGGTTATATATATATAACAAGGTAAAATAATGTGAAATGAGACAGTGTAATTAAATGCTAACAGTCAATAAAGATGAAATCACATAAAGAAATAACTTAATACACAGAGATAGCAACCGGGGATCTCCTAGGATATCATCCCATAGTCTCAAACGTAAATGTGCAGAGGATCTCCCGGGATTTCGTCCCGTAGTCCAAAAGTAAATATCCAGTACATGGAGATCTCCCGAGATATCGTCCTGTATTCCCAATTATAAATGTGCAGGGGGATCTCCCGAAATATCGATCTGTATTCCCAAAGTAAACATACAGGGGGGATCTACCGGAATACCTATCTGTAGTCCCAAAGTAAATAGACAACAGTCTCAAGAAAGAATCCTAGAAGTCTATTCAAGTTCGTATCAGGAAGATAGGAAATTTCTACTCTAAACATGCTACGCAAAATCCAAGTAAGCAGTTAAAGCAGGTAAGATAGTTAAGTCACATAAGAATGCTTTTCTAACCTAAACATGAGGCTTCATATACTAGTGTTGCTCAGTTAAAAGAAAACATAGATATTTACTTAATGAAATGGGGTTCTTCAACAACTAGCACATGTATGCACTCGTCATTTCATGTACACAACATTCATATAACAATAGTACCAAAATCCTAAGGGGATTTCCCCCCACAAGGTTAGGCAAGTCATTCACTCATGAGTCTAACCACACAAAATTCACTCAAATCCGATACCAAAATCTCGATCAAAATCCCAAAATTAGGTCTACGAACTTTTTGCAATTTTCCCCAATTTTTAACCACAAATTCGAAATTAAATGATGAATTCATGTTTAGATTAATGGGATATAATCAAAAAGGAGTTAGGAATCATTGTGAGCACGTGATTTTTGCCTTACGAAAACTACTCCAAAATAAAATCAAAAAATAAAATAAATTTCTTTTACTGTGTAATTTTTTAATTTGCGTGGTGATAAATATTTGTGTTATGACTATAAATGTTTACTTTGTCATAAATAAAATAAAATACATGTTGCATGCATATAGGATTTAATTATGCATTTAAAAAATAATTTAAATAAAATCACAAAAATATGCAATAATTCTATTTTAAATATTCCACTATGTGATTGATGTTTTGTCTATGTGTTAAATAATTGTTATAGAATAATTAATATATTTTTTACGAAGTTAGATTTATTTTATAATTAAAAATTTAAATTAGAAAAAATGAAAAAAAAAAATAATAATACATATACACAAAATCGGACCTGGATTAAAATCCAGGCCCAAATCGAATTAATTTACCCCTCACAGCCCAATCCAAACCAACCTGTCCGGTCCAACTCATGAGTAAATCCAAACGACGACGTTTGGTCACACTCCATCAAGGACCGTTGGATTAAATCAATCCAACGGCTGATATCCCCTACCCTTACCCGCAACCCGTAACCCGACCCATTGACCCGATTCAGTCCGACCCCAACGTTAAACCAAACGACGTCGTTTGGTTAAGTGAGTTGATCCTGGCCCTTCATTCTATCTAATCCAACGGACAATATCAATCCACCCCACCCCTATATAAGTCCCAAGCCCTACCCTGGCCCCAAACTAAGCACCCCCCCCTCCTAAACTATTCATCATCGTCCCCCAAATCCCCACTCCTAACCCTAGCCGCCCTAGGATCCCACCGCCTGAAACCCGGCGGCATCAACGCCGCCGGTCACCAAAATAACACCCTAGAACCCCCTGAACATCCTCTACACGAATCTGACTTTAGTTTCCTTCGAATCAGGCCCTAACTCTTCGAATCTTAAATCGAAGGTTAGCCTGAAAACCTGATCTTCTCCGATGGCTTCCAAAATAACACCACAACTTCCCCTAGATACCCTCATCACGGATCTGTTAGTTGCATGGTTCGAATCATACTGGAACTACTCGAATCTTCATTTGAAGATTCGAGTACAACCTGACATTATCCCAACCTACTTCAAACTCACACCAGTTACCCCCTGACCTCCCTCGTGCCTAGAACATCTTTGGTTTCCCACGAATCTAACCAGAAATGAGTAAATCCCAAATCGAACTTTCAAGAACCCTAAAAATACCAGACTTTTGGATTCTGTCCAGATTGAAAAAAGATTGAGGTTAATCGACCTTAGTCGAAGTATTTTCAGTGGAAAATACTTCGACTAAGGTCTGTTTGGTTTCAAACAAAATCCAAATCCAAGTCGAGTTGAGTTCAGTTGAATTTATAGGTTCAGAGGTAATTTCTGTTTCTTATGTGCATTCTATGTGTATTCTATGTTCGTTTCATTAGTTTGTTTAATTTTTCATAATTTTCTAGTCAAATTTTTGTTATACTGTCCCCTACCCGTCAACTTGATTCTAAATGTGAATTGTTTCTGTTGATTGTGATTATGTACAATGTGTGTAATCGACTCGACTAAGTTCGTCGATTAGTTATATCATAAATCCTGCTTCTGAAAATGTTGACTGAAATAACCTGTTTTGGATGGATTATTTTGCTATAATCAGTTAATTAGTTATTGTTAATCAGTTGGTTCTTGTTTAATAAATCCATCAAATGGACGTTATATGTGTGTTGTTTTCTGAACATTAAGTTCAGAACATTGTCAATATATTGACAATGCTCCTGTTTGTTTGATCTTAGTTCAAAAGCTGAGTTCAGTTGAATTATTAGGCTGAATTCAGTATAATGTTGTTATGATATTAGGTTTAATTTCAATTTCACAAATGTTGGTTAGATACCATTGTGTTAGAAAAGTGCATTCTCAGTCAAGATTCAGTCCAGAACTTGATAGGATTGCTTATAGCTGTTTAATTCAGAAGGATAATCGATTCTGAACAATTTTTAAAATCTGTTTTTTTATCAGATTCTGATTTCCTTGAGGATTTCAGTTTTATTTTAGAATGAAACAGTAGGGTAATGTGATAGTGTGCTTTCAATAATATAGTGGCTATAATTTAAGTAATAATGGGGAACAAGGGATAATGGGGCTGCTGAAAAAAAAACCAGGATAAATAGCACTTAGTTTTAAATTATTCAAAAGTAGTTTTAATGGAAAAACTTTCTGATTTTTAAAGGAGAAAAGAGTCCATCCAGCACTAAATTGTATAGGACCAGCCCTGTATAAATACAGGGAGCTGGACAGACTTTAGAGGGAGATTTTAAGAGATTTTGGAAGAAGAAAAATCTGATTTAGGAGAATAGGAGAAAAATCTGATTGAGATTTTCAGTTAGACAGAGAAGAGAGTTTAGAGAGACTTCATAACAGATTTTGAAAGAGAATTTAAGAAAAATACACCTAGAGTGAGATAAAAGAGAAAAACCCAGCAAAAAAAATCATATTCTTCTTGGAATCTGAAGAGGAAGAGGAAAAAGAAAAACAGAAACAGATATAGAAACAGATATAGAAACAGAAAAGAAAATCAGAAACATACTTTTCTTTGGATCTGTCCGGGTCTATTTGTTTGATATTACTTGGATTAAATCTGAAAGTTTTTCCCAAAAATCCTGTTACTGTGCATCTGGGCTCCTCAGATCCTATTCTTGTTCAGACTTGCTGTGTTATCGGTACATTCTACTGATTTTGTTATTTCTTCTACCTCCATTTTCAGGTACATGTCTTTTAAATTTTATGTTGGAAAGAGATTCAACATGACTAATCAATGAAGTTCGAATTGTAATTCTGTTTTCTATTCATCCACGTTCATCAGTTTAAATTTCATTTTTTTTCATGTTAGTTAATTAGTAGTGAATTCAATTTTATAGCTATGAGTTAATTGTCTTACTTTGAAATTCGTATAAAGCTTTGTAATAATGTTAGCCCTTCATCTCATTAGTTTAGTCATGTTTGAACTGTCAAGGTAGGAAACATGACATAAAGATTGGCCATTAACTAGGCCTTGTGACGTTGTTAGTTGAATAAAGAATAGCGTGAAAATGTCAAAACCATATAGCTAGTTTATTCTGATAATCTGATTTAGTTGTGGAAGGAATGATATAAGTTGTACGTTCTTATGTGGCGTTATAACAGGTATCTATAGAACCATTAGTGGATGGTAAGTGGAGTTGTTATGGCTCATTATGATGTTAAAGTGTTATGAATGTTTTAGACACATAAACTATGTCACATGTAAGGCAATATTATTAATCGATTTATAATTCCCTTTCTTGTCAATTTGATTCTTATTTACCATCTTAAATAAGTAATTAGGCCTATTAGATTAAAAGCGAGTATATGAGAATGAAACGAGATGTACAAGCATAAATTGCCATACTTTACATCAATGGTAATTAGAAATAGAATTTGCACTAAGTAAATAATGAAAATTCTTGGAAAATATTTCCTTCCTTTATGAATCATTCCTTTTCAGTTTCATATACAATTTATTCTTTGGCATACATATATATGTTGTATTTGCTAAAAATCAAATTTTTATCCTTTCACTGAGAATTTGAATAGTCTTGGGATGAACATAATTAATACTCGGAAATTATAGTCAACGGGCAATATTTAAAAAATTGTGAATTTCTTTTAAAAGAATTTAAAGACATCCCTTGAATATGAATTTCTCAGTATTTTCATATAAAATGTGTAGATACAACAAACAATTTGTGGAAAAATCCCTAATATCATTACAAATATTTTGCGCAATTAGGGATACGTTCGCGTACCCTGATTATATTTTTAAAAGCAAAATTCGGATTATGCGTACGCGCAATTTCGAGCGAATATTTAATAAAAGGATTTTTTTCAAAGGCGTTAAATTAATTTCATAAAAACCCGCGATGCGCGGTTCAATATTTAAGAAAAACAAATATTCTTGATTCAACACAATCTCGAAAAATGATTGCTTAATAAATATATTGTCAAAAGTTATTGTGTACACGTACGCGTGACACAATTCCGCATTTTTTTAATTTATAACACGAATATACGTACGCGTAATTCGATTCAAAGAAGGGTCCTTAATCACAATAAGTAAAAGCGATAGAAAAATCACGTAACAAAAAGTATTTAATAAAAATCAAGATAATTAAGCCAATAATAAAAACAGTTAAGCGACCGTTCTAGAACCACGGAATTCGGAAATGCCTAACACCTTCTTCCGGATTAACAGAATTCCTTACTCAGGATTTCTGGTTCGCAGAATAATAAACAGAGTCATATTCTCCTCGATTCAGGGATTAAAATTGGTGACTTGGGACGCCTTAAAATTCCCAGGTGGCGACTCTGAAATAATTAAATAAATCCCGTTTCGACTGTCCTTCAATTGGAGAAAACTCCCCACGCGCCCCCGCGGGCGCGGTAAAAAGGAGGTGTGACAGCTCTGGCGACTCTGCTGGGGAATTTTGTGTTATTGTAACCCAGAACCATTGGTTCAGGGTTTAAAGAATTCGAGCTTAAAATATCTGTGTTAATTGGCTTTATTTACTATATGATTTTCAACTGTTTATATGCTAATATGCTAAATGTTTTTTTTACCGCTTTAATATTATTTGAATTGTGAATATATACAACTGCTACGAAACCCCCTTCTTTCTGAGTCTTCTGAATTTATGGTGTACACGTGCGCGTGACCCACCTTTCTGTTAAAGTCATACCAAATAAGACGGAGTTGGGACAAGTAACTAGGCCGGGCAGACTTTCGTGCTCCCGGTACGTTGCCCCCGCTTCGGCTCAAACTGTCCGTTTGGGTAAGCCAGGTTTAGAACAATCAACCTAAGGTTTTACACTTAGAATAACTCAGCCATGTACCGGATCCCTAGTAGGAACGAATATTTGGCATCATATGCATTTGGCCTTGGAGACTCAACACAGGGGTTGGGTCTGTCTAGGACAGGTGAACCCAAAATAAAAAGACCATCATGATGCATCCTACTTGGTACTTGTGCATTCATTTGCCTCGAACATGCTTGTTGACCAGCTTAAATAAAATCATGGTGAGAAGAAAGGAATAAAATAGGTTGTTTTAAAAAAAATTCGAAAAAAAAAATAGTTTTAAATTTTGAAATAAAGGTATTTAATAAATAATTTTATTTTATTTTCGAAAATGATTTTTTTTTTGTATAAATTTTCAAAATAAATTTTGACTTTATCAAAATTAAATTTCAGATACAAAATGAGCACCACACAAAGCCCCTCATCCACAAGTACGGAAGAATTTCTATGTCAGCTTCAAATGTGGTGGTATGATTTAGGCGAAGACGGTCAAAAATGGGTCGTCAAGCATTTGGGAAATCTCACGGACATTATGAAAGTTAAACCCCGTGATGATCTGATTGCGGCGTTAGTAACTTTCTGGGATCCTGTTCACAATGTTTTTCGTTTCTCTGACTTCGAGCTTACTCCTACATTAGAGGAGATAGCTGGCTATGTTGGTTTTGACGGAAGTTTAAGAAATCAAAGCTTGATATTCACAAAGGCTCCTTCGGTACATCGATTCTTCGGTCTTCTGAACATCAGCAGTCAAATCAGGAAAAGCAATGTCATCAATGGATGTTGTTCCTTCAACTTTTTGTATTCAAGGTTCGGAAAGTCAGATGGGTTCGAAATTCATGAGAAAGGCCTTACTAATAAGCAAAACAAAGACACTTGGCAGATGCACCGTCGATTTGCTTTCATGGTGGCTTTTCTAGGAGTCATGGTCTTCCCAAATAAAGAGCGAACAATTGATATTCGCACCGCAAAAGTTGTGCAAATCCTCACCACTAAAGAAAATCACACCCTTGTCCCCATCATTCTATCAGATATTTATCGGGCTTTGACTTTATGCAAATCAGGAGCAAAAGTCTTCGAAGGATGCAAAATTTTGTTGCAAATGTGGGTGATTGAACATCTCCAACAACAGCCCAAGATCATACAGTATGGGTCAAACAATGATAATTGCATCGAAAGCTATGAGGAAAGAACAAAAAATTATCAGGTTCCAGAAGGGATAGAAGCATGGGTATCTCATCTAAAGGCTTTAATAGCAAATCAAATTGAATGGACTCTGGGATGGCTCCCGATGAGGGAAGTAATACACATGTCAGCCTCAAATAGTTATCTACTACTATTGGGATTGAGAAGCATTTAGCCGTATGCACCACTGAGAGTCCTAAGGCAATTAGGGAGATATCAAATAGTTCCTGATGATGAAGATTTGAGTGTGCAAGTAATCGAATTACACCCAAAAGCCACTATTCCCGAGGCTCTACTTCAGCAGATGTGGAATGGGTGTCGATACTTGAAAAGTGATACTCAAGTCCCAGACGCTACAAAGGGTGAGATAAATCCTGGATATGCAAGGTGGTTTGAAAAACGGTCTCGCGTGGATGATGTACCAGAGCCTGAGCTAAGAAGGCCAACAAAAAGACCCCATGTTCAAAACTTCAATGATAAAATCCAAGAACGGTTGATCTGGGGAGAAAAGGAAAAAGGGTACAAAGCAACTATCCATGCCCTAAAAGAAAATCTAAGAAGCCTCAGTTTGGAGAAAGATTTGCAAGAACAAGAAGCCGAAGGCGAGAAAAAGAGTCTAGCTTGTGAGAATGAAAATCTTCATGCTCGATTCCAAAAAATGAAAAGAGTTTCTGAAACGCCAAAGAGGAGCTGGAAGGATCAAAAAACCATCGCCAATCTCTTTGAAAGAATGCAAGATTATGATTCCATTCTTGCGGAAAACGAAAGGGCATTGAGCAAAGCAAAAGAAAGGATCCAACAATTAAACGAAGAAGCCAGATCTAACAAAGAACGCCAAGATAGGCAATCCGAAAAAGACAAGGCACAATTCAAGAAGGAAAAAGACTATTGGATGCGATCAGAAGACCAGCTTCGTGCACAACTAGAAGAGGCAAGAAGATGCAACAGAGAACATCAACAAGCAGACCTCGACAGGGAAAGATCGCAAGCAAGATTAGAGCAGGCCAGACTCCGAGCTCTGTTAGAATCAGCTCTAGATCGTGAAAACCGTGTCAGAGATATAGCCACCACTCGTCAGCAGCAATTGCAAGACCAAGACCAACGTCTCCAAGGTTTCAGGGCACAAATCCACGACCTGGCAGTCTTCACATCTCAAAGTTATGTAAACTGCCAAGGAATGGATTATGAAAGATTTACTGAGCATGCGCCCACTTTTGCTCGTCATCTAGCAATGGAGTTGGAAAGGATGTATCGTACGCTGGGAGGCCATCCAGGTCAAGCCCAACATTGAGCAGATAATCCAATATTTGACAACAAAAGTGGAAAGTGGGGCACGTTGTGAGATGTTAAGAATTGTATCTTTTATTTTGATTTAAGTGTGTGTGTTTTCAAGCCATTTTCTTAAAAATTTTCAAATGTAATTCCATCTTTGTATAATGAATAAAAGTGATTGCCTTTGTTCCGAACTACGCAAGGTCTGATTCATGTAAGGCATGATACGTAGGCAATCTCTAAGATTCGACCACCACGATAAAAGATATATATAGTAAATAAAAGTGAATGACAATTTTCAATTTCAAGAAAGCTGGGACGACACAAGCAGCCGAGCAAATGCATAATAGAAAGGGATTATTTGTCTAGGAGCATTGCATCTCAACGTGTGATTATATATGTGTTAAACTCTCAAAACTAACAAGTTTGTTCATTTTCAGAATTCAAGCAGTTAGTTTCTCTAAAGAGTATACTGGCATATTATCACTATCACACAAGATCAAAAGGACCAATACCCGAAAGTATGTCTATCCCAGATGTTGACACAGGTATGGAGATAGAGGAGATGGATGTCGGGAAAATGAAAGAAGAGATGTTTAAGCTCAAGCAGCAAATGGCTGAGATGTACCAAGCTTGGTCTACAGGACAGTTACCCCCATCTTACCCAAATAACCCTGCTCCATCAATGACCCAAACTCAGGATAATATCACCACTGAATTATCCCCAAACTTCCCCATTTACCAGCACTACCGAGGCACCACCTCTCAGACACCGCAGTCTCCACCTCCGAAACCCGTTCCATATTTTCCTCCACCTATGACTCCTGTTTTCGTAGCACCTCCCCCTGCTACATTCCACAAATCTCCTAGTGAGCTTACATTCCAGGCCCAGGACAACCAATATTACCCTCCGGAGCCCACCCTCAAAGCCTCCGAAATTCATTCAACCACTCCTCGTTTTGATCTCCCAACCGAAATTGACAAGCTAGCCAAAAATGCTGAGCAAGAAGAGATGTTCAGGAAGGTCAAGAGTCTAGAACAATCGTTCAGAGACATGCGAGGATTAGGTGGGCAAGTCAGTGTAGCCTACAAAGATTTGTGCTTGTTCCCAAACGTACAATTACCAGTTGGCTTCAAGATGCCCAAATTTGACTTATACAACGGGCACGGCGACCCAGTAGCCCACTTAAGGGGTTTCTGTAGCAAGATGCGAGGAGCTGGGGGAAAGGATGAATTATTGATGGCTTACTTCAGTCAAAGTTTAAGCGGATCAGCTTTGGAGTGGTATACACGCCAGGACCATGGGAGATGGTACACCTGGGATGACCTGGCACAGGCATTCGCATACCATTTCCAATACAATCTGGAAATCATCCCAGATCGATTATCTTTGACAAAATTTGAGAAGAAACATAATGAAAGTTTCAGAGAGTATGGTTTTCGGTGGAGAGAACAGGCAGCAAGAGTGGATCCTCCTATGAAGGAGAGCGAAATGGTAGACTACTTCCTCCAAGCCTTGGAACCGACTTACTATGCCCATTTGGTTTCAGCGGTTGGGAAATCATTCAACGAAGTAGTGAAGATGGGAGGTATGGTGGAAGAAGGCCTCAAGACAAATAAAATCATGAGCTATTCAGCAATTAAGGCAACTACTCAAGCTATTCAAGGCGGGGTAGGAGGAATCGGAAGAAAAAAGAGGGAGGAAGCAGCAGTAGTTGATTCAGGAATTTGGCCGGGACCCAGAGGTTCACCGCTTTACTATAATCAACAACGACCTCGCCAATCAGCTTACCACCATGATTCATCCCAACACTACTATCACCCTTCAGAGCCTCATTTTTCCATTAACCATGCTCAAGCATACAATCAGCCACCTGTTCACACCAATTGGCGTGCTCCTGTCACACCAAATACTTACCCACGAGCCTATCCCGGACCAGGTTTCAGGCCTAGGCCAGCATTCAGGGGAGAAAGGGAACAGAAAAAGAAAACTTACACTCCATTGGGAGAGTCTTACACTAGTCTGTTCCACAGGCTGAGACAGCTAGACATGCTGAGACCAATACAATCCAAGCTACCCAATCCTCCTCCAAAGAATCTGGATTACACCATTAGCTGTGAATATTGCTCCGGTGCACCAGGCCATGATACGGAGAAATGCTGGCATTTGAAAAATGCAATACAAGAGCTGATTGATACTAATAAAATCGAGGTTCAAACCCCCGAAGCCCCAAATATCAATAGAAATCCAATGCCAGCCCATCAAGAGGCTAATATGATAGAAATCATACAAGCTGATGGGGAGACAAAGAAGCCGTCACAAACTGTCATGATGATCAAGTCTCATGAAGCCAAGCCAGATAAGCAGTTAATAGAGGAGAAGCCGGTGTCTAAGCAGAACAAAAATGGTGATGAACCGTCTATGATAGTCGATGAGGGATCATCGAGCAAAGTTACCGCAAAACAAGAAAGGCCGAAAGTGATAGTACCAGGGGTTGCTAACAAACCCATTGTATTCGTGGAAGGAGCCCGTACAGATCGGGTTATTATTGCACCTGTAATCCAGCTGCCGGTCATCAACAACAAAGCCATCCCATGGAACTATGAACGAGTGACTGTAATGTACAAGGGAAAAGAAATCAAGGAAGAAGTGTGTGAGGTGCAAGGCTTGACTCGTTCGGGAAGATGTTTTACTCCCGAAGAGCTGAGAAAAACTAAAAACAATCCAACGCCAACAAAGAGAGCTGTGACGGAAGAAGAGGCGGAGGAGTTTTTAAGAAAAATGAAACTCCATGATTATTCTGTTGTGGATCAATTAAAGAAGACCCCCGCTCAAATTTCATTGTTGTCATTACTGATCCATTCAGAGGAACACCGTCTGGCGTTGATGAAAATCCTGAATGAAGCTCATGTTCCTGAAAAGATCTCTGTAAATCATTTGGGAAAAATAGCCAACAGAATCTTTGAGACAAACAGAATTACATTTGCTGATGATGAATTACCTGTGGAAGGTACCGAGCACAACAGAGCTCTTTACCTCACCGTGAAATGTGAAAACTCCATAGTAACCCGGGTATTGGTTGACAATGGGTCAAGTGCAAACATATGCCCTCTCTCCACTTTAAACAAATTAAAAATTAAAGAGGAGAGGATCCAGAAGAATAGTATCTGCGTACGGGGGTTTGACGGTGGAAGCAGAGATTCATTTGGCGACATAGTGTTGGAACTAACAATAGGGCCAGTTGAATTCACAATGGAATTCCAAGTGTTGGACATAACTGTTTCTTACAACTTGTTGTTGGGTCGACCATGGATCCATGCTGCTAAAGCAGTCCCGTCAACACTACATCAGGCTGTCAAGTTTGAATGGGATCATCAAGAAGTAGTCGTGTATGGAGAAGAAAGTTTAAATGCTCACAGCAGTACCATTGTACCGGTCGAGGGAACAGAAAATGACCAGGGACCATGGGTATACCAAGTGACCGACACAGTATCGATAGAGAAAATTCCAGAGGGGAAATATCTTCCAAATCCAAAGATATCCTCTGCATCAGTCATGGTAGCTTATGAAATGTTAAAAATGGCTTTATACCCGGCAAAGGTCTGGGTTTATCTTTGCAAGGAATTATACAATCAGTATCTCTCCCCGAGAACTGGGGAACATTCGGTTTGGGGTTCATACCCACTGCCAATGACGTAATAAGGGCTAGGAAGCTGAAACACCAAGCATGGGTTCTTCAAAAACCAGTCCCACATCTGTCAAAATCTTTTGTCAAGACCGGTGCTAAAAATCGCCCGATAACAACAATTCCTAAATCCCGGGTCAATCCTGAGAAGGAATTAATTGAAAGGTTCGAGAAATTGTTTAGTGATGTGAATATGTTGGAAAGCGGAGAAGGGTGTAGCAACGCAGAAGTTCAATTCGTTGGGCCAGAAACAAAGCTCAATAATTGGAAAGCCACTCCTCTCCCAATTCGAAAGGAGTCTTGGTAGTTTATTTTGATTTTCTTTCAGTTTGTTTGGGTTACTTCAGGGTTGTAATCCCAAAGCTTATCTTACAGTTTGTTTGAAGTGTGCAAACCTTGTTATCTTTCATCATCCAATAAAAAGCAGTTTCCTTTTTATTATCATTCCTAATAGCTTTCTTTTCTTTTTCTTCTTTCCTGTACAGTTCCTTTTACGCTGGCTCTAGTGATATGGCATGCATGAGGAATCCTCAGCCCAGTCTTAAAAATCAATCTGGTTCCGAAATATTAATTCAAGAAATATATTGTGATTATGAATCAGAATATGATGAAGATGAGGTTTTTGAAGAGATTAGTAAAGAGTTAATTCACTTTGAGGAAAAAATCAAACCTAACTTGAGTGATACCGAGGACATCAATATAGGGGACACGAGTAATATCCGAGAAACTAAAATAAGTGTCCATCTGGAACCAAAGATCCGAGAGGAGTTAATTAAAGCACTCATAGAATTCAAAGATGTTTTTGCATGGTCGTATGACGACATGCCGGGCCTGAAGCACTGATTTAGTGGTTCACAAATTGCCCACCGATCCAACGGTGCCTCCTGTCAAGCACAGGCTGAGAAAATTCAAGCCTGACATGAGTGTGAGAATTAAAGAAGAAATCACCAAACAATTGGAAGCAAAGGTCATTCGAGTCACTCGATATCCTATTTGGTTGGCTAATATCGTTCATGTACCAAAGAAAGACGGCAAAATTAGAGTATGCGTCGACTATCGCAATCTCAACAAAGCAAGTCCAAAGGATAATTTCCCATTACCCAATATCCATATTTTGATCGACAATTGTGCCAAGCATGATATAGGGTCTTTCGTGGATTGTTATGCCGGGTATCATCAAATTCTAATGGATGAAGAAGATGCAGAAAAGACGGCATTCATCACACCATGGGGAACTTATTGCTACCGGGTAATGCCATTCGGTTTAAAGAACGCCGGAGCAACCTATATGAGAGCAATGACCACAGTGTTTCATGATATGATACACAAGGAGATTGAGGTATACGTGGACGATGTGATCATAAAATCAAAGCATCAGGCCGACCACGTTGGGGATTTGAGGAAGTTCTTCTTAAGACTTCGCAGGTACAACCTCAAGCTTAACCCTGCCAAGTGCGCATTTGGAGTTCCGTCTGGAAAATTGTTGGGATTCATAGTCAGTCGACGAGGCATCGAGCTAGACCCATCAAAGATCAAAGCCATCCAAGAACTGCCACCTCCAAGAAACAAAACTGAAGTAATGAGTTTGTTGGGAAGGTTAAATTACATCAGCAGGTTTATTGCTCAGCTCACAACAACCTGTGAGACCATTTTCAAATTGTTAAAAAATGATGTTGCGGTTAAATGGACCGATGAGTGTCAAGAAGCGTTCAATAAGATAAAAGGGTACTTGTCGAACCCACCCGTGTTGGTCCCGCCAGAGCCAGGAAGGCCTTTAATTCTTTACTTGACGGTTTTGGAAAATTCATTTGGTTGTGTATTGGGGCAACATGACCTCACTGGTAGAAAAGAACAGGCCATCTACTACCTTAGCAAGAAGTTCACAGCTTATGAGGTTAAGTATACTCATCTGGAAAAGACATGTTGCGCCCTAACATGGGTAGCTTAAAAATTGAAACACTATTTGTCATCCTACACTACTTACCTCATTTCTCGGTTGGATCCATTGAAATACATTTTTCAAAAGCCCATGCCAACGGGAAGACTGGAAAAGTGGCAGATATTACTCACAGAATTCGACATCATCTATGTGACTCAAACTGCAATGAAGGCTCAAGCACTGGCCGATCATTTAGCCGAAAACCCGGTCGATGAGGAATATGAGCCGTTGAAAACTTATTTTCCGGATGAAGAAACAATGCATATCGACGAGGTGAAGCAAATTGAAAAGCCTGGATGGAAACTTTTCTTTGATGGAGCCGCCAATATGAAAGGAGTCGGAATAGGAGCTGTAATCATTTCTGAAACAGGGCATCACTATCCTGTTACAGCTCAATTACGATTTTATTGCACCAATAATATGGCTGAATATGAAGCTTGCATTTTGGGGTTAAGGCTAGCCGCCGATATGGGTATCTGAGAAATCTTAGTCATGGGAGATTCAGATCTTTTGGTACATCAAATTCAAGGAGAATGGGAAACCCGCGACTTGAAGCTCATACCATACCGACAATGTCTACATGATCTTTGTCAGCGGTTTCAATCAGTGGAATTCCAACATATTCCAAGAATCCATAATGAGGTTGCTGATGCATTGGCTACCCTGGCATCGATGTTTCACCATCCGGACAAAGCTTATGTAGACCCAATACATATTCAAGTCCACAATCAGCACGCTTATTGCAATATGGTTGAAGAAGAATTTGATGGAGAACCATGGTTCCACGACATCAAGGAGTATATCAGGATGGGGATATATCCTGCACAAGCCACAGGAGATCAAAAGAGGACCATTAGGCGATTGGCAAATGGATTCTTCTTAAGCGGAGGAGTTTTGTATAAAAGAACACCAGATCTTGGATTATTAAGATGCATAGATGCCAGACAAGCTGCAGCTGTCATGTCTGAAGTACATTCAGGAGTTTGCGGACCCCACATGAGTGGATATGTATTGGCAAAGAAAATCCTCCGAGCCGGTTACTATTGGCTTACCATGGAGCGAGATTGTATCAGTTTTGTGCGCAAGTGTCATCAATGCCAAATACACGGAGATTTGATTCATTCTCCACCATCCGAGTTGCACACAATGTCGGCACCATGGCCCTTCGTTGCCTGGGGCATGGATGTGATTGGACCAATTGAGCCGGCAGCATCCAATGGACACAGGTTCATTCTGGTAGCTATTGATTATTTTACCAAATGGGTTGAGGCCAAGACATTCAAATCAGTGACCAAGAAAGCTGTGGTCGATTTTGTCCACTCAAATATCATATGTCGATTCGGAATCCCGAAGGTGATCATCACAGATAACGGTGCTAATCTTAACAGCAACTTAATGAAGGAAGTATGTCAACAGTTTAAGATTACACATCGTAACTCTACCCCATATCGGCCCAAGGCGAATGGAGCAGTAGAAGCAGCCAACAAAAACATAAAGAAGATACTTCGGAAAATGGTAGAAGGTTCAAAACAATGGCATGAAAAATTACCATTTGCATTATTGGGATACCGCACTACTGTTCGCACTTCAGTAGGAGCAACTCCTTATTTGTTGGTATATGGCACTGAAGCAGTAATTCCTGCAGAAGTTGAGATTCCTTCCCTTCGGATCATCGCCGAAGCAAAGATTGATGATGATGAATGGGTCAAAACCCGTCTAGAACAGTTAAACTTGATTGATGAAAAACGATTGACCGCAGTATGCCATGGTCAATTATATCAAAGAAGAATAGAAAGAGCATACAACAAAAAGGTGCGTCCCCGGAAGTTTGAAGTAGGTCAGCATGTGCTGAAACGTATTTTTCCACATCAGGTTGAAGCAAAAGGCAAATTTGCCCCGAATTGGCAAGGACCATTCATTGTGACCAGAGTATTATCGAATGGTGCACTATGCTTAACAGACATTGAGGGCAAATGCATAGACATGGCGATCAATTCTGACGCAGTAAAGAGATATTATGCATAAAATTCTTGAATGTTTGTATTTAGCATTATTTCGAAGATTGGAATGACAAAGGCAATTTATTCTGCTATCCAATCACTATACCCTTTGTTTTCCCCCTTTGAGCCATACTTGTTTCTTTCTTACCCTCTCTTGGAATCAATGAAAATCAAATATGAAAAAAAAAAATCAAACCACTATTATTGTAGTGAACTACGTTTGACCTGATTCCTCAAAGAAGGATACGTAGACACCTCACAGCTCGGTCATAGGGTGCACAATATACATAATGTGCACAAAAAGTTATGTCAAGCAACCCCAATCAAAAACTGGGGCAGAAAAACTGTATTGCAAATAAGAGAAAGATTCCAAGAGTTGTAATTTTTAACCCATACCAAAGCTATTTAACTTTTAATACCTTTTCCATTTCTAACCCCATACCAAAAAGACCTTTCGATCAATCTTAGAAAAATGCTGAGTCAAGCAAATGAAGATGGCTCATAACACTCGGGTACAAACAAGAAAAGAAAGTAAAAATGAGAGAGTCTTATAGGTGAAAACCCACACGGGCACCATAAGGCGACGGAAGTTGAGAGAAAAGTAAAATGAGAGAGTCTTATTGGTGAAAACCTTCGTGGGCACCATAAGGCGAAAAGGAAGTGAGAAATGAACAAATGAGGAAAGTTTATCGGTGAAAACTCTTTAAGACGTTACAAGTCCAACAGGTCTGTGAAATGAAAAATGAAGTTGGGTTATGGAAATTTTGGCAAAAACAAAAATGAGACAATTGAAAGGAGATTGATTAAAAGACTGGGTTGATTAATCCGAAATGCATACCCTGATCATTGGTGCCAGTAACTCCAATCAGATAAGTTTTTATTCTTTCTCCAACAGTCATCCAAACTTGGATTTTTCTTTTCATTCTATAATTGTCGAAATCAGCGTATTTCGTTACTAATAATCTTACTTTTCTAAAAGCTTTGAGATAAGTTTTATTCCAAACAAATAAGAAGGAATGTCAAGGTATACTACCGAGATTCAAGGTTACAAAATACAGCCACGAAAGGTGGGAGATAAAAGATATGGGTGTAAGAAAGGTGAAATTAAAAAATGGATCAGCAAAGTCAGAAGGGACATATGATTACAGTTAAAAGGGTTTGAAGGAAAACATATAGAGGGGAATCCTATAGTCAAGGATCAATTACAAGGACAAAACAGTCTTTTCAACCATTCCAAGGCAACAAAGAGAAACGAAGAGAAGCATCACCATCGGCAAGAATACCCCAGTCAACCACCCTGCTTTAAACTAACGAAGTTTTCTTTGATTTAAAACAGGGGCAAATACAATATTTGTGTCAGGAAATACCTGGATGAAGAAAAGAAGAAGTCAGGCGTCCACCTGGATAATGAGGATGAGAAAAGAAGAAGTCAGGCGTCCACCTGGAGAATGAGGATGAGAAAAAGAAGAAGTCAGGCGTCCACCTGGAGAATGAGGATGAGAAAAAGAAGAAGTCAGGCGTCCACCTGGAGAATAAGGATGAAGAATTAAAGAAGCCAGGCGTCCACCTGGAGAATGAGGATGAGTTAAAAAGAAGTCAGGCGTCCACCTGGAGAATGAGGATGAGAATTGAAGAAGTCAGGCGTCCACCTGGAGAATGAGGATGAGAAAAGAAGAAGTCAGGCGTCCACCTGGAGAATGAGGATGAGAATTGAAGAAGTCAGGCGTCCACCTGGAGAATGAGGATGAAGAATTAAAGAAGTCAGGCGTCCACCTGGAGAATGAGGATGAGAATTAAAGAAGTCAGGCGTCCACCTGGAGAATGAGGATGAGTTAAAAAGAAGTCAGGCGTCCACCTGGAGAATGAGGATGAGAATTGAAGAAGTCAGGCGTCCACCTGGAGAATGAGGATGAGAAAAGAAGAAGTCAGGCGTCCACCTGGAGAATGAGGATGAGAATTGAAGAAGTCAGGCGTCCACCTGGAGAATGAGGATGAAGAAAAAGAAGTCAGGCGTCCACCTGGAGAATGAGGATGAAGAAAAGAAGAAATCAGGCGTCCACCTGGAGAATGAGGATGAAGAATTAAAGAAGTCAGGCGTCCACCTGGAGAACGAGGATGAGAATTAAAGAAGAAGTCAGGCGTCCACCTGGATAATGAGGATGAGAATTGAAGAAGTCAGACGTCCACCTGGATAATGAGGATGAAGAAAAAAAAGAAGTCAGGCGTCCACCTGGAGAATGAGGATGAAGAAAGAAAAGAAGCAGTCAAGGCACCCACCTGAAGAACGAGGGAATGAAATTGAAGTGTTGAAATCAAAAGCCCGCTCATATGAAAAAGGAGCACACTTAGAATCAATAAAGCAGAGGAGTCCAACAGAATCCCCAGCAAGAAACAACAAGAGTTCCAAAAGAAAATACGGGACACAATGAAAAGGAATACGGAATAAGCCAAATGCCCAAGAGTCACCAAAATATCAAGACAATAAGAAACGCAAGGGCATGATCTAGATAAGATTTTTACAATTCATGTACCATAATCTAGTTTAATTTTTGTATTTCCTTTAAAGTAAGGTGTAATAAGGAGGTCAGCAAGCAGTAAAAACAGCACGAAGCAGCAGTAACATCACAGTCCCACGGTAGTCCCAGCTACCCCAAAATTCCTGAACTACATTGACCTGATTCCTTTATAGCCAAGGATATGTAGGAAACCTTTGAAGCAGAGGTTCGGTCAAATCTTTCTAAAAATGCTTCCCACGGAGTATTCGAACGGGCAAAAAATCGCTCGTATCCGCTCACTTTATCTTTGCACGAAAACTCTTCGAGTTTCCGCACAAAGAGGGGCAGCTGTGAGCACGTGATTTTTGCCTTACGAAAACTACTCCAAAATAAAATCAAAAAATAAAATAAATTTCTTTTACTGTGTAATTTTTGAATTTGCGTGGTGTTAAATATTTGTGTTATGACCATAAATGTTTACTTTGTCATAAATAAAATGAAAAATAAAATAAAATACATGTTGCATGCATATAGGATTTAATTATGCATTTAAAAGATAATTTAAATAAAATCACAAAAATATGCAATAGTTCTATTTTAAATATTCCACTATGTGATTGATGTTTTGTCTATGTGTTAAATAATTTTTATAGAATAATTAATATATTTTTTGCGAAGTTAGATTTATTTTATAATTAAAAATTTAAATTAGAAAAAATGAAAAAAAATAAAAAAATAATACATATACACAAAATCGGACCTGGATTAAAATCCAGGCCCAAATCGAATTAATTTACCCCTCACAGCCCAATCCAAACCAACCTGTCCGGTCCAACTCATGAGTAAATCCAAACGACGATGTTTGGTCACATTCCATCAAGGACCGTTGGATTAAATCAATCCAACGGCTGATATCCCCTACCCTTACCCGCAACCCGTAACCCGACCCATTGACCCGATTCAGTCCGACCCCAACGTTAAACCAAACGACGTCGTTTGGTTAAGTGAGTTGATCCTGGCCCTTCATTCTATCTAATCCAACGGACAATATCAATCCACCCCACCCCTATATAAGTCCCAAGCCCTACCCCGGCCCCAAACTAAGCACCCCCCCCCCTCCTACACTGTTCATCATCTTCCCCCAAACCCCCACTCCTAACCCTAGCCGCCCTAGGATCCCACCGCCTGAAACCCGGCGGCATCAACGCCGCCGGTCACCAAAATAACACCCTAGAACCCCCTGAACATCCTCTACACGAATCTGACCTTAGTTTCCTTCGAATCAGGCCCCAACTCTTCGAATCTTAAATCGAAGGTTGGCCTGAAAACCTGATCTTCTCCGATGGCTTCCAAAATAACACCACAACTTCCCCTAGATACCCTCATCACGGATCTGTTAGTTGCATGGTTCGAATCATACTGGAACTACTCGAATCTTCATTTGAAGATTCGAGTACAACCTGACATTATCCCAACCTACTTCAAACTCACACCAGTTACCCCCCTGACCTCCCTCGTGCCTAGAACATCTTTGGTTTCCCTCGAATCTAACCAGAAATGAGTAAATCCCAAATCGAACTTTCAAGAACCCTAAAAATACCAGACTTTTGGATTCTGTCCAGATTGAATAAAGATTGAGGTTTAATCGACCTTAGTCGAAGTATTTTCAGTGGAAAATACTTCGACTAAGGTCTGTTTGATTTCAAACAAAATCCAAATCCAAGTCGAGTTGAGTTCAGTTGAATTTAAAGGTTCAGAGGTAATTTCTGTTTCTTATGTGCATTCTATGTGTATTCTATGTTCGTTTCATTAGTTTGTTTAATTTTTCATAATTTTCTAGTCAAATTTTTGTTATACTGTCCCCTACCCGTCAACTTGATTCTAAATGTGAATTGTTTCTGTTGATTGTGATTATGTACAATGTGTGTAATCGACTCGACTAAGTTCGTCGATTAGTTATATCATAAATCCTGCTTCTGAAAATGTTGACTGAAATAACCTGTTTTGGATGGATTATTTTGCTATAATCAGTTAATTAGTTATTGTTAATCAGTTGGTTCTTGTTTAATAAATCCATCAAATGGACGTTATATGTGTGTTGTTTTCTGAACATTAAGTTCAGAACATTGTCAATATATTGACAATGCTCCTGTTTGTTTGATCTTAGTTCAAAAGCTGAGTTCAGTTGAATTATTAGGCTGAATTCAGTATAATGTTGTTATGATATTAGGTTTAATTTCAATTTCACAAATGTTGGTTAGATACCATTGTGTTAGAAAAGTGCATTCTCAGTCAAGATTCAGTCCAGAACTTGATAGGATTGATTATAGCTGTTTAATTCAGAAGGATAGTCGATTCTGAACAATTTTTAAAATCTGTTTTTTTATCAGATTCTGATTTCCTTGAGGATTTCAATTTTATTTTAGAATAAAACAGTAGGGTAATGTGATAGTGTGCTTTCAATAATATAGTGGCTATAATTTAAGTAATAATGGGGAACAAGGGATAATGGGGCTGCTGAAAAAAACAGGATAAATAGCACTTAGTTTTAAATTATTCAAAAGTAGTTTTAATGGAAAAACTTTCTGATTTTTAAAGGAGAAAAGGGTCCATCCAGCACTAAATTGTATAGGACCAGCCCTGTATAAATACAGGGAGCTGGACAGACTTTAGAGGGAGATTTTAAGAGATTTTGGAAGAAGAAAAATCTGATTTAGGAGAAGAGGAGAAAAATCTGATTGAGAGTTTTCAGTTAGACAGAGAAGAGAGTTTAGAGAGACTTCATAACAGATTTTGAAAGAGAATTTAAGAAAAATACACCTAGAGTGAGATAAAAGAGAAAAACCCAGCAAAAAAAATCAGATTCTTCTTGGAATCTGAAGAGGAAGAGGAAAAAGAAAAACAGAAACAGATATAGAAACAGAAAAGAAAATCAGAAACATACTTTTCTTTGGATCTGTCCGGGTCTATTTGTTTGATATTACTTGGATTAAATCTGAAAGTTTTTCCCAAAAATCCTGTTACTGTGCATCTGGGCTCCTCGGATCCTATTCTTGTTCAGACTTGCTGTGTTATCGGTACATTCTACTGATTTTGTTATTGCTGCAACTGTTGAAACTTACTTCTTCTACCTCCATTTTCAGGTACATGTCTTTTAAATTTTATGTTTGAAAGAGATTCAACATGACTAATCAATGAAGCTTGAATTGCAATTCTGTTTTCCATTTGTCCAAGTTCATCAGTTTAAATTTCATTTTTGTTTCATGTTAGTTAATTAGTAGTGAATTCAATTTGATAGCTATGAGTTAATTGTCTTACTTTGAAATTCGTATAAAGCTTTGTAATAATGTTAGCCCTTCATCTCATTAGTTTAGTCATGTTTGAACTGTCAAGGTAGGAAACATGACATAAAGATTGGCCATTAACTAGGCCTTGTGACGTTGTTAGTTGAATAAAGAATAGCGTGAAAATGTCAAAACCATATAGCTAGTTTATTCTGATAATCTGATTTAGTTGTGGAAGGAATGATATAAGTTGTACGTTCTTATGTGGCGTTATAACAGGTATCTATAGAACCATTAGTGGATGGTAAGTGGAGTTGTTATGGCTCATTATGATGTTAAAGTGTTATGAATGTTTTAGACACACAAACTATGTCACATGTAAGGCAATATTATTAATCGATTTATAATTCCCTTTCTTGTCAATTTGATGCTTATTTACCATCTTAAATAAGTAATTAGGCCTATTAGATTAAAAGCGAGTATATGAGAATGAAACGAGATGTACAAGCATAAATTGCCATACTTTACATCAATGGTAATTAGAAATAGAATTTGCACTAAGTAAATAATGAAAATTCTTGGAAAATATTTCCTTCCTTTATGAATCATTCCTTTTCAGTTTCATATACAATTTATTCTTTGGCATACATATATATGTTGTATTTGCTAAAAATCAAATTTTTATCCTTTCACTGAGAATTTGAATAGTCTTGGGATGAACATAATTAATACTCGGAAATTATAGTCAACGGGCAATATTTAAAAAATTGTGAATTTCTTTTAAAAGAATTTAAAGACATCCCTTGAATATGAATTTCTCAGTATTTTCATATAAAATGTGTAGATACAACAAATAATTTGTGGAAAAATCCCTAATATCATTACAAATATTTTGCGCAATTAGGGATACGTTCGCGTACCCTGATTATATTTTTAAAAGCAAAATTCGGATTATGCGTACGCGCAATTTCGAGCGAATATTTAATAAAAGGATTTTTTTCAAAGGCGTTAAATTAATTTCATAAAAACCCACGATGTGCGGTTCAATATTTAAGAAAAACAAATATTCTTGATTCAACACAATCTCGAAAAATGATTGCTTAATAAATATATTGTCAAAAGTTATTGTGTACACGTACGCGTGACACAATTCCGCATTTTTTTAATTTATAACACGAATATACGTACGCGTAATTCGATTCAAAGAAGGGTCCTTAATCACAATAAGTAAAAGCGATAGAAAAATCACGTAACAAAAAGTATTTAATAAAAATCAAGATAATTAAGCCAATAATAAAAACAGTTAAGCGACCGTGCTAGAACCACGGAATTCGGAAATGCCTAACACCTTCTTCCGGATTAACAGAATTCCTTACTCAGGATTTCTGGTTCGCAGAATAATAAACAGAGTCATATTCTCCTCGATTCAGGGATTAAAATTGGTGACTTGGGACGCCTTAAAATTCCCAGGTGGCGACTCTGAAATAATTAAATAAATCCCGTTTCGACTGTCCTTCAATTGGAGAAAACTCCCCACGCGCCCCCGCGGGCGCGGTAAAAAGGAGGTGAGACAATCATTACCCACAAACTTCCTCCAAAAATCTCTCCAAATTATGCCTCTTACCGAGCTCTCAATTCAATTTTTGAGTTATGAACTCAAACCCTCAATTTTGGAATTTAAATTCTGCCTAGATGCGTTCTTCTTCATGAACGCGAGAACACTATCATGAACGCGATGAACAAAATCCCACTGGCCAAATTTCCTCTTTCGCGAACGTGAGGTTCCACTCGCGAATGTGTAGCTTCAGCTGCGAGGACCTTCGCGAATGCGACCCCTTACTCGCGAACGCGTAGAGCAACTTCCTGGGGTCTCCAGCTGCTCCGCCTTTCCTCTACACGAACACACTTAGCTCCTCGCATTCGCGATGCTTCCACTAGCCAGCCTTCGCGAACGCGATCTCCCCTTCGCGAACGCGAAGAACAATTGTCTGCAATAGAAAATCTTTATCCTACTAAGTCCAAAAATGACCCGTTGAGCATCTGAAATACACATGAGGTCCCCGAGACCACAACCAAACATACCCACCAATCCTAAAACACCATACGAACTTAGTCGAGCCCTCAAATCATGCCAGACAATGCTAAAATCACGAATTACTCTCCAATCCAAATTTAATGAACTTGAAATTTCAAAATCCTACAACCGATGCCGAAACCAACCAAACCACGTCCGATTGACCCCAAATTTTACACACAAGTCATATTCAGCACTACGGACATATTCCAACTTTCAGAATCGGAATTCGATCCCGATATCAAAATTTCACTATCGGTCCGAAAACTTTGAAAATTCAACTTTCGGCATTTCAAGCCTAAATGAGCTATGGATCTCTAAAATACAATCCGGACACGCCCCTAAGCCCAAAATCACTCAACGGAGCTAACAAAATTGACAAAATTCCATTCCGGAGCCGTCTTCACACTGTTCCGACTACGGTCCAAATTCTAAGGCTTAAGCTCTCATTTAGGGACTAAGTGTCCCAAAATACTTCGAAACTCAAGATGAACCATCTCGGCAAGTCACAATAGTAGAAATAGACATGGGAAAATATATAATAGGGGATCGGGGCATTAATTCTCAAAATGACCGGCCGGGTCGTTACATCCTCCCCCTATTAAAACATTTGTTCGTCCTCGAACGAGCATAGAGACATACCTAAAGTGGTAAAAAAATGAGGGTAATGGCTGTGCATATCCTACTCGGTCTCCCAGGTCGCCTCCTCGACCGGCTGACCCCGCCACTGAACCTTTACTGATGCAATACTCTTTGACCTCACCTATTGAACCTGCATGTCCAATATAGCCACTAGCTCCTCAATATATGATAGATCCTTGTCCATGGACTGAACTAAAATCCAACACGTGCGATGGATCACCGTAATATCTCCGGAGCATCGAAACATGAAATACCAGATGAACTCCTGACAAGCTGGGAGGTAAGGCAAGCTCATAAGCAACCTCCCCAACACGTCGCAATACCTCAGAGGGATCAATAAACCTTGGTCTTAATTTGCCCTTCTTCCCAAATCTCATGGCACCCTTCATAAGAGAAACCCAAAGCAAGACCCGCTCTTCAACCATATAGGAAACATCACGAACCTTCCGGTCCATATAACTCTTCCGTCTGGACTAGGCTGTGCGGAGTCTATCCTGAATCACCTTAACCTTCTCCAAGGCGTCCTAAACCAAGTCTGTGCCTAATAATCTGGCCTTGCCCGGCTCGAACCAACCCATCGGGGACCTACACCGCCTACCATACAGAGCCTCATGCGGTGCCATCTGAATGCTGGACTAATAACTGTTTGTTGTAGGCAAACTCCGAAAGTGGAAAGAACTGATCCGAAGAGCCTCCAAACTCCATCACACATGCATGGAGCATATCCTCAAGAATTTGAATAGTGCGCTCAGACTGTCTATCCGTCTGAGGTTGAAATGTTGTGCTCAACTCTACCCGAGTACCCAACTCATATTGCACGGGTCTCGAGAACCGTGAGGTGAACTGAGTACCTCTATCCGAAATGATGTAAACTGGAATACCATGCACACGAACAATCACCTGGTACACACAGGAATGAAGTATTCAAATTCTTGAACCGCTCCGAAGAATAAGTGGTACACACAGGAATGAAGTGCGCGGATTGGTCAGCCAATCCACAATCACCCAAATGGCATTGAACTTCCTCAATGTCCGTAGGAGTCCAACTACAAAGTCCATGGTGATCTGCTCCCACTTCCACTTCGGAATATCTATCTACTGAAGCAAACCACCCAGTCTCTAGTGCTCATACTTCAACTGCTGACAATTGAGGCACCGAGCTACAAACCCAACTATATCTTTCATCATCCGCCTCCACCAATAGTGCTGCCTCAAATCCTGATACATCTTCGCGGCACTCTGATGGATGGAATACCGTGAACTGTGGGCCTCCTCTAAAATCAACTCCCTAAGCCCATCAACATTGGATACACATATCCGATCCTGCATCCTCAATACCTCATTATAACCAATGGTCACATCTCTGGCTTCACCATGCAGAACCTTATCCTTGAGGACAAGCAAATGAGGGTCATCATACTGATGCTCTCTGATATGATCAAACAAGGAAGACCGAGAAATCACACAAACTAGAACCTGGCTAGGCTCCGAAAGATCCAATCTCACAAACTGGTTGGCTTAGGACTGAACATCCATCGCCATAGGCCTCTCCGCTGGTGGTAGATAAGACAAACTTCCCAAACTCTCCGGACTCAAAGTATCGGCCACCACATTGGCCTTGCCCGGGTGATACAAGATAGTGATGTCATAATCCTTAAGCTGCTCTAACCACCTCCTATGATGCAAATTAAGGTCATTCTTCTTGAACAGATGCTGCAAACTCCGGTGATCAGTGTAGATCTCACAAGGAACACCGTACAAATAATGACGTCAGATCTTCAAGGCATGAACAATAGCAGCTAATTCGAGATCATAGACTGGATAATTCTTCTCATGCACCTTCAGTTGTCTGGACACATAGGCAATCTCGCTCCAAGTCCTATCCTCGAGGCGTCACAATAGACAGTATAAGACCCCGAACCTGCAGGCAATATCAATATTGAGGTTATAGTCAAAGCTATCTTGAGCTTTTGAAAGCTCTCCTCACACTCTTCTGTCCACCTGAACGGAGCACCCTTCTGGGTCATCCTGGTCATAGGTGCTGCAATAGATGAAAATCCCTAAACAAATCAACGGTAGTAACCCGCCAAGCCAAGAAAACTGCGGATCTCTGTAGCTTAGGATGGTCTGGGCCAACTCTGCACTACTTCCACTTTCTTCGGATCCACCTTCATCCCGTCACTCGATACCACGTGACCCAAAAATGCCATGGAATCTAACCAGAGCTCACATTTCGAGAATTTTGCATATAATTTCTTTTTCTCAAGGTCTGAAGCAATGTCCTTAGGTGTTACTCATGATCCTCCCGACTCCGGGAGTATACCAGAATGTCATCAATAAAGACAATGACGAAAGAGTCAAGATATGGTCGGAATACACTGTGCATCAAATGCATAAATGCTGCTAGGGCATTAGTCAGCCCAAATGACATAACAAGGAACTCGTAATGACCATACCGAGTCCTGAAAGCAGTCTTCGGGATATTTGGCTCCCGAATCTTCAACTGATGATAACTTGAATGCAAGTCAATCTTAGAAAACACTCAAACACCATGTAACTAGTCAAACAGATCATCAATACGAGGTAAAGAATACCGGTTCTTCACTGTAACTTTGTTCAACTGACGATAGTCAATGCACGTACGCATAGAACCATCCTTTTTCTTCATAAACAGGACGGGAGCACCCCAAAGTGACACACTGGGCCGAACAAATCCCTTATCAAGCAATTCCAGTAACCGATACTTCAACTCAGGAGGAGCTATACGATAAGGAGGAATAGAAAAGGACTGAGTGCCCAGCAACAAATCACTGCCGAAATCAATATCTCTGTCGGGTGGCATACTTGGAAGATCTACTAGAAACACATCAGGAAAATCCCTCACTACTGGGACTGAATCAACTATAGGGGTATCAATATGGAATCTCTCACTTAGGTTAGATACGCGTCACACCCCTTCTCAAGCATTCACTGAGCTTTAAGAAACGAAATTACTCTACTAGTAGTGTGATATAAAGTACCCCTCCACTCTACTCGTGGTACACCTGGCATAACCAACATCACAGTTTTGGCATGACAATCAAGAATAGCATAATGGGGCGACAACCAATCCATGCCCAAGATAACATCAAAATCTACCATGCTGAGCAATAGTAAATCGACTTTAGTCTCAAAATCACTAAGAGCAATCAAACACGACCGATAAACGTGATCCACAACAAGAGAATCTCCCACAGGAGTAGAAACATAAACAGGGCAACTCAAGGAATCCTGAGATACACCCAAATACGGGGCAAAATAAGAGGACACATAAGAATAAGTGGAGCCTAGATCGAATAGAACCGATGCATCCCTATGACAGACTGGAACAATACCTGTGATGACAGAATCGGAGACAACAACCTCAGTACGGGCAGGAAGGGCATAGTAACTGGCCTGACCTCTCCCTCTAGGATGACCCCTACCACCCCGACCTCCACCTCGGGCTGGCTGAGCAGGTGGGGTGGCAGCTGGTGCTGTAATCATAGCCTGAGGACTTGATAGAGCACGTTGTGGCCGAGAATGCTGTAGAGGTGCACCCCTCCTAAGTCTAAGGCAATCCCTCACTATATAGCGTGTGTCGCCACACTCAAAACAAGCTTTGGGAGGGCATGGCGGCTGTGACTGGCTAGGGCCAAGTGTGAGCACGTGATTTTTGCCCTATGTGAAATACTCCTACAAATTAAAGAAGTAGATTTTTCCCCAATAGTTTGCAACTTTATAAGATTTTTGTAGGGTTTTTGTTAATTGTCTGCATTTCTTTGCATATTTACTTTGATTAAAATCATGAAAAAATACCAAAAATACCATGCATTGCATTTAGATTTTGTGTTCACATTTTAAGATTAATTAATTAATTTCTTTATTAAAAATGAAAATTACAAAAAATGGCTCATTTTTACACTCTTAACTTTTAATTTTGGATTATTAAGTTCTCTTTTAATTTAGGATCAATTAATTTTTATAAATATTATAGTTAGATAATTAGCTTAATTTTATAATTTAAATTAATTTAGAAATTTAATTTAGGTTTTTAATTAATTAAATAAAGAACAGAAAACAAAAAGAAAAGGAAATTGAAAAAGGCTGGTTTTTAAATGCAATTGGGCCAAACATTTTAGAAGCCCAAATTCCACCCCTCCCCCCCAAGACCAGACCGGGTCGACCCGACCCAACACCTAAGATTCGGACCATTCTTCTTCTTAAATTAACCTAAAACCTAATAGACCTAGAGAGCCTAGACCTTAGATCAGCCGAAAAATACAAAAAAAGATCTCTAGACTAAAAAAAGCAGGCACCATTTTTCAGCAAAGAAGAACACCTCCCCGTGAAACTTCATCTTTTTTGAACCCCTTCACCCTAGCCATTACACTCATCAACACACACCATCAGAAACTCAAAACTCACAGACCTTGAAGCAAACAGTCGTTTCCCTGGTCATCCTCTCCAAACAACACCCTTCATCTTCTTCTTCTTCAATCAAGAACCAAAGTCATTGTATTCATCCATTTTGTACCGACTGTATAGCAAAATACATCTCCTTCAAGCTAGAGGACAACGTCGGGGACATTGTGTGTCCTTCTCTGGACTGTAACCAATT
Source organism: Nicotiana sylvestris (assembly GCF_000393655.2). Classification (NCBI taxonomy): domain Eukaryota; kingdom Viridiplantae; phylum Streptophyta; class Magnoliopsida; order Solanales; family Solanaceae; genus Nicotiana; species Nicotiana sylvestris. The sequence continues at coordinate 130,190,671 of NC_091068.1, forward strand.
TTTTTATCCAATCTATTGTCGGAATCTCGTTGGTCAATAGCTGTTTGTTACATGGTGCGACGTATTGCGTGAGTCTGTTGCGTTAAGGATTGAGCAACTTTGATTCTGGACGTGAGGAGCTGAGGGGTTCAGAGCAGTTTTTTCATTGAAGTTGTGCTATGGAAGTCGCCGATTTGAGGTTCCGTCCACGTCTGTCTGTTATTCGAGCTTCAAAATAGTCTTGTAAAGGTGTCCATATCTCCCACTATTTCTCTGTTAAGATAAATTTCCTGAATATATTATCTTTTCTTATTAACCTTTGTGAAGATTGAAATTATATCTCTGTTAATTGTTAGGCCTCATTAGCTTTTTTGGTTAAATGTGTTACTTTCCTGTTGATTGATGAGAAGGTTAATGTTTCGGGTGTGAATGTGGAAAATATTGATGGTGAGTATTTCGCTAAGCAGGTTGAGAAGCTGGGTTCTAGGCTTCTACTTGTTACTGGACCTTTTAAGCTTAATGGCGTTCCTTTAAGACGTGTGAATCAAGCTTATGTTATTGGTACCTCGACTAAGGTTTGGGTGCACATTTCATGTGACCTAGCCGTAACTTCGAATAATAATAAAATAGACATGTCATAAATCACGGGTGCATTTCATGTAGCACGGTTTGCAACGTGTACCAAAATTGCAAGTATATTCCAATTGTGCCTTGTTCCGAAAATAAATTCCACAAATACTAAGCGGTTAAAAATTTTAAAATTCACAATAGGTTTTAAAATGTGTAATTATCAGATAATAGGCCAGTTATTAATAGTTAAGCGACCGTGCTCGAACCACAGAACCCGAAAATGCCTAACACCTTCTCCCAGGTTAACAGAATTCCTTACCCGAATTTCTGTATTCGCAGACTATAAATAAGAGTCAATTCCTCGATTCGGGATTTTAAACCGGTGACTTGGGACACCATAAATTATCCCAAGTGGCGATTCTGAATCTTAAATAAAATTACTTAAATTGGAAAAACTCCCTTATAGCCCTTTTCGGGGAAGAAAAATGAGGTGTGACAGCTCTGGAGACTCTGCTGGGGGCAAGAACCCACAACTTCTAGTTCAGGGTTCAGAATTCGAGCTTAGAATAATTGGTATAGTTAGTTTTAATTTATTATCTGATTTTTATATGTTTGAGCTTAATGTGCTAATTGCTACTTTTACCGCTTTGATATTGTTTGGACTATATATAAATTGTTACGAAACCCTCTCCTCTCTGAGTGTTCTAAATTATCTGGGAAGTGTGCACTTCGAGTGACTTCTCTTCTGTTAGAGTCATATCCCAATTTTTGAACGAGGTTCGGACAAGTTGCAAAGTCGGTGAAGCTACTGTATTCCCGGTACGATGCCCCCTTGGCTTGAGCTGTCCGCTCGGATAAGCCAGGTCTAGAACAAATAAACCTAGAGTTTTAAACCTAGAATAACATAGCCTCATGCCTGATCCCTAGTAGGAACACTTGTTTGCATCACGTGCATATGACTTTGGGGACTCAACACAGGGGTTGGGTCCGTCTAGGACAGGTGTACCAAAAAAATAAAAGTTTATCCCGTTGCATCTTACGTGCTACATGTTGCAATTTTCAAGGGTAAAAGGGGTCATTTGGCGGACCAATGAGGTTCGAGGATAAATGAAAAAAAAGAGGGTAAAGTGTAAAAAATAAAGCAAGTAAGGCCCAGTTATAATTTTCTTTCACGCTTTTTCAAGAAAAGACCAAAAATTGAAAATGAAAAAAAATCCAAAAAGATTTTTGCACTTTCCCATCATTTTTTTTCAAAAAAAAAATTAAAAAAAAGAGGAAAAAGAAAATTCAAAAAGATTTTACATGTTTCATCATTTTCAAGGAAAAGACAAAATTTTCTCTAAATTAGTTGTTTTTTTTTATTTCTCACCCGTATCCAATCTGGCCGAACTACGCATACATGATTCTCGTCTTTCGGGGCGTGATACGTTGGCAACCCACATAGGGTCCGGTCTTCCTAGTGAGTCTTAGGTTATTGGCTTCGCGGGGTCGTAGCCAAATCTTGCATTTTTAGCCACTTTTAGCCACATAGGTTAATTTTAGAAAAATAGTCACAATCATGTCTTGCATGTGTCCAACAGGAAGGCTTATTGTCTCACATAGCGTTCTAGGTCTTCAACATTATTTGGTCTTCATTTTCTCATACAGGTATGGATCTACTTACTGGAGTTTGAGCATGACAGATGCCCCGGAACCATCCAGTAATGATCGCTCATTTAGGAGTTTGCTTAAGGAGATTTTCTTTTTTTTATTATTTTTTTTATTTTAATGATTTGAGTTTGTTTTTCTTTTTATGTTATCTTTTACCTTCTAGTTTTGTACAGTAACATCGAGTCTTTTGTTAAGGTGCTTTCTATTTTGTATTTGAAAAGGTGTGTTATAACTCTAAAATCCAAAAAAAAAATTGCATTTTATATTTCCGTTAGAAGTTTTCTTTAGAATACTAATTCTAGAATTTAAAAAAAAAACTTTTGAGGTGGTTCTCCTTAGAAAGTTAATATCTAGAACTCAAAATAAAAAAATTGTTTTTATATTTCCTATAGTATATTAAGACTAAAAATTCAAAAAAAAAGAATTTTCTTTTAATACCTCATTAGAAGTTTTCTTTAAGAAATTAATTCCAAAAATTCAAAAAGATTTTCTCTTAAGGTTCTTCATTGGAGAAATATATATAAAAAACAAAAAAATGTATTCTTTTATTTTCACTAGAACTTTAGGATATTATAGATAGAAGAAAAAAAACATGCTTCATCTTGTGTTTATCTTCAGAGTTTCTCCCTTAGGTAATCAAAAACTAAAATCCAAAAATATTTTGTATTTTCCATTTCTTGTTTCGAAATCTTTCTTCGGGATATCAAATGAAAATTCAAAATATTTTTCTTTGGTTCATTCTTTAAATTTCCTTCCTAAAAAAAGAATCAAAAAATATTTTTCTCTTCTAGGATTTTTGCCTTAATAATTTCCCATAGAGTATTTGTTTCAAAAAGAAAAAAGAAAAGGAAAAATAATATGCTCGTTTAAGCTTGAGTTTAGAATAGGATATATAACATTAAGTCTAGAAAATTAAAAAAAAAATTCTGCTTCTTTTATTTCTCTGTTGTCATAAGAATAGTCCTTAAGGTAAAAAAAGAAAAAAAAAAGAACGTTAGTTTGTTTACTTTATTCCCGATCTTCCCGAACTACGCAAAGATCTGATTCATGCGGCGTCATGATACGTAAGCAACATACATAGGGTTCGATTGAATCATTTTTTTAAAAATTAAAAAAAAAGGAAAAAAACAAAAAAAAAAAGAGAAAAGGAAAAAAGAAGATGAAATTATGGGATGTGAGAAATGAGAGGAAAGAAAAGAGCGATAATTAGAAAAAAAAGGGAGGAAGGAAAATGAGCAAGCCAAGAAGTGCTAGAAAAGAAAAGAAAAGAGAAGAATGAAATGAACAAATTGGGATGATGCCAAGTGACCTTGTGATCTTTGAAGTCATTCGTTGGACCGTTAATTAGTGCTAGGTGCATTGCACACAATGTGATATTTTTAGTTGTTAAATGCCCTAACGCTAACATGATGACTTCATTTTGTTCCTCTTTGTTATCCTCATTATAGCAGAAGGGTGGTTGGTTTGTAGTTCTTAAACTGGTAACTTTTCCATACAACACAAGGTCAAAAAGCAAGGTTGTCATGGCTAGCAAAGACTTGGACACAAGAGTTGTTGACCCGTCGAGGGAGTTTGTCGAGTTGGAGTCTGAATTGAAAGAGGGGGTCCAAAGGGTGAAACAACAGATGGCAGAAATGTATCAGTCTTGGATCAGGGGGCATCCTCCACCTTCATTCCCCACTAACTACATTGAAAACCCTGCAACTATCCCACTACTATCACAAGCCCAGGTTCCCACTGCTGTTAATATCTCCCCACAACCTTTTCACACTCCACTACTCAAAAGCACATTATATCCCGTTGTTTTGGCCACTCATGCTCTTGTAGCTCCTCCTCCAGCTACTTTTCCTCGATCCTCTAACGAGACTGTGTTCAAAGTCCTCGATGCCCAACACTATGCTCCAGAACCAACTTTCAAAGTCTCGGATCCATACTCTCACGCTCCTCATTTTGAGGCTCCTGGTGAAACTGAAAATCCTGCTAAGATAGTAGAGCAAGATGAGATATCCAGGAAGGTGAAAATCTTAGAGCAATCTTTAAGAAACATGCAATGGATAGGGAGCCGGAAGAGCGTGGATTACAAAGACTTGTGCTTGTTTCCTGACATCCAACTGCATGTTGGGTTTAAGATGCCAAAGTTTGATTTGTATGATGGACATGGAGATACCGTGGCCCATTTGAGAGGCTACTGCAGTAAGATGCAAGGCACCGGTGGGAAGGATAAATTATTGATGGCGTATTTTAGTCAGAGTCTGAGTGGGGAAGCTCTGGTGTGGTACACCCGCCAAGATGCTGGCAGGTGGTACACATTGGACGATATGGCTCAGGCCTTTGCCAGGCACTTTCAGTACAATATATAAATTGTCCCGGATCGCATGTCCCTCGCCAAGATGGAAAAGAAGCCTAATGAAAGCTTTAGGGAATACGGGCTCAGATGGAGAGAGCAAGTTGGCAGAGTCAATTCCCCGATGGAAGAAAAGGTCGAGTAATTTCTTCAAGCTCAAGAGCTAACTTACTTTGGGAATTTGATCTCGGTTGTGGGTAGGCCTTTTAATGATGTGGTAAAAATGGGAGAAATGGTAGAAGATGGGCTGAAGTCGAGCAAGATCATGAGCTATTCTGCTTTAAAAGCCACAACACAAGCAATTCAAAATGACACATGAAGCTTGCTGGGTCAGAAGAAACATGATGATGTTGCCATAGTTGTCTCAGGATCACGACATGGTCCAACGGATCCGCCTCACCAATATACTCAGTCTCAACCCCAACCCCAAACCTATCCCCAAGCTCCACATAATCCACCTCAGTATTATACTCCGAACAATGTCCGGTCATCTGTCCAACCACCATGTCACTCCCTATGGCGAGCTCCAACATCGCATAATGCATTCTTGCCTTCACAACATTTTCGAGCACCCAACAACCCTAGAAAATAGGGGCAGGGAGGGGAACAAAGGCAAAGAAATAGTTTCACGCCAATCCGGGAGTCCTACACAAGCTTGTTTGAAAAGTTAAAGCATTCTGGCCTGATTGAGCCGCTCCTCGGCTATACTCCATAACCATATGCAAAAGTTTTTTATCCTACTGTACGATGCATGTACCACTCTAATGTCCAAGGGCATAACATTGAAGATTGTCGTGCTTTGAAAAGGGAAATTAAAAGAATGATTCAAGAAGGGATAATTGTGATCAAGGACAGTGACAGGGAGTATGCGAATCCTCTAGGGAACTTGCTGACTGAAGCTAATGATATTGAAGTTGGTAATGGTCTTGATAATATTGATGTGGAACTCAGTGGCTAAGATGTCGTGCTTGGTAATTGGAAAGACGCTCCATCTCTTGGTTGGGGAGGAGTCTTGGTGGTTTATTTTGTTGTCATTTCTGTTGTCCGGGTTATTTTCAGGGTTGTAATCCGGATATTGTCTTGTGACTCAAACCCTTCTATTCTTTTATTTTGCCTAGTTTGTTTAGTCGTAGTAGCTCATTTAGTGTTGTCTGGTTTTGTTCCAGGGTTGTAACCCATCTTATTTTACTTGTTTTGTTGTTCAAACCCTTTCACCATCTGTCTAATGCAATTTCCTATTTTATGTTATTTTTAGTCAGTATTTGTTTAGTTCTTTTTTCCTTTTATAGTTCTTTTCCTGATGACTCTAGTGACATGACATGCACGCGTAATTCTCAGCCTGGTCTTAAAAGTTAGTTTAGTTATGAAGCAATGAAACAGTTTTGAAGATGATAGGAACATTTGAGGGAAATAAGTGAAGGCATTTTTAGATCACTTAAAGCCCGAATTGTGTGAAACTAGGGTAGATAGAACATAAAGAAGATACTTCGAAAGATGGTACAAGGTTCTAGGCAATGGCATGAAAAGTTGCCTTTTGCTTTGCTGGTTTACCGCACTACTGTCCGCACTTCAGTAGGTGCAACTCCTTATTTGTTGGTATATGGTACTGAAGCAGTGACACCCGCGAAAGTTGAAATTCCATCCCTTCGGATTGTTTTTGAAGCTGAAATTGATGATGATGAGTGGGTCAAATCCCGTTTGGAGCAATTAAGTTTGATTAATGAAAAAAGACTGGTGGCAGTGTGTCATGGTCAATTGTATCATAAGAGAATGGAAAGAGCACACAACAAGAAGGTGCGTCCCCAGAAATTTGAAGTGGGTCAGCAAGTATTGAAACGCATCCTGCCGCATCAGGCTGAAGCTAAAGGCAAGTTTGCCCCAAATTGGCAGGGGTCGTTCGTAGTAACGAGAGTGTTGTCCAGTGGTGTTTTGTATCTAACAGATGTAGAAGGAAAATGTGTTGATATGACTATCAATTCTGATGCAGTCAAAAGATATTATGTATGATTTCTTTGATTTGTTTAATTGTGTTGTTTATATTTGGCATGCTTTAAAGATTGGAATGACGAAGGCATTTTATTCTGCTATCTAAACACTTTATCCTTAGTTACCCCTTTGAGCCTTATTTGTTTTCTTTCATATTCCTCTTTTGGAATCAAAAGCAGAGTTTAGAAATACAGATACAGAATAAAAAAAGAGAAAAGAGGAAAAAGAGAAGAAAAGAAAAGAAAAGAAATTGAGAAAAAACAAGTAAAGCAAAAGAAACAGAAGAAAAGAAGAAGAAAAAAAGATTAAAGAAAAAGAAGAAGAGAAGAAAAGAAAAGAAAACAGGAAAAGAAAAGAGAAAGAAAAAGAAAAGACAAGTAACAAAAACAAAGCAATTCTTATGCCATGAACTACGTTTGGCCTGATTTCTTTTAAGGATAGGTAGGCAGCCTCACGGTTCGTTCCCATCAAAATAAAAAATCAAAAGTCCCCAAGCAAAGAAACTGGGACAGAAGTTGTGGTTGTTGTAAGAGATCTAATTCCAAAAGTTGTAATTTGGAGCCCTTTTAAGCTATTTTTGAGCTTTTATGATACCCTTTCTTTCTAATCCTATCTAAAAGTCTACATTACAGTCCAAAAAAAGACCTTCCGATCAATCTTTGAGTAGTGCCAAGTCAAGCGAGTTAGAGGTATGATTCACATCAGGGGCAACACTCCGTTCTACACAAGGAAAACAAAAATGAGATAGCCTTATCGGTGAAAACCTTCACAGGCACCATAAGGTGACGGTAAGTTGAGAGAAAGAACAAAATGAGAGAGGCTTAATGATGAAAACCCTTCGGGCACTACAAGTCGAATAAGGATCGTGAAGCAGATGGGATAATCGGAGCATTGAAGCCCAGTTTCACGACTCAGAGGTACAACAAGAGTTGAGCACTAGACTTGCTTGACAGATTAGGCCACTTAATCAAAAGGTGCATGTCATGGTCATTAGAGTTGTTGTCCACATCTGATAGGTTTCTACTTTGTAATTTTCTTGTTAGGTATCATTTCTTTCCATTGTCCCTTACTCTATTCCTTTTGTCTTGTTTACTTCCTCTTCTTGAGTCTGTTTGGTCAAAACAAATGAGAAATGACTTCAAAATTTGCTACCATCTTTCCAAATGCATAAAACGGAATCTGTCTTGCACGTCAAAGTGGCATAAGTCAGGAAAGAATAGTAAGCGCACTAAGTTGACAACAAATAACGTAAATGAAGCAATACAATATTTGAGGAAGATTAGAGGTGATTTGGACTATTTTGGAGTCAAAATTTTTCGTTGAAATCGAGTTTAAAAATTTCGGACACGTGTGTCTAACATGTATCTCACACGTAGATTTATATGGATATACACAAGAAATATACATTTGATAAATAAGGAATACACAAATGGTACATGGGGATATAGATCTCATCTTCTTCCATGTTCATCTTTTAAATCGAATATGGCTCAAATTTCAATTCAAACCACCTCAAATACCCATCAAAGCGTCCCAATACTGAGATTCAAACTCCTTGAGACTTATCCAATCAATTCCAACAACATTCACTCAAAATAAATCAAATTTCGAAAACACAAATTTCCAAATTCAAGCTTAAACGAGGTTTAATTGCTTTCAATGAACTTCTACCCATATTTACTTTTCAAGTAACCAAACAATCAAATAAAAATAAATAGAATTCAAGGAGATTAGAGATATATATATATATATATATATATATATATATATATATATATATATATATATGCTTTTTACATATATGATTCATGCATTTGTACCATAAGGCCTTCACATATTATACTTTTCTAAGCAAGGGCAGATATATAGGCTAAAATATGATGCACGTAAACCCGTGATCTCTCCACTAAATTAGGTATATTACATACTTATTTTCTAAAAAAGTCTAATAGTATCTGTTGGCGGCCTGAACCCATGCTCTAAAAGGGTTGAACGGTATACTTGGTTGGATCCTGAATTATTTGCTCCAAAGAAACAAAGATCAATTCTCACTTACTATATTTTTTTTCCTTTCTTTAGGCATGACATTCGAAGCACCCTCTAATCGAAGGAACTTTTGATGTCTTTGTTGCTGGGCATGCAAAATGGACTCACCAAAAAACAAAAAAACTAAGATGACGAAAAGGAACAAATTTGTTGACAAATCGTCATTATTGAATTCTATATATCTTGATAATTGTATTATAACTTGCTTTACTACTGCCTCGAACGAGTTTAATAGTTCTAATATGAAGATTTCACAAATTCTTCTACTCCATGATCTTAAATAACTTTGTTTGATTACTCGAACTCTGCAATAAGGTTGTATTCTGGGCCGGGCCCGGACCTAAATGGGCTAAACGGGCCGGGCCAAACGGTCCCGGGCTTTGGCGGGCCGGTCTTTAGCGGGGCCAAACGGTCCTGATGGGTAGAACCGGCATAAAAATAGCACGGTATAACTAGTTTTCGGACTGGTCATTCAAAAATAGCCAGCGTTTACGAAGTCAATGAAAAATAGCCACTATTTTGCTGCAACAGAGACCGGTCCAGCATAATATACTGGAGTTTGGTGCACCTGTGTATGAACTCCAGCATATTATGCTGGACCAGTATACTTTACTGACTCCAGTATAATATACTAGAATGGAGCACCGGTGCTCCAAACTCCAGTATATTATACTGGACAATTATACTTGCTGGAACTCCAGTATATTATGCTGGAGTTCTAGTGTACTTATGCTGGAACTCCATCATATTAGGCTGGAGTTCCAGCATACTTATCCTGGAACCCCAGTATAATATGCTGGAGTTCAAGCATACTTATGATGGAACTCCAGTATAATATACTGGCGTATTTTCTGGGTTTTGAACAGTATTTTCGCTCAAAGTTATCTTTACATGAAAAGTGGTTAAATTTCGATTACTTTTGAAACTGGGCTATTTTTGAATGATCAGTTGTAAATCTGGTTATTTTTGAATTTCTCCCAGAATCGGCCCACTGTGGGCCTAAGCCCACATGGTCCCGGGCTAAATGGGCCGGGCCCACGGGCCTAAATGTTTCGGGCTATTTTTTTAAAAAAAAAATTTATCTAAGGCAATTTCTTGTAAACTATATATATATACTAATATAAATTGCTTATATATATATATATATATATATATATATATATATATATTGCCTTATATATAGCTTAAATATATTATATATAATATATCTATATTTATATCTATAATATATATATACTATATCAAATTTAAACACAAAATAAATTGCAAAGAAATATTCAAGGGAATGTCTTATAATTTTTATTATTACGACATTAACAAAATGGCAATATCTTTCTTAGTCTTCCTCTCCCCAATGGAAAGAGCAAAACAAGGTACTAATATCACCATTAAAAGGAAAAAAACTAAGGAAGATGTGCCAAAATACAAGTTACATATTAGTCTATGTATTATCTCTAACAAATTTCATAAATCCTTCAAGGTCCGGAGGAATTTCCGTTGGTGGTGGCGAAAAAGAAGCTTGTTCATCACCGCTTCCGGGCGAAGCAGCATCCTGCGCAAGTTCCGCTAGCATTTCTTCATAAGCTTCGTCTATCTCCGGTTGTGATTCTGCAAGTCCAAAATTTCTTCTTTCCGAACGGATCCAATCTATGAAAAGTACTGATTTTTCCAAGCCCTCCCTCATAGACGCTCTATGATCACCGATTTGAAGTCTCGCTTGACTGAAAGCGCTCTCTGATGCCATTATTAAAGCTTGAACACTTAAAATATCTCGAGTCATCCTTGAAAGAACTGGATAGTGTTTTTGTTTGTCCTTCCACCATTCCAAGACATCAAAGGAGCCGTCGGGATTCTCTGATTCAAGTCCCTGCAATAAATAAACTTGAAGCTCATTTAGTTGTGAACTATCACCAATATTATCACCTTGAGAACCCCTAAACTCCGTCCAAGAACTAAGTGTTTTTAGGCCCGCAGTTCTTTTAGATGATTACGAACTAGACGAACTAGGAGTTGGAACATTTGGTCTAGCATGATCTAAGACAAGTTGATAAGCATTATAAATTGTTCGAGCATTTATTTTGATTGAGGCTTTTGCATCTCCAAGTGTAGCAAATTCCTCATCTGAAAGTGATAAAGCCTTATAAATTTTTGTGTACTAAAAGTGAGGACCTCCTGATTTCATGGTAGGATTTAACATGGCAGCAACACCAAAAATAGGGGGGATAGGAAAAAAATATTTTTTTAAAGTTATCTTTCATAGAATTAATAGCAAGTTGATAAATTACTCCACCCTCTGAAAATTGAGTAAATAAATCTGCAAGTATTGCAATATAAACTAAATAGTTAGAAATAGTAGGATAATATTGCCCAAATAATTCATTTATAGCAACATGAAATTGTTCTAAAAAATCTACAAGCATTTTAACATTAGTCCAATCTTGATTTGTAAGGTGCCCATCATCATCATCATCACCACCACCAACACGAGTATTAAACGTTGCGTTTATTTGGTTTCTATATTCATATGCAACAACTAAACTTTCATACATGCAATTCCATCTAGTCGGACAAGGTTTAGGAACCTTTCTTTCTCTAAGGCCAAATTCATCACATTTTTTAAAATATTCTCTAAGTCTACTTTTACGGTTTGAATAAAAAAGCCAATTAAGAGCCATTTTAACCTTTTCAATTTTCACATTTAAAATTTTCATACCATCACCGACGATAAATGGTAAATATGACAAAGACATATAACATGGAAAATATTACTAAATGCAGGATTTAGTGTAGTTGTAAGCAAGCCTATAGCATTAGTGTTACTAGAAGCATTATCCATTGAAACTGACATTATTTTATCTCTAATGCAAAAATATCTACAAATATCTGCAATTATGTTAGCAATAAACTTACCTGTGTGGCGTGAATTAATTATTCTATAAGCAATAATGTGCTTTTGCATTATCCATTCCTTATCAATCCGATGACTTGTAACAGTTAGATAATCATAGTCATTACCACTTCTACCAATATCAGTAGTAATAGCAATGCGACAATCTATATGAGTAAATAAATAGCGCAAATATTGTTCATATTCATGTTTATATTTATAAATATCGCTCTTTACGGTTGCGCGAGGCCATCCTTTATAAGTAGGATTAAAAACTCTTCTAATATAATGCACAAAGTGAGGGTTAGAAGGAAACTATAGGGTAAGCACATAACAGTAACCATATTTGCCAATTCTTCACGATCTTTATTTGGATCATAATATAAAATGTCACTGGTAACAGTGTTAATTCCCGGTTGAACTAGATTTGACCCTGTACTAGGTTTAACCTCAGTATCTACACTCCTCCCCTCTTGCGCATCTTTCATTTGTAAATATCTAGCTTTATCTCTAGGGTGTTTCTTTATGTGTCTAGTCAAAGTACCCGTACCGCTACGGTTTTCAGTATATTTATGAGCCATCAAATATCCACAAGTTTTACACTTAGCCTTATTTTGTTCTCTTAGTTGAATAAAAAAGTGTCAAACAAGAGATGTTTCGGTCCGTTTAGAAGGTTGTCTATTAAAAGTAGGAGTTGTTATAGAAGGGTCAGGCGATGCATCATTTGGATTATTATCAGTTGGGTTATTAACATGACTAGTAGGTGTATCATCTAAATCTGGTTGCGTTTCATCTAAATCATCATTTTCCTCATCATTTTCAAAGATAGTTTGATTAGGATAAAGAGCATTCATAACTTCATCTTTTAATTGTTGACCTAGTGCAATATCATGGCAAAATTGACTATCGGAAAATTAGAAACAAGGGTTATCACTATCAAGAATAACGGGTGGAGGAGGACGGGTAACATGTCTGGGTCGGGGAGCCGGGGGAGGAGTAGTAGCTTGGCGACTAGATTCACTAATTTTAGATTTTTCCTTCCCACCAAACATTTTTTTCAAAGAAAAGACCATATTAATTATAATTATACAAACTAAAATAAACAAAATTATAATATTAAAACTTAAGAGCTGGAACGAGTTTACCGAATTGACGAACAACTTCTTGAAAATTGTATATCGTTGAAGACTTGAATACTTCAATTCACCAACTTCACCATTTTTCACAAAATTGCAATAATAAAGTAAGTAATTATAGAAGAAAATTAGAGAGAGATTGATGAATTTGTGAGTAAAAATGAAAGAATGAGAGGGTATTTATAGTTGAGAATAGGGAAAAGTGTAATTATAAAAAGTTTGGGGTTAAAACAAAGTTTGGGAGCCAAATGGCTATTTTTTTAAAAAGCCAAACGGCTAAAATTGCAGGCCAACGGCTAGTTTTTAAACTTCTAACCGTTGGCCTTTTTTAAAAAAAAAATAAAAAATAGCCGTTGGGCCCGGTTGAACTGGCTCAGACCCGCCTACCGGTCTCGGGCTAAACGGTCCCGGGCTCGCGGTCTATTTGGGGAGGATCGGCCCATAGTGGGCTTTTAGGGTTGTTAGGGACCGGCCCATTTGCTAGCGGTCCCGTGGTGAGCCCGGCCCACAATACACCCTTACTCTACAAAGAGAAAAAGAAGGGAGGGGGAGGGTAGACTAAAGAGAGGGAGAAACATACAAATAGCCAACTGGACTAATATTGATAGCATTTTATGAATTGGCTAATATTGATAGCATTTTTCCTCTGAAAGGTCAAACTAGATAGTTTTCTTTTCTTCTTTGTTTTTTGGAAAATTGATTAGGAAAGAATTGGGCCAATCCTGCTGTTAAATGTCTGTCTTAGTCCGGTCCCCAATCTATGTAGGGATCTTTACATAAATAGCCGGTCAAATTCATTATTTACCTTTTTTAGCCGATATACATAAATTATACACTAATTACACACAATTATATACATATTATATATAAATTATATTTATATTATACATCCCTTGACTATTTATAGTTTAAGTATTTGGATGACGGTTATTTGGGTTAATTCTTCATCTATTCTATTGTAAGATATGGAAGGCCCAACGCTTACCTTATTGACTGGGCAATACCAGGCCGGTTAACTTGTGCCACTGGACTCACTTTGATTAGGTTGGCCTGCTTGGTTCTAGGCACACCTGACCCAGATTGACATGGATAATAGGGTGATTTGTCTAAAAATGACACCAGGTAGTCATTCTAAAAGGCCGTTATTTAAGAATTAACCAGTACGTCACGAATTTCAATTTTTCAGTTTAAATTTTCGGGACGAAAATATCCTGAATTGTCCTGCAGTAAAAATTTCAAATTTAAAATTTCAGGATAAAAGAATGCTATCTATGCACTTGCCCCATGATTTGCAATATCTTTTAATGACAATGTTAATGTTTTGACCACGTTCTAAAAGTTGTGCAAAAATAGCTTTGCGGCAAAACTTGGCAGCAAAATCCTAACAAAAGTTAAAATTTCTGATTGATTGGCAAAACTTGCCTTGTTACAAGTCCTGGTGATCCGTCAACAGTCAACTGATAGTTATCTAATAATTCACATATTAGTCTTAAGTGATAGTTAAATTTTAAATCACATGACATTTACTTCTTGATGTTAAATTCGTCAACTATAAGATTGCTTTAACCAATTTGCTTATTTCATTGAGGTAGTACATTTTGATTCGATCGTAAAAACAAGAACAGTGAGAGCCACATTTATGTAGCACAAGGAATATATTCTTCTGCCACACTTATCTCCAAGAGTTGTAACAACAAAGTTGCAAGAATTGCAACAATGCAACATTGCTTAAACACTGGCCAAAATAAGGATAATAACAGCCTTTGCTACAGTTAGTTACCAGAATGATGCCAGGCAGAGAGGAGGTTATGACAACATTGATTTGAAACCAAGAACATTCAAAACACACATTTAATGTAGCAGGAGGAGCATATTCTTCATTTGTATTCAACAATTATAGCATCAAAGTTGCAACAATGCAACATTGCTACCACTGGCCAATCAGGATAACAATAGCCATATCCTACAATTTGTGACCAGACGACTGCCATCCTTATGTTTTCTTATATTTTTTTGGCTACAAAAAGTAAGGTTATGTTCTGGCACATAACAGTGAAAACCACTTTTCTTGTAGCATGATTACTATCTGCCCATCAAAGTTTTCTTTCCTTTTTTTGGAGAAAAGGTTATGTTTGCCGTCATGTTTGTTAGCTTTAGATAGACAAAACCAACAAAAACCAAATACTAACAAACATCTTATTATCATCTTCAAGTGAACTGCAGCATCAGCATGAGAAGGCGAACAAACCATACCGATTGATCAGACAAGCAGTGTAGAAATATCATCAATAACAAGCTATTCTATAAAATATTCAATACCATGCCTCAGCAAAATTCTCCAACTGAAAAGAAAACTGACACCAACTGTGGGCACTGAGAAGCTTCTCAGAGTAACCTAAGGTAACTTGAGCATGCAATTTCCTCCCACTTACCGTTTCTTGTCTTGAACAACCAAAGTTACAAATGTAAAAAGAACAGAAGCTTGTGTTGAAAACAAAAAAGATCCCTTCACTGAGAAACTCCAAGCCACTTTGTGAAAACATCAAACTCTGTGTAGTCGGAATCTGAAATCATGGTCTTGTACCAAGCTGTGCTTGCAGACCTGATAGCAGATGCCTCCTCCTGTGATAAATAAAGCAGAGTTAGTAATACAGTACAGCTATTCTCAAGTATACAACTATTCTCAAGTATAAGATAATCAGAAATAAGTGCATACAAGTTTGTCCACTTAATCTTTTTTGTTTTCTGAACACAAAAATTATGAAAGAGTCGGGATCTTTTTACCATCATTGAAGACATTTTCACCTACGGTGAAATAACTAAAGTGAGAGTTCCTAACACTAATCCTGTTTTTATCAAAAAAACACAATGTTATCCACAAGTCATCAATAGGGCCAAATGTCCTCAAGTGACATGGTTCACATCTCAGGATAAGACCAAAACATATCCCTACTCTATCATATTAATCAGGACACCATTTCTCATCACCACAACTTAAGAACTTCTTGCCAACTGACCCATCACGCTGTAATTCACAACCACTCCCTCTGTTTCACTTTATGTGACAATTACCATTGGAGAGCTAAAGAAGATTCCTTGACCACATTTTTCATAAATATTTTCTATATATACTTAATCACTAACTATTTGCGACTTAGCGTATCTTTTACGTAGTTTCTAAATATGTAGATTTTATTTCAAAATTGGAAATTCTACGTCCGAATTTCACACCAAAAATTATTCAGCTTGACTCTTGTACTCCGATCACATAAAGTGGAACAGAGGGAGCAACTCATTTCCTGAAGTTATTTGCTTCACTAGTGGTTACCAGACACAATTTAGTTTATATTTGTGATATAAAATCTGAGGGAGGGAAAAGGATTGGATTTTAATGGCATAACAAAACACTCAACATAAGTAGATTATATAGAAGCAGTCAAACCAACCATCAACTATAGCAGGTGTCAAAAGCATCATTATTTCCAGCACACCACATTAGGTTAAGAAAATTAAGATTGCAAGCAGTAAGGAGATAACAAATATCAGACTCTATCCCAATAAATGAAACCCCATCATGCGGCAAAATACAGACACATTTTTACCTTTCTTCGTATATGACTAGACTTTCTTTACTATTTACTAGCTAATCATGAGTTAAAAGCAATCATTTTCTTCTACTATCACGAAAACATTTATCAGGTAAATCAAAGATTAAAACTACACAGATCTTGAAGAATATACCTTAGTAACTTGATGTCTCTTCTTGTCAAGTTTCTCCTTCTTAGCCTTCACCCTTTGGGCCTCAGCCAAAAGGGACATTCTCCTAGCAGTTTTCGCATACGGATTAAGCTTCAGCAACACATTCAGATTCTTCAATGGATTCTTCTTCAATGTGGCCCTCTTCACATCCTTCTTAATAGGCCTCACAACAGACTGCACCTCATCAGAATTAATAATCCTAGCAATATCGGCATTCGCCATTTTCGCCCTAGGCAACACGTATCCCTTCTTCTTCTCAGATGGCTTGTCAAACGAACCATAAATCTCATCCAATTTCTCATAGGCTGATTTAGTCCACACAACAAACCTTCCTAAATGACCTCCAGGAGCAAGCTTTAGTAAATTCAATCGTTCCACATGGCAAATTTCAACACCAGGAATGTTACGAAATGCTTTTACTAACTTAGCCCCTTCAGTACCATACACAATGAGTGGTCCTTTACGAGAAACGTACCTACGGTTACGCATTTTACCCTTTCCGGGGCGAATAGCGTGACTTTCCTTAGCTTTTTCAGCATCAGGATAAGCGCCGATTTGCTTTAAAGCTTTGATAGCATTAGAAGTTTTTTCAATGCTCTCAACTGAATCTGAAACAACAAGAGGGAGCTCAGGAACTGACTCGATACGATGGCCACGCGCAAGGACCAGCGAGGGTACTGCAGACGCAGCAATAGCTGAAGCAACAGCGTAACGCTTTTGGTTAACGGGGATCTTTCGGTGCCAACGGCGCCAGATTTTGGTCGGGGCGAACATTCGACCGCCACGGCACATGTTACCGAAAGCAGCTTGACCAGCACGATGGGTTCCACCACCGGAAACACGTGGGATACGTGAAACGGCCCGACCGGTACCCCATGACTCGGCGGAGGTTTGGTGACCGGCTTTTTTGGAGACGGCGTAAGGTTGTCTGGAGTTTTTGGAGATGTTGGCGTGGACGTAAGTGACCACATCGGGACGGATCGGAGCTTTCATCACGGCGGGGAGAGGAACGGCACTGCCGTCAGTGGCCATGTCATTTTCAAATGATTGAACGGTGGTGGTCGGAATGGCGGCTGCGGTGGCCATTGGTGATTTTGGGGGTTGAGGGGAAGGGGAGAGGATGCTAGGGTTTCTGGAAAGGAGTAGAGCAGAGTGAAGCTTAGAAGGAGCTAAGTTTTAAGGAGCTGGGTTGGAAATGGGCCAGTCAGCCCTCCAAGCCGAACACAGAGCGTTATTGGGCTTAAGCCCATTATTTCTTGTTCACCTATACACACATGTATAAGGATTGAGTAGTAGGAAAGATTCAATTTACAACAGACAACAGTAATATAAGTGTAACATGATATGTGTCTTTTAGCATGCTATTTTATAATGTAATTATAGTTAATTAATATGTAGTTTTATCTCATTTGTTACTTAAGCATGGTAAAGTATATTTTTAGTGTAAACATTAGACGTGAATAGAAAATGCACAAATGTACAATTTTGTTTAGGGAAAACAGCACAATATAACGGCTCTATAAAATAATAGCCAGTAAATATATGTTTTTGATATATTAATGTATAATATACATATTTATATATTATCAGTGTCTGATTTGTATATGAGAATGAGACTACTGGATGTTATTACCAGCCAAATAGCTTGCCCTATTTTCACACCAGACGCATGGTTTTGGATTGAAGACCAACTCTTGTGAATTTAAGATTATCTTAGTTCTCTTCTTAGACCTCCATTGGATTACTCATAGTTAAGTATTCTTGTATGAGTTCTTTTCCGTTACTCCTTGGATTATCTTATGTAATTGAATGTTAATTTGTTTTTTCAGTTAATATAGGTACTAGGGGTTTATGAATTACAGTAAGAACTTAATTTGATCCTTCCTTATTGATTATCTTTGATTAGTGTTTATTATTGGCATTTCAACGGTTAGCCAGTTCATAGCAAAGTTTTTGTTATTTCCCATATTTTAAACCCTAATTCCCTATCTTTAATTGCTTTCTATGCCAATTTCATGGTGCTCTTGTGGAATTGACTAATTCATAACCAATTCACATAGTCATTGATTTCGCGCGACCAAGTGATAGATATTCACTATGCAAATATAACGCATAAATTATCATTGTTGCACAACGTCCACAAGAGAATCTGATGGACACAAAGCAAGTATATCAAGAATTATTAGCAGCTGAAACAGACTACAACAACAACAACAGTCCAGCGAGGTCCCACGAGTGGGGTTTGGGGAGAGTAGTGTGTACGCAGATCTTACCCCTACTCCGGAGGAGTAAAGAGGCTGTTTTCGGTAGACCCTCAGCACAAGAGGAAAGAGACAGTGTAAAACAGACTATCAATACTAAACACAACAAATTTACAACAAATAGAAAGACGAACTGCTGCTTTAACTTTAATCTGCAACAAGGCCAACTAAAGCACGGCCCGAGTGTATTTCCTAAATCCATACTTCAACAGGCAATGCGGTACAAGAACTTTTTCCTCCTTATTATTGCTCTAAAAGCTACAAGTTTTACACCACCTCCAAATATTAAGCTGCACAAAATTGAGGGAATATACATTTTAGGGGTAAAAACACATGATATCAAGGCTTGGGCACGCTTCTCACTAGGAGAAGCTCAACTTCTAAAAGGAACATTCTCCTTGACCACTGAGCATCAAGGAGAAACCAGGGGAAGATGCTGTAACGCTGTTATCCATGACACGACTCTTGAGACTTTTCCAGTGATGAACATTTTTTCAAGCTCTTAGAAAGCAAGAGCGCATAGACTCACCGTTGTTGGAGAAAGTCTCACCGACGAATATACTGATAAAAGAGGATTAACTCTTAGTATGACATAGGAATAAAAAGAAATTTTTGGAAAGTGAAGTAGGAAAAGATACTAACAATAACTGTTTTTATCATATTGTCTGACATGATAAATCATTGTGGTTCTTGACAGCACCACCTGTAGGAAGGCCCGCGACTTTTGTACTGAGATCATATGTTGACAATACATTTTTCTGCACAAAAAATGGCAACAGAAGGCGCGTTATGAAGGACTTAAAAGGTAGAGAATGTAAATTGGTGTAAACTGCACAATTCATCCAGAAAAAAGGTCCATGACTATGCTCCGGCATTCATGTTAATGTAATCACAAACTTGAAATAACTTCCGTGAGGGAACCTCTAGAAAAAAGGTTAGGGACCAGAACAATATCTACGGCTCCTGGTACTTCAGCCAAATGATGCCGATGGAGGAGATGAAAAGAGGTATACCCTTAGGACTAACTAGAATGCAAAATTCAACAAATTTGTGAACCATTTACAATCTAGTGGACCTCGTATTTCAAGGCCACTGTTCTCCTTGAATAACATAAAGAAAAGGCTGGTGAATATCCAAGGAGGAGTCGACAGAGCCTGTCACATTAACAGGCTGAGGCACCCTGAAATCATCATTAGTTATTACCTTTCTACGGTGATCTTTCATCACCTGTCTCTCTTGTTGTACATTAGGTTGAAAACAATATCCTTTTGAGCCTTTTCTCTTTTGAAGCGTGTGGACAGAGCATGCTGATTTTCAAAACGTGGAGGTGCATGGAACTTGCCCTCAATTTCGATTTGAATGAGGATCGGTACATAAACCAAAAATGCTAAGAGTTCAAGTATAGTTTCTCTGGGGGTACGTCTAAAAAGATAAGCAGAATTCTTACTAAGCTTACTGTACCCTGAACCTATCATCAAAAGCATCATGATTTCCTTGATGGTTGAAAAAGAAACCGATTTAGGGATATATCCAATAGGAGATTTTCTGGAATAGATGAAATATATTTCTCGAAGTATTCCAAATGCACCATGGTACAACATTTCTTTTAAATGAAGCATATTCTTTCATTGATACAGAGTGGGAGGAGGAAGGCAATGGGCAAAAGGGGGAGTGTATGGTACTTCTAAGCTTTGATGCCTCCACCTACATCTTGGAGGTAAGCATGTTCACCAAGTGAGCTGGCCCTCAACCCCAATATTGCTATAGGATTGTTTGGCTACAAAACGAGATTATAGAGAAAGAATTTACAAGTACTACTCAATACGCTGTGATTCATTTATCAAAAGCTTTCCATCCATTTGAACTACCTCCACTAGTTCTTTCAGTAGCTTAATAGCTGTAGAACAGCAATAAGATACTTGCACAAAGTCAGAATCCAAATCAAACTTTGTTTATGGGAAGATAAAAATCTTTAGCCTCTCAAATTTAACAGGAGGCGGCCTAATAATTCAATGTTGAAAACTAATGGACAATGGTGCAAAGCAAGATTGCTGCAGAATCATGTGAAGGGAAAATTTCAAAGTTCTCTCACAGCCAAGGTAACTGGTGCTGACGCATAAATTTAGTATTGGATACAAGCTGACAGATAATGACAGCAATTTCCTTATAAGACCAATGCTTTTGCCTAAGTTAATAAAGCTGTGAAATGCATATAGGGCCTCAACAGCCCAGGACCCAATGAATTTCAAGTGCTTTACTAACATTAAGAAGACTGCAAGCAAATCAATATAATGTAATAGTGAATGATATATTTAGGTTTGGGACTTATAAACCAGGAAGTGAACTGAGGCATGATAGCCGCCTTATTGGACAAATAATCTGGTTAACACCTAAGCAAGACCAAGGAAGACAACTGGTTGAGATATACTCTATTCTCGTCTTGCCTTTCCCATCACAAATTAAAGTATTAAACACTTAATTCAATGTTGAACAGGTAGACCTGTTCATTTTCGCTTTATGAAAATGAATAAAGCGTCTCGTCTTCATGTAAAAGCTTGCCTTTAGAGGAAAGCTTGCCTTTAGAGGAAACAAGAAATCTAGCATAAAAAGTAGCTATTCAGCGTATAGTGAAAGGAGCACACTCACAATGGGCTCAAAGTCAGGGCTCGACAAGTTCATTGTAAGATTTCGCATCAACAACAAAACCTGCAAGTCCAGAGAAAACAGATGAACATGATTTGCAAATCCACCAATTTAGATTTCTTCAAGGCAAGATAGAAGAAATTAAAATAGGGAAGGTGGGAGGGGAAAGGAGACCCAGATGAAATTTACATTGACCCCCATCTAAAACTCCCCAGCTGAAACTTTCAAATCCCTGCAAGTGCAGATAAATGCAGTGTCTTGACATATGCCTCTAGATTTTGAAACGGATATCTGGCTGAACATAATTGACATAAAAACTTCCCTAACGAGAATTTACATGTATTCTTCAGAGAGATCAACATTTTTCTACTTCTTTGATTCTTTCAGCTCCTTTAGAAAAGGGTTTCAATTAAAAAAAATGAAATTCATCCAAACTAAATTCTGTGACGATCTTACCCTTTGCCATTTGTTCCCTCTATTGCTTGGAGGCGAGTTAAATTAAAGAGTTCCACCCAATAATAACTAGGGAATACAGAAAATGGAATCAATTAACACAGAAAAAATAATATTACAAACTTCACCTAGCATAAACATTGAATAAACCTGACTCAGTAAGTTACAGTTAGCTGCAGGAAAGCTGAAGAGTTCTCAGGAAGCAGAAGCAAATGTAAAATGCATAATTTACCATGCATCCAAAACTCACAGTTTCAAAGTTAATAGGGTCCATCTCCTTCAGCTTCTGTACATGACCTTTAGTGTCTGGGTCAAAGACACTCCCAATAAAGCTATAGACTTCTGCAAAGTCTGGTATGCCTGTAATGGAAGTACCAATACACACTTTATACACTTCCATTTGATCCAGACGAAACATTTAAAACCAAAAGAAGTACGACCGCTATCGACCTAGAGAAACAAAAGTTCCCTCCATGATGAAGATGCAAAAGAGAGAAATGAAAAGAAAGACATAAAATATATAAGGAAGAAAAAAAAACCATTAGCGCAATATCTCCATAACCCCACCCCATCCTTTTCCTTTCTGCAAAGTAGGTGGAATCAATAAATATGGTAGAAAAAAAATCAAATAACACGAATTCATTTCCAATAGACTCCAGGGACATTCAAAATCATTGATTTCTCACATAATCAAGCAATATAAAAGTGATACAATGATTTCATGATCTGAAAATGATGAAAGCTTCTCAAATACAATTTCTTTCATCATTGGCACTCAAAACTGGAAATTCTACTGTTATATTGAATTTGACATTTCATTGGCACTCAAAACTTAATATAGAGCAAATAAACATCAACATGGAAATTATACTGATAAAATGAACTTTGTCCTGATGTTTGGCATTCAGAAATTTATATGAGCAAGAGAAGACACATTAACTTATATTTCTAGCTACCCCTAAACTACCTAATTTCTTATAAGATAAATTACATAACTTTGTTTCTTAGTGTCTAAAGTTATCTTTTAATTTAGAAAGTTAGTGATGTTTTTCTCAATACCAAAAGCGAACTGACAAAAGAAAACAGAAATACCATTTTAACCTAGAAAGTTTGTCCCCCTTTGGCAAGCTTTGTACAAGCAACCTTAAAGGAACTTTTCCTTTTCTTGAAAACCATCCCTTCTATTATTTCACCTTAAGTATGAAATTTGCATGATGAAAAGTTTATTTCCAAAGTTGGACAAGCCGAGGCCAAAATTATGGAATTGCACCAAGCGGTGGGATCAAAGTTGCAAGTTTCCTTTGGAACTAGGATTTGGCATGTGGATGGAAAATTGTTCTTTTCTGGGTTGAGCTGGCGACACATCAAAGACAAGTAATGTTTCAGGCATGAGCAAGAAAATAAGCCATGACAAGATTAGCTGTGCATACTACTGGGAAATGATGTGTGGTACCAAATAAAAGCTAAGAAAGAAAAGGCTATATACTGCAGATATTGAATAGAGAAGCCTAACATGACGGAAGAGCCTAAATGTATGGAAACCATACAGTGTTTCCCTCAAACAATGAGTTGTAGGGCTAAGTTCAAAATAATATTCTAGAGAACCTTACCATGAGGAACAGAACCTAGTTTGCTCTGCTCTGGTAGTTCAGAACTCGGCGCCGTTCTGCTGGAACTTCTAATGCCGCTGTTACTAATCAATGTAGCTCCCTTTGATCCAATATCAGCTGAATCAGTAATGTGTACATTGAAATAAGTGCAGAAAATTCAATCAGGAAGAAGATTTATAATGTATGCAGAAAAAAAATACCATGTTTACAGACAATTACACACCCTGAATTCTTTGAAAATGGTATTCATCTTGTGATGGCATTGTTCCGCCAGATGGAGAATTTAAGAGTACGGAAGTGTCATCCCATGATGGATATCCAGGTGGAAGGGAATTCATTGAAGAAGGGTAACCCATAGAGGCTTGCAATGGTACTAAAACTACTCAAAGTAGTTCAAAGAAAAAAGCAAGAGACTATATGAGACAGAGATATACCAAATGAGCCGTAAGACAACTTTGTAAGTGCAAACCAACCATTTTTTGGTGCCTTCTGGGGATAAGGATGAGCTGCTTTACGCTTGGGCCGAGGTGGTGGCACGTGTGCTGTTGTACCATTCTTCTGGACCTTCAAGAAGTACTTTTGAGCATGACTGCGAATCTGCAACCAAGAAATTAGGCAAATGTCTTGTATAGATGAAAGCAATTCATAAAAAGTTATCTTTTTCTGGCAGTTGTTGGTAACTTTACTAATAAAACTTTACCTTATCAAAAAAAAAAAAGATTTGTGAAAAATTCTCTAAATCGAACAAAAGAAAGGGCCTAAAAAAATAGTACTTAAATTTCGCACATTAGCACATGCTCAAATAAATTCCCATGGAATAGAGGATCTAAACAGGATTAAATTAAGCCAGCCCTACATTTTACACCAGGTACCTGCGAACGCATGTCATACACCAAGAATTAACTCCAAAAGCGAAAGGTTGCAAATGCACCAGGCATCATACAATACACATTAAGTATATTCAAAAGCCTGACTAGCATTTTCATGATAGCAGATCCAAAGAGAATTGGTACTCGTCCGGCGTGTACATGATTAGGAATAAGTCAATCACAGAAAATTACTACAAATAATTAATTGGAGAAATACAGCATACTCCACCATGATGTCTCAGCAGAACAAACAAAATACAAACAGAATAAAACTAACTATTTCTCTCTGTGAACTTCATCAGAAAGATGAAATCGAAGTGAGCACCTGAATTACTGTCTTTGAGCCTACAAAATCCTCAATTTTCTTCCAATCACGGTCAAACCTGAATAACCCAAATGAAGAAGAAACACCAAAGCTTCAGAAAAAAAAAATTCTAATGCAGCTTTAAGATTCAGTACACACATGTCACAAAGGCAACACAAAGGAGCTAACTGACCATAAAATATCCAAATTAGTACTACAAAAATGGAACTTTCAAAATAAAATTCAAAATCAATACTAGAACAGGCCAATTATACAGCTTTCTAGTTTCTTCCCGTATAGCAGAAAAGAAAAGAAAAAAGATGAAAAAATACTTGCCTCATGTTGAGAACAAAATTAAATAAAATAAAAATGTGCTCTTTCTAACAACTCAAGCTTTTTGTAACACCGGAATAACATCCAAACATCTACCCAGCAAATTCTTCAATTGAGCACAAACCTCTGATACTGCCAACATAGAGACTGATCCAAAATTATGAATTACTATTAGATGCAGAGTACCACTGCATCAACTAATATTCCATTACAAAATTGTTCCACCGTAAATACAATTCAGAAACCAACAACAACAACATACTAAGTGTAATCCCACATACTGTATATATAATTCAGAAACCAACATACTAAGTGTAATCCCACATACTGTAAATACAATTCAGAAACCAACAACAACAACATACTAAGTGTAATCCCACATACTGTATATATAATTCAGAAACCAACAAATATCTCAATTATATGTACAAACACACATTTCTTCACAATTAAAACAACTAAAAAAGGGAGAAGAGACATAACAGTTGAAGAGCTTCAAGGAACTTGTCGTGTTCTTCTTCAGTCCAGCTTTCTCTAGACTTAGTTATGGTGTAAGGTTTCCGAACCTTTTTGCCAGAAGAGTCGGTAGGTGTTGAGTTGTTGTTAGCCATGGAAGGAGAGCTTGAGTTCATGGTTTCAAACGATTCAAAAGAGTTTTTGTGGAGGAAATATAGAGAGTACAGAGTGGGTGGGTAATTTTTGGGCGGGGAGTGGGGACTACTGTCTCCTGGCCAAATCAATTGAAGCCGATCAATTAATCGCTAGATCCAAGACTATTTGTATTTGCCGATTTATAGCCTGTTTGGCAAAAAATATTTTTTTCAAAGTTGAAGTATTTGGCCAGGCTTTTAGAGAAAAAAAGTTCTTTTGAGTAGATGCAATTTTGGAGAAGTATAAAAATGTAGTTTCTCTCTGAAAACACTTTTTTTTAAAGTACTTTTATGAAAAATAAATGTAGAAGCCAAACATTAATTGTTGTTCAGGAGTACTTTTTAAATTAATTAGCCAAACACTAACTGCTTCTCATTAAAAGTATTTTTTTTTTAAAAAACAATAAGCTGATTTTTTAAACTAGGCCGAACAAACTATCAATCGGATGTTGGTGGGTCTTTTAGACTTTGAAATAGACTTCAAAAAGGCACTCTTTATTTTTGACACCTTTTCAAGCTTAATTTAGTAGTCTTATTTGTTTGGTACCATAATTACAAGATATTTCTTTCTCCTAGGAAATTTGATTGATCATTGTACACAATAACAATAATATATTCAGTGTGATTTCATAAGTGAAGTTTAAGAATAGTAGTATATACGAAATCTTGCATCTACCTTGTGTGAGGTAGAGAGACCTTCCACTCGAGAAAAGCATTTTCAAAATAGGATTAAAAATATAAAAGTACACAATATATGTTGAAATATCGAAGAAAAAAAATTTTGACAGCAAAAACAGTAAAGATAAAAAAACAAATACCGATAAAGAATAGTGAACAAGATGTTTCAAAATAATATTTTTTAAAATTTATAGTCTAAAATTATTTATAAATAATTTTTGTTTTATAAATAACTTCATTAATAATAAAAATTAAAGTTTAATATTAAATTATTTTAAATATAAAAATATTTTTTGTGAATTTTGTAAATGAGTTTCATTTTATAGACGAGTGTTACCCAGAGACAGAGAAACGTAAGCAGCGATTAATTCAAAATTTTGGCGAGGAATCGGGAGCAATGAAAGTAAGATGGGACCCACAATTAATTTTCCGTGACGCTACGTAAGTGTCGTTTGGTGTCCACTAGTTTTAAGGTAGCCTTTATGCTTTCAAAATGGGGTGTCATTTCCTACTTGCAGTTGCAGATAAAGATTGTGTTTTTCTTAATGCCCTCTGATGTGTCATTTGTTAGATTTGAATCAATACCTGCCACTACTTGTGTGGTAAACAATGAAATGCTTTTTGGCGACACTTGTCAACAGATCATCCATTCAATTCTCAACATGGCCAAACATTGTTTTGTTGTCTGAGAAAGTTTTATTTTGTGTTTCGTACAACTTACAATAGTTTGTATGAGACTCCTTTTTGTCTTACAAATTTGTGGACCTCAATCTTACACTTGTGGGTCCACAGAAATCTAGGTCCACAAAACTATAAGACAAGAAAGTTGTCTCATATAACTAGTGTGAATTGTATGAGACACAATAAAATTTTCCCTCCTCCTTTGTTGCTTATCCCTTCTTGCCTGCCAACCACATGCAAAAACATATATTATTTTTAATGAATTTTCGACATACGAAAAATAACTGCAATCACAAAATAAGAGAAATATATTTTTACTAATCAATTGTGAGTATAATTTTGTTTTTCCCTTGATTTTTCTTTCCTGATTATTTCCGTGATTCAAGCTTGAAGCAGCGTATTTCTCGAATGTAAGATGATGCTGGGAATGTATTTGATCTCCATCTTCTTGAACTATTTGATTGTCAAGAAGTATCAGGCCATATTTTGATCTCTTAGTAAATATTCCAAAGAGTTTATGAGATTTTCGAGACGATCTCAATTTTTGAAATATTTTTTAAGGGATCACGTCCTGGAAACAGCCTCTCTACCCTTTGGGGTAGGGGTAAGGTCTGCGTACATATTACTCTCCCCAGACCCCATTTGTGGGATTATACTGGGTCGTTGTTGTTGTTGTTGTTGGATCATGTAACCCTTGTTATAGGAGTGACCTAGGGTTAGGGTAGAGTAGCCTCCAAGTTGGTGTTTTGTTAGAGTAGCTTTTAAGCAATCCTGATAGACTCCTAGAATTCCAAGAGTTGTATTGTAATATTTCGAATTTTGGATTTAGCTTGATCTGTTAAAATTTCGATTTATATATCCTCTTAATTTCTTTGAATATTTACTTCTTTATATTTTGATACTCTTTAGTGAAATTTCTGATTTCATTATTGGGGTCACCGGTGGTGTTCTAATATGCCTCAATATGACCTCAGCAAAGCTAGCTTAAATCAACAATACAACAATAACAACAACAATAAATCCAGTGTAATTCCAGCTTAAATCGACAGTATGTGATTCTCTAATTTTAGCCTCTTCTTTTGGATGACAAGATATGTAGGCTTGCTTGTTAATTTTGAACTTGTCAGATTGTCCACTTTTACTAGTTCATCGGATAATTTGTCTAGCCCACAAGCACGGATCATCAAGGTGTTTATTCCAAAGATTGGAGTAGATGACTCACATCAAATTTTGTAGCCGAAGTCAAATGTGTTTCTAAATCATATTTCACTCACCAAATATTTGTCCATTGTGTTTCTTCTTACCAAGATGTCGACTTTTTAAGTCAAATGATGGTGGCTAATCAAACATATGTGTCAGTGTGGGATACAATCAGTTTACCAGGAGGATCGTCCTCTCAATTCGATGGTTTTTTCAAGAAATTCTTACCTTACTAACTATGATAACAATAGCGACTCTAAATAAACTTAGATAAAGAATCCACCCTCTAAAAGCTAATATTCTTTTTATCTAAATGCAGTTAGGGAGAGTCATGTAATTCATTTGGAAGAAGCAATTCGGACATCCACTTGAATCTTCCGTTTCAATTTACATGAGATATAGTTTAACTCGGCACAGAGTTTTAAAAAAAAAAAACTTTTAAAACATGTGGTTTTAAAAGCTTAAGGGGTAAAGCTTTGTGAAGTCATAACATTTGTTTGGTTATAAAAGTTTCTCATTAAGAGTAAAACTAGTATTAGTATCAGCGCGATGCGCGGACAAATCATTTTAAATTGCGATGTATGTTATTTGAATCATGTACAAATAACCTTAAAATATATATCTCTCAGATAAAAATTATATAACATGAGAATTTAATTAAGAAGATGATATGAAATTATTGATCAAATCTCGTAGTAGACAACCAATCTTTTTAACATATATTTGTAGCAACCTAACCCCTTGATTTTAGTACTTGCATTTCGTTTCGTTGTCGATATTAAAAAATTCTAAACATGTCATATTTTGATCTGTCTTGTTCGAGCACATTATATCATATTATTTTAACAAAATTCTTACGATCACTTTATTTTTATCAGGAAGTCAAATATGTCTTATTCATCACATCATTTTTTACGTAAATTCTTTTTTTTTGTTCTTCTATTATAGTTATTGTATTATTTAATATTTCACATTATTATACCATCATATAATTTTTTGTTAGCTTATAATTAAATTAATGTCTTGCTTATTATCCTTTTAATAGTATGTGATAAAAATAAATGTTTTATTCTCGAAATTTGATATATTTTTATGTCTTTATCCTCTTATTCATAATATTTTAATCATTTAAATTTGTCAGTAATATTTTTAAATATAATTAATTATTTTATTTTATCTATGTTAAAATTAATTTAAAGTATAAGTATCCTCACACTACCTCTATATTCTTTTTAGTATACATTCTCTTTCCTACTATAAATATTAATTAGTTTTATATTAATATTTTACCTATAACCAAAATTATATCATATTTTGTTTTAAATTGTAACTTTTAATTAGTCTAAAATATTAATACATAAGTTATTTGATTATCATGTTCCAAATGTATTGAGTTCTCTTATAATTAATTTTGTATTAGATGTAGTTAAAGTTTTTTATTAGATGTAGTTAAATTTTCTTTCTTTTTTAGCTATAAGATAAAATTTAATTTTGATTATTAAGATTACCAATATTAGAAATTTATTTTGTATTTTTAAAAATTTATTTAATCATAGAAAAAAATTCTTAATTTTATGAACACATTATTTCTAAATATTGTAATAATATTTTTACTATCATTTTAATTCTTTAAATAATATTTTTTTTAAAAAAAAAATCATCTCAAACTCAAATAATTCTTATCATTTTATTTTCTAAACAGGACCACATTTTCAAAAAATTATGCTATGCATTCAAATTCAAACTAACTGCACTCGATTCAGATATTAATCATAAGTTTAAAATATTAATACATAAGTTATTTGATTATCATTTCCAAATGTATTGAGTTCTCTTATAATTAATTTTGTATTAGATGCAGTTAAATTTTGTTCTTTTTTAGCTACAAGATAAAATTTAATTTTTAATTTTCATTATTAAAATTACCAATATTAGAAATTTATTTTGTATTTTTAAAAATTTATTTAATCATAGAAAAAAAATTCTTAATTTTTTATCACATTATTTCTAAATATTGTAATAATATTTTTACTGTCATTTTAATTCTTTACTTAATATTTTCAAAGAAAAATCTCATCTCAAACTCAAATATTCTTATCATTTTATTTTCTAAACTGAACCGCATTTTCAAATAATTATGATATGCATTCAAACTCAAATTAACTACACTCGATTCAGACACTAATCACAGAAAAATATTTTCTTAATTGTTTGAACATATTATATCTAAATCTTGTAGTAATATTTTCACTGTCATTTTACTTCTTTACATAATTTTTTTTCTTTCTTAGTTTTAAGATACAAATTTAATTTTTGTAAAATTACCTATATTAGAAATTTCTTTTGTAATTTAAAATTTTATTTTTTATTATTATTTTATTTTTCATAAATAAGACTTCAATTTCGTGGTATTATTCATAATTTGAGCATTCGCATCATAGTTTTAAGAACTTTCTAATCTTAAATTCAAATAGTCTTTTCTTTTCATTTCTAATTTCTAATAAGTTAACATAATTTTCCTATTTTTTTAATCTAATATATAGTCTTATTACGTTTTACGTGGTTTTTCATTAACTCGTAACTTTATTTAATATCATTCTCAACTACTTTTCTTTAATCATATAAGATAAATATATAATTTTTTAATTATAAATAAATATTTATTTTGTTTCAAAAATATTGCTCGAAAATTTTAAATTATTTAAAATTTAATAATATTTTTAAGTATTGTATATTTACTTTATTTTATTTTCTAAACTTATGATTTATAAATGTCCTTACATTATCTCTAATTTATTTTTATTGTTCAATATTTTTAGTTTTTTATTTTACTATTAGACTTGAGTAATGTGGACTTATATTATGACTTTTCTTATCATAATATAAAAAAACTTTCTCATCTCAAATTTAAATAAATTTTACACTTTTTCTATGATAAAAAATCTTAGTTTTTTTTTCTATTTATTCTTCATTATTGATTTTATATTATTCAATACCTAATATTATTACATTGTCATGTGAATTTTTATTAGCTTGTTTGAATTTAATATCTATTTTTACCACACTCATTCTAATATAATATAGATAAAAATTAAAATACTTTCTCATTTCAAATTCAAATAATTTCTATCATTCTATTTTCTTAATTGGACCATATTTTCAAAAAATTATGGTATGCTTTCACACTTAAACTAACTAAACTCAATTCAAATATTAATCATAGAAAAATATTTTCTTAATTGTTTGAACACATTATATCTAAATGTTGTAGTATATTTACGTATAAAATATCCGTTTGTACGATTTATCAATATTAATATGAATTTATTTTTCTTGTTATTAAAATATCTTTTGTTGATTATTTAATTTTTCTCTTACCTTATAATTAATTTGTATACTTTATGTAAGATCTTATTTTGCTGCTTGAATTTATTTAGTTTTTAAACTCAATAAATCTTTAATATCTTAAGTAATTTTTAGTTTTATTTTATATTTTAACTTACTCCAAAGTATAAATAGTCATAGGTTATCTCAATTTACGTCTTTATATATATTTTTTTCTATTATAATTTTTAATTAATTTTTCACCTCCATATTTCTAGCTAACATAGAAGAAAATCTACGAGTGGATCAATATATAGATATAGATATAGATATAGATACAAATATACATATAAATTTAATTATAAATATATAGATTAGATTTGTCTAAGATCTAGTTAGATTATATATAAGATTCATTAAACTACTTCCATTAATTATGTTTCTATATATAATTTGTAGTTATTAATGTTGTCCTAAAATTGCCAAGTGGCTTCATTTTAGCTTGCCACTTGGCTTAATCACAATGCATACTACTCTCCTTTTAATATAATATAGATAGATAATTTGTATACTTTATGTAAGATTTTATTTTGCTGCTTGAAATTATTTAATTTTTAAACTCAATAAATCCTTAATATCTTAAGTAAATTTTAGTTTTATTTTATATTTTAACTTACTCCAAAGTATAAATAGTTATAGGTTATCTCAATTTACGTCTTTATATATTTTTATTTTTCCTATTATAGTTTTTAATTAATTTTTCACTCCATATTTCTAGCTAATATAGAAAAAAATCTATGAGTAGATCAATATATAAATATAAGTATAGATATAGATATAGATACAAATATACACATATATTTAATTATAAATATATAGATTAGATTTGTCTAAGATCTATTTAGATTATGTATAAGATTCATTAAACTACTTCCATTAATTATTTTTCCATATATAATTTCTAGTTATTAATGTTGTCCTAAAATTGCCAAGTGGCTTCATTTTAGCTTGCCACTTAGCTTAACCACAATGCATACTGTAGACAATAAATTTGCATCGAGAAAATAAGATCAAGATCGAAAAATATTGCAACAATCGTAGTATTTTATTTCGAATATTTGAGTGTACAATCTCTATGAATCCTCTGATTCTTCCTTCCAATAGTAAATAAATTCAAGGGCCTTTGAGCTTGATCTTGAATATGTATTTGTTGCCACGAACGATGATCTTGTTCTTGAGCTTGATTGTTTAAATTGATCTTGATTCGTTCTTGAGCTTGATTTGTTCCTTTTGAACTTGACTGCTTGAAGTTTGAAACTTGTAGAGAAATTTGCGGCGTTTGATCCACGAGCTCTCTCTTGCTTCTTGTTATAACTTCTGGTCTCTTTTCTCAGTTATGAAGACCCCTCTTTATAGTTGTGGAAGGGAAGAGTTGTGATAAGAACAATCTCTTTCCGACCAATCAAATTGAAGTATGACATGGCCACATTTGATTGGCCAGAACAGGTCACTTGCACACGTGGCGCGATTTCATTGGCCTTTTAGCGTGATTGGACATGCCTTGTCATTTTGACACTTGGCATGGTCCTATTGGCTCTTCCGCCTGACTTGGCGCGCCACGTCATTTGACACGTGGCACCAAACTGGGCCTCTACGAAGATGACATCTTGAGCTTAGTAAAGTGGGTTCATCACTTTAGCCCAATTAAATGGGCTAGCCCAATGGATTAAGACTTATTTATTTAATCCATATATATTGGACTTATATAACTAATTCAATTATATTAGCCCAATAATATTTATTTGGACTAGCATATTAAAATATAGTCCATATTATTTTATCGATTTAAATTTGATAAAATTTTAATGCTTACACATACTCTCTCCTTTTAATATAATATAGATATAGATAGGTAGTAAAATAAAAAGTTTAAAGTTGAATTATTTCCAATTGTAAAAATGTGTTATTTTTTATGGAACGGACCAATAAAAAAAATGTGTAATCTAAATTAAAACAGATAGAGTAAAAAACAGGCATTGCCATCAACTTGACTAGAAGATCCAAATTAAAAAAGTAAACTAAACTTCTCCTAGCGCCCAAGCTAAATAGAATATATACTCGCATGCCTCAAACACGAGTCCGAAGGAGGTTAAATATAACTAAGTACTACTTTATGGTAATGACTAATGAGTAATGTTAGTGTTGTTGTGGTGGTGGTTAACATCAAGGTTTTAAAGGTTAATATTTAATTCCAAGCGTCTCTTTTTTAATCTAGCTTAATGCATAAATTCTCGATTAGGAAAGCGGCACATACTAGCGAATATTAAAAAAAAAAAAAACTCTACCAGGTGGTAAGGGTGTATTGTGGGTCGGGTTCAGTCCGGAACCGGCCCGTGACCGTGGGCCAAACGGGCCGGTCTCTAATGGTGCATAAACCCGTAGCGGGCCGATCCAACCCAAATAGCCCGTGAGCCCGGGACCGTTAAGCCCGGGACAGGCAGGCGGGCCCGGTTCAACCGGGCCTAACGGTCCCCAACGGCTATTTTTAAAACAGGAAAAAAAATTAAAAATGACCAACGGTCAGATTTTTAAAATCTAGCCGTTGGTCTTCAATTTCCAACCGTTTGAGAGTTTAAAAAATAGTCATTTGGCCCCCAAACTTTATTTTAACCCCAAACTTTTTATAATTACACTTTTTCCCAATTTTTAACTATAAATACTCCCTCATTCTTTCATTTTTACTCACAAATTCATCAATCTCTCTCTAATTTTCTTCTATAATTGCTTACTTTATTATTGCAATTTCGTGAAAATTGTGAAGTTGGTGAATTGAAGTATTCAAGTCTTCAACGATATTCAATTTTCAAGAAGTTGTTCGTCAATTCGGTAAAGTCGTTCCAACTCTTAAGTTTTAATATTATAGTTTTGTTTGTTTTATTTAGTATAATTATAATTAATATGGACTTTTCTTTGAAAAAAATATTTGGTGGTAAGGGTAAGGAAAAATCTAAAATTGGTGAATCTATTCGCCAAGCTACTACTCTTCCCCCGGCTCCCCGACCCAAACCTGTTACCCGTCCTCCTCCACCTATTAGTCTTGATAGTGATAACCCTTATTTTCAATTTTTCGATAGTCAATTTTGCCATGATGTTGCACCATGTCAACAATTAAATGAAGAAGTTATGAATGTTCTTTATCCTAGTCAAACTATCTTTGAAAATGATGAGGAAAATGATGATTTAGATGAAACACAACCGGATTTAGATGATACACCTACTAGTCCTGTTAATAACCCAACTGATGCCTCGCCTGACCCTCCTGTAGTAACCCCTACTTTTAATAGACAACCTTCTAAACGGCCCGAAATATCTCTTGTTTGGCACTTTTTTACTCAACTAAGAGAACAAAATAAGGCTAAGTGTAAAACTTGTGGGTTTTTGTTGGTTCATAAATTTATTGGAGACCGTAGCGGTACGAGTAGTTTGACTAGACACATAAAGACACACCCTAGAGATAAAGCTAGATATTTGCAAATGAAAGCTGCGCAAGAGGGAACAAGTGTAGATAGTACAGGTTCAAATCTAGTTCAACCAGGAATTAACACTGTTATACGTGACATTTTATATTATGATCCAAATAAAGATCGTGAAGAATTAGCAAAAATGATTATTATTATGTGTTTACCCTATAGTTTTCCTTCTAACCCTCATCAGTACTCTTCAGATATTGGATCCGTTCGAAAAGAAGAAATTTTGGACTTGCAAAATCACAACCGGAGATAGATGAAGCTTATGAAGAAATGCTAGTGAAACTTGCGCAGGATGCTACTTCGCCCGGAAGCGGTGATGAACAAGCTTCTTTTCCACCACCACCAACGAAAATTCCTCCGAACCTTGAAGGATTTATGAGATTTGTTAGAGATAATACATAGACTAATATGTAACTTGTATTTTGGCACATCTTCCTTAGTTATTTTTCCTTTTAATTGTGGTATTAATACCTTGTTGTGCTCATTCCATTGGGAGGAGAAAGACTAAGAAAGATATTGCCATTCTTTGTTAATGTCGTAATAATAAAAATTATAAGACATTCCCTTGAATATTTCTTTGCAATTTATTTTGTGTTTAAATTTGATATAGTATATATATACATACATATATATATATATAAGGCAATATATAATTATATATACACACAATACACCCTTATATATACATACTATATATATTTATATAGCTATATATAAACAATTTATATTAGTATATACATATATAGTTTACAAGAAATTGCATTAGATAAAAAAAAAAAAGCCCGAAACAAAAAATGCCCGTTATGCCCGTGGGCCCGACCCATTTAGCCCGGGACCATGTGGGCTTAGGACCACCGTGGGCCGGTTCCACCCATTGGGACCGTGAAGACCGGGAGCGTTTGGCCCGGCCCGTTTGGTCCGGACCCGGCCCACAATACAGCCTTACCAGGTGGTAGCGCGAGGTACAAAATTTAACTCCATTCCGACTGAAACGTAAGAAAAACTGTAATAAGCTTATCACAAAGCCTTAGTAAGCAGCGATAATAACTCTAATTGTTCTAAATTTGTTAACGCCCAAAAAAAAAACAGAGTCAACAGTACAACTCGTTGCACTACCAGCAAGCCTAACAACAACATAGTGATTTACTATGAATAGCATCGTGACACATGCAATTGTATTTTGCCTCGGCCTTTTGAATGTGGTAATAAGACTGGTATTCTGCATTATGCAGAGAATGAAAGAGCATGCACCTAAGAGTTATGCGCATAGACTTTTAAGCCACTTCTTACCCAGGATCAATCAATACCAGCAGGTTCATTGATTTGCAATGATGTCTTTGAAAGGCTTGCTTCCAGTTCATTTAACTCGTCTACATCCAGGTCATCATCATCGTCATCCATCTCATCATTATCGGGAATGTCTTTACCATCATAAATGTCCTTGGATGTTGTTAAGGTGCTCGGCTGGACTTTAGCAGAATTTTGATCCGTCTGGAAAAGATCAACGTAAGTACAAAGAAATTAATGAACATGCTGTAGAATGGAAAGGTTGGCCTAATAACTTCAGCTGAACACAAAAAAATTGCTCAAATTCCTTAAACATACAGAAAATAACTGCGAAATTCCACTCATTTCATCCTATCCTATGCAAGGTGGTATCCTGCCCAGATCTATGACAGTCACGGGTGGATTAGAAGAGGCCATGATGCCTCCAAAGGATCCCTGAATCATATTAAAATAGAATTGAAAAAATGCTATAGAAAACATATTCACCTTTGCCTCATCAGACTCCTCTTCCCTTTCATACTTGTCATAGGCCCCAACATCATCCACAAACCAGCTAGAATCCGACATAAACAGTTCACGACCACTGCGAGAAAAGAGATAACAGGTTAATCTAACAATTACATGCACCCCGTTGAAGTGCTATTCTCGGAAAATTAGCACACATGATAAGCTCAACTAGGATGAGGAATGCAACATATAATACCTCATGCGATCATTTTTGGCTCTATCTGCCCTCAGTTTAGCCAAATTGGCCTCCCGTTCTTCCATCTTCTTTTTTTTCCATTTCATAAACAACTCAGGGGTCAAAGGAGTTGAAGAAGTTAATTTCGCAAGCTGCAAGCAAAGTAGAAAACATGAGTCACTGAAGTAAGTGCATTCATGAAAATGTTATCATAAAAGTGCTATTAGCTATCAGTAGTAGAAAAATGATTACTTAGATACAACAATAACCTGTTCTTCAATCTCTTCCTCAACAGGCATTTTTTCAGTTTCCTCTTCTAGGAGAGCCTTCATCTGTGATTTTAGAATATATCCAGGGGGAAGAGCATGCCTATAGTGGCAATCTTTACCACCGTTAGGACAGACCCAAAACCAACCATATTGCTTCTTTTCCACAGCTTCCAAAAAGTATTTACATACCTGCAAGTAGTTAAACATTATATCACACAATAGCTACTAGCTAAATATAGCCTTAAATTGCAGAGGAAAAAAGAAGAAGCTTTAAATCCAAATGAAAAAGGACTAACTGAACGAGTTACAGAGAACTGAGCCAACAAGTTAAATCATGTCCTGACTATGACTTTTGCAAAGTTAAGACCACAATGCAAGTAAACGTGAAACGAGAAAGGGAGGTACTTACTATGTCAGTAGGTTTGTTTTTGTTATACTCCTGACTTTTTGACGCCACAACCTTCTCCAAAGTCTCCTGATCCCAGTCCTCCATTGTCCCCTTCTCTTTTTCTTTTTTTGTGACAAACAAATTAAACAAGATAATTAAAACCGTAGTCAAGATAATCATGAGGTTGGGACATTCGAGTCACCAAGGAGCGGAAAAGTGGGAAAAGCCAGTATTGGTCGCTAGAAGGGAGGGGTTTTAGGGGTGATTTTATCATATAAAAAAGAATCACTGTAAATATCAAAGAGTAAGATCCAGCTTAACCACCTTCATCACGTTTATCACTGCAAATGTCAATCTTCTCTCCTTTTGTCTGAACATTCAAATCGTGGGAGAACTTGCACTTAAAACCCTTAGCACATTGTCCCGCCTTAAAGAACTCGCACAAGATAGATTTTGGATCAACACCTGAAGATAAAACACCCATCTTTCTTTACTTCGATACAATAAGTTCTGCAGCTATATTTGCACAGCTAAAGATTACAACTTAACAAAGAGAGATAATATAGCAGCAGTTGACACAAAACCAAAAAAATTTATGATCCTTAAAGAGATAACAATAATCAACAAACAAATGACTTTTTTTCACTAAACTGATAGGCAGCATCAGATAAGATGCCTGCAGAATAGAATTAGAATTCGTCAAAGCCAATTTATTCCGAGCATTTATGCTATAAATAAAACTAGACATTTTTTGAAAATAACAGAGAAAAAACTATATCAATGAAGTTTCTCAGTACTATAAATGCATGAGTTTAAGTTTTATGCCCCGGATGATATAAAGACAAGTATCATATTTAATATAGCTTTAATTGGTAAACTACAAAAAAATGTTGAGTAATGTGCTACAACAGGTTAAAATTCCCTTTTGATGGTGTAACAAAACCTTTACACCAACTTAAACCCTATAAATGCATAACCTTTTGCGTCTACATTCTCCACCTTCCGACCCCAAAAGAAAGAAAAAATATTAATACTAACAATAAACCAAAGAGAGTGTGACTCATATTGATCCAATTAATATCAATTGGGCACAAAAAAGATTATGTTAAATCGGTCACAAAGGGAAAAGAAGTTACCAATAGGTACTTTGGGCTGACTAATAGCAACCTTAAACAATTCATTCAGCTCTTTTCTTTAGCTTTCTCTTCCTCCTTCTTTTTCTGTCAACTTAATAACTGTCAGTAACTATCTAAAAAAATTACACAAAAATAATACTATAGAAAAGGATAAAATTGGAACCTTGGAATCTGCTTTTTTAGGATCAGCTTTAGGCTGAACAGATTGTTTGAGGGATTGAACGTATTTTTGGATTTATTTTTATTCTTAAGACCGAAGGTCTTGTCTTCGATTATCTTCTGCTTCGTTGCTAAATCGGCTTTTGATTGCTGCTTCGGAGGCATCTTCGATTTTCATTCAATCGCTAATCACCCTTGATAGACTGATTATGGTTTTCGTCGGAACTGGGGATTGAAACTCGCTGGTGGCCGTAGCCGGAGGTGAAGGCCTGGGTTTGCTTTGGCTTCGAGAAGGTGCTTGAAATGTCAAAGTGGCGGTTATGAAATATAAGTCAAAGTACCAATATGGAATAAAGATAAAAATAATTTAGTAAAACACGAACAAGAAATAGAAATAGAGAAAGAAGAGATTTTCTTCTTCAATTGTGTGTGTTTTTTTATTTATTACAAGACCTTTATATAGGCATGAAAAGTGAAGAAAATATGTCATATAATATTTCATTAAACATAGAAAATATGTCATTGAATATGTCATTAAGCATTTGACATGAAGATCATGGAGGAAGAGTAGACATCCACCATAATATGATATTTATCATAACACTCTCCCTTGGATGTCCATAAATAATGTGCCTTGTTAAAACCTTATTAGGAAAAAACCCTATGGGAAAAAAATCCTAATGAAGGAAAAAGAATACACATATTTAGAAATACGCCTTTTGGTTGCCTCGTTAAAAACCTTGCAAGGAAAACCCGGTGGGACAAAACCTTGTAAGGAAAAAAGAGTACACCGCGTATTAACTCCTCCTGATGAGAGCATCAGTTCACATCCTTCAGCCTTCGCATCCCAATCTTGTACACCAGTTTCTTGAAGGTTGACGTCAGTAGAGATTTGGTGAACAAATCAACCATATTATCACTTGAACGAATCTGTTGCACATTGATATCACCATTCTTTTGAAGATCATGTGTGAAAAATAACTTTGGTGAAATGTGTTTTGTCTTATCTCCTTTTATGAATCACCCCTTCAATTGGGCTATGCATGCCGCATTGTCTTCATACAAAATTATGGGTAGTTTGTCACACTTCAAACCACATTTGTCTCGGATAAGATATATTATAGACCTCAACCAAATACATTCTCGACTTGCTTCATGAATAGAAATTATCTCAGCATGATTAGAAGAAGTAGCCACGATTGATTGCTTAGTCGATCGCCAAGATATGGCAGTGCCTCCACATGTAAACACATAGCATGTTTGAGATCAAGCCTTATGTGTGTCAGATAAATACTCTACATCGGCATAACCAACAAGATCGGGATTGCAATCATTGTCATAAAATAAGCCCACATTGGTAGTCCCTTTTAGATAACATAATATGTGTTTGATTTCACTCCAATATCTCCTTGTAGGAGCAGAGCTATATCTTGTTAAGACATTAACTGAAAATGTTATGCCACGCCTTTTAGTGTTAGCAAGATACATTAGTGCATCAATTGCACTAAGATATGATACTTCAGGACCAACAAGTTCTTCATTATTTTCATGAGGTCGGAATGGATCTTTATTTATATCGAGTGATCTCACAACCATCGGGGTACTAAATGCATGTGCTTTATCCATATAAAATCACTTTAAAATCTTTTCAGTGTATGCTGATTGATTGATAAAAATTTCATCTTTCATATACTCAATTTGTAGACAAAGACAAAATTTTGTCTTTCAAAGATCTTTCATTTCAAATTCTTTCTTTAAACAGTTTACTGCTTTAGGAAGCTGCCTGGGAGTTGTAATGATATTTGAATCAACAACATACACAAAGATTATAACAAATTCAAATATTTTTATAAATATACAAGGACAAATTGAATAATTCTTGTACCCTTCTTTCAACAGGTACTCACACAGACGATTATACCACATGCGCCTTGATTGTTTCAATCCATATAAGGATTTTTGAAGCTTTATTTAATAAATTTCTTGGAAACATTAATATGCTTCAGAACAATTTTAATCCTTCAATGATTTCCATTATACGCATATCAAGTTTTCATGTATTGCCAGATTAAAACCTGAAATAATTATATCCACCATAAGAGAACATGTCTCCATATAATCAATGTGACGATATTTACTAATTTTCTTGTGTCACAAGTCGTCTTTATGTCTATCGACATAAACTTTTTGCACAAGAACACATTTATACCTCCATTGGCTTTATACTTTCAGGTGTTGGGACTATCCGCCCAACTTCACATTTTTTCAAGTGAAGTCAATTTTCATTGTGTATTTTTCATTTGGCCAATCATTTATCTGTCCAAATTTTATGACAGATTTGAGCTTAAGATCCTCGTCA
Organism: Nicotiana sylvestris; assembly: GCF_000393655.2. Taxonomy (NCBI): domain Eukaryota; kingdom Viridiplantae; phylum Streptophyta; class Magnoliopsida; order Solanales; family Solanaceae; genus Nicotiana; species Nicotiana sylvestris. Next base: position 130,231,844 of record NC_091068.1, read on the forward strand.
ATATTAATAATATTGAGCTCTATAATGTTAACAATATCGTCGACGATCATTTTATATCGGTTCAATTATTGCACAATAAAGACATAACTTATTGAGATCTCTTTATCTCATTATTTTCAGGCACCTGAGCCTCTCGCATGAGGTCTTATGAAGTGTTATGTCGTGGTGCTCTTCTAGAGCACTTGCCTCCTTATTATGACCATCTTGAACATTTGCCCCTCTCCTTCTTCAAGGAGTTTTATCTTTGGAACCGATTGGTCTGTTACGCTTCATGCGTGCCATAGACTTTGTCCCTTAAGGACTTTATTCTATTTGGAGCATTAACAGCTGAAATATGACATTTAGCTTTGGGTCAGCAAATGCGTCTGGCAATAATTTATAAATTAATTATCACTTGAACTTCAAGTTCATATTTTCTTGTACGAGGATCTATATGTATTCATAATAATTCATTTCACGTATCACTTTCTCAGCTATCCATTTTCTCCCCCTAATGTTGGGATCACCAACACATTTCTCAACCTTCTTTGGGAACCCATCTTTGTGCATTGTGGTTGCATAATTAAATAATATATCACATTCATATTTCTATATAGAAATTATTTATTTCCTGACCCTGAACCGATTGTGATAGAGAGAAATTTTCATAACTTGGCTAGATGCATACAAGTGCTGGTGTACATTAAATAATACATCTCATACCAAATTTCATTTTTGGGAGTTTTGTTCTCATAACCAATGATTTAGCTATAATTAGAGGCATACAATTTTCGCTAAACCAACTTGGATTTAAACCAGTATTATCAAGATAAATCATCATAATTTATATTCTGGAACTGTGCTCTAATAATTTGAGCAAGCAATCTTGCAAAAGTCAAATTGCAAGTTGATAACAAATGCACATGTGACCATAGAATAGATGCATCTATTAAAATCATATAATAGTAAACGGTCCACATGGCAGGTGACTGGGCCCATATATTTATCATCTTTTATTCGTTCCAGAAATCAAGGGATTCAATCCCAACCTTAACTGGTATATCATGAGAATAAGCAGCACAAGAGAATTCTTGAAGAATCTTCTATTCTTCAATATATGTCAATGTAATTCTTAATTAATTTTTCGCATCATAATTGAACCGGGATGGTCAACCGGTCATGCCCACTAATATTTATTTTAGTAAACCTCTAGTTTACTTGTGGCATATAATTCCAGCATCATGCTTATATTTGTGTAGTACAAATAGAAAGAAAATCGGGTAATCTTTCATATTTACCCGGTATGATTATAGAAATATGAAGATATTCAATCTTCCTTTCATTCATAGTCTCAATATGCCAATCACTTTGACTTATACATTTGAAATTCAAAAAGTTTCTTTTGAAACTTTACAATATTAATGTCATGAATAATTTTATTCATCCGGATAGTAACAAAGTAGTTTTTCCGGAGCTCTTAACAACTTTTGTACTACAAGATCTTTTATGATACCATTCATATGGTAAATATCTCCTTCACTGAGAAAATTATATCATAATAAATTGTCATGGTCAAAATTATCATAAGCAAAATCATTTCTTGCTTTAATTTTGCCTTTAATAATTTTTTATAAGGCATGCCAAAATATTTTGGCGTATCACATATACGAGACCAATGACATATTCATGTAACCGCAAAATAATATTTATTCTCTTTATTTCACTCAAACCTCCCTTAAAGGTGAGTTGTGTGCTATTCATCCCAACATGCCTTGCATGTCTTTATTTATTACTTTTATCACATATTACCACATTCACCTTTAGGAATGGGTCAGCATTCTCAATGCTTATCGCAAGTCACATTCTCTTCAAGGAATGGATCATAATGAGCGATGTGCTTCATACCAATTTGATGGCAAACGTTGCCTTCACATTTTGAAGGACTATTTTGAGAACCCTTATTGTTCTCCTTTTATAATCATTGTGATGATTATTATTATTTGGAACTCTCACGTTCATTGTTCAATCACTTATCTTCATTTAGACTTATTATGCACTGCTACCACATTCACTTCAAGAATAAAGCTAATCAAGTGGGACAATCTTCATGCCTTTTCATGAAAAATATATTATTTTTCTTTAGTCATCATTATATCATCAATATGGTACATTGGGACTCAAACCCAATGTCTTACCAATATAAAGACATGTTAGGCCATAATAAATTGGGACTCAAACCCAACTCTTATCATTATGGAGCATCAGGACTTGATCTCGATGTCTTACCCTCAATCAATGGCATAATAGGCTAAACAATATTGAGATTCATTCTCAAGCCTTAATTTCAATCACATGCCAATAAAATTGTATGCAACTAATTTGCAACTTAACAAATCAAATTTGTTTTCTTAAATAAGTGTACAAATCTCAAATCAGCGTAAAACTTTATCAATTATTTGTAGCATCTATATGAAGTACAACCATTTGTAGTCAGAATATTCCTTCTAAATTCTATTAGAATTTAATTGGATCATAAAATCATTGTCATAATATTTATTGAGCTTCTCTCGAAAATATTATTGTTTTCGGGGTATACCCTACCTATTGGATTTGATTTAACGCCATGACTTTCCTTCACTCAATTCAACCAAACAATTAGTGAATAAATTTATCAAAAGTACAACATATAGGTAACAACACATATATAGTACTAATATATAAATTCAGCATTTATATTACCTGAAAAGTGACATTATAGGTAACAACTTACCAGTTGTAGCTTATGCATCATTCATATAAAATACTTAAAAATGGTAAGTCAGTAGCGAGCATCAAGTAGATCATGGATACTCGAAAATACCTCTTCTAGTAGTTTAAATTTTAGACGACTAAAACTTCAGAAAAATACTGTTTCATTGAGTTCTTTTGCTAATTTCTGAAATTTTCCTGGTGATGCAACAAGTCCTGACTAGCTGACTGTTACAACCCATATCCACATGTGTTAGTTCATGCCATATATTAGTTAACATAAATCTAAGAAGGAATTATCTTTGAGATGATAAGAAGTCAATCCTATTGGTCTTAAGTGATACAAGAGTGTATAAGGGTGATTAACCAATATTAGAAGTTAAACGAATCAAGGATGTTGTAACTCGTCTTGGTAGTAATGTTATTGTTTTGTGGACTGTTTTGCGTTGTTGTTGGGCTGCGTATTTTACTACTATCTTGTGGAGTTTTGGAGGAGGAAGGGTGTGGAGAAACACCATATATATGTAGGTTTATGGGCTGATAGTTATTCGTAACATTTCCAGGTTGTTTGACACGACTACGGTGGTCGTCGTATGTATGGAGTGATTAGGCTGTGTGTGGACTATTTCGGGAGGCTCAATATGTTTATTATTGATGATGTTTGGGCTGTTTGGTGATTGTTTTGAATGGTGTGAGGTCATATATATAGGGGAGGTGCTGTCCGTTTCATCGTAAAATAGGTTGTGGTTGATACATAATAGTTATGACGCTTAAATGATAACGATAGTATCGTTTCTCTTATTGTAGACTAAGGAGTTTTGACAATTGCATAGCTTGAGATTGGGGCAGTATATACAAGGTATGTGAGGCTATCCCTTTCCTTCTTTTGCACGACTCCGATTGTACATAATGTAATGAACGAGCTTCCAAAGATACTCTACTCTTAGAAGCTAGCAGTACTTACATTGTTTTCCCTCTTATGGAACGATTGATGTTAATGTTGCTTCTCTTATTCTTATGTTATCAATGTTATTGGTACTTCCTGATTCTTATAAGGTTCATAGTGAAGAGTTAGTCCTAATAACGTGTACAGAGGATACCGACCTTACGTCACTCCGAAAGGTTTAGAATGTGATTCCATGAGTCGAGCATGCATTATATATATGTATCTATTTTACTCTACCGAGCCACGCTATAGTTGGCCGGGTACGGCACCTATTGTGCAACCACTGATCAGTTGGGTTTTACCGAGCTCCACGTGGCCGGGTACGATTCTACCGAGCCTATTATGGCCGGGTACGATATGATGATGATGATGCCCACAGAGGCGAATGCTTTAAAGGTTTATGTATTTATACATATGTATCATGCATTTCATGTAAGTAGCCCTCAGAGGTACTAAGATGTTACAGGTTGAATATTCTCTATCCTTGCTTACATTACTGATCGTATTTATGGTTCCTTGCCTTACATACTCAGTACTTTATTCGTACTGACGTCCTTTTATTTGTGGACGCTGCATGTCGTGCTGCAGGTCCTGATAGACAGGCAGGTACAGCTCCCCCACCACAGTAGATCAGCGGTGATTGGCGAGATCCCTTCTCCGGACTTGCCTTGGTCTTGGTATGCAATTTTTGTTATAGACATTATGGGTATGTCGGGGCCCTGTTCCGGCTATGTTGCAACACTTATGTTCTTTTAGAGGCTCATAGACAGGTGTCGGCTCATGTATAGTTTGGTATGCCTTGTCGGCTAGTTTTTGTTGTATAGTCTTTCATAGTAGCGTGGTAGCTCATACCTTATACGTAGTTTCTTGATTGTCTGGTCATCCCCTGCTATGTATTTTCATGCCGTCATATTTTATTGCTGGTTGTCCATGATCTAGGTCTACCATTTATATTGATCTCGTCAGCCTTAAAAGATAATAATGAAGGTTAGATGAAATGTACGTTGGTGCTCGGCAAGTGTGGTCGGGTGCTAGTCATGGCCCTTCAGTTTGGGTCGTGACAAACTTGGTATCAGAGCAAGTCTGTCCTAGGGGTTGTCTATGAGCCGTGTCTAGTAGAGTCTTGATTATGGATGTGTAGCGCGCCACATTTATAATCAGGAGGCTACATGACATCTAGGGTTGTTACCTTCTTCCTGAATCTAGATCGTGCGTAGAGTTGAGTCGTAAGTGTTTGTCTCTAATATTCACCTTGTTTTTTTCAGTGATGCCTTCGACTAGGAAGCAAACGATTAGTAGGCGGCTTGATACAGCAGCGGGAGAGGGTACCAGTCAGGTGCCCCAAGTCAGAGCAGGACAAAGTGAGGCTCAAAGTGAGATGCCCTCTCATACCTCATCTACTCCATCTCCTCCAGAGGATATTAGAAGGCACCCAGCGCCTCCAGTTCCTTCGTCTGACACTCCAGACCAGGATATGCGGAGTGCTTTGCAGTTATTGACTAGCTTGGTAGCTGCTCAGGCTCAGAGGCAGAATACAGGTGCTGCTGAGAAACCAGTTAGTACAAGAGTTCGTGATTTTATTAATTTAGACCCTCCAGTGTTTACCGGATCAGACCCCAAGGAGGACCCACAGACGTTTATTGACCAGGTTCATCGTACACTTCGTGTTATGCATGTTAGTGATACAGAGACAGTAGAGTTGGCTTCTTATCGGCTACGGGATTTAGCGGTTCTCTGGTATGATAGTTGGGAGAGATCCAGGGGTCCGAACCCTCCTCCAGCTGTGTGGAAGGAATTTTCTGAGGCCTTTCTTCGTCACTACTTGCCAGTTGAGATACGACGAGCTAGAGCTGATAAGTTCTTGAACCTTAGACAAGGTAATATGAGTGTACGAGAGTACAGTATGCAGTTTGATTCTTTGGCAAGGTATGCTCCCCATATGGTGGCCGAGATGAGTGATAGGGTGCATATGTTCGTGAATGGGTTGGGACCACATCTGATAAATGAGTGTACGACAGCCTCCTTGGTGGAGGGCATGGATATTTCCCGTATTCAAGCTTATGCCCAGACCCTAGAGGATCGTAAGCGCCAGCAGAGGGCAGTTAGGGAGCAGGATAGAGGCCAGCATAAGAGGGCAAGATTTGCAGGGTATTCTGATGACTTCAGAGGCCGCATCAGGCCACAGTTTTCGAGGAGTTCGGCGCCACCTGTAGCTAGTGCTCCTCCACAGTTTCAGAGGCCTCGATATGATCGATCCTATTCTGGTCCAGGTCAGAGTTCGCGGGCATCTGGCTCGCAACATCACAGGGATACTAGTCAGATGAGACCCCCAACACCACATTGTGATCAGTGCGGCAAGGCCCACTTTGGACTGTGTCGTCGAGGTTCTGATGCATGCTATTCGTGCGGGCAGCCTGGCCATATGATGCGGGATTGTCCTAATAGAGGAGGTGATGGTATGGCTCAGCCGACTGGATCTGTGTCTGGTTCTTCCTCATCAGTTCGACCTCCAGCACGGGGTTTTCAGCAGTCGACAGGTCGTGGTAGGGGTAGAGGTGCAGTGCCGAGTTCGAGTGGTGCTCAAAATCGAACCTATGCTCTAGTAGGTCGACAGGATCTCGAGTCGTCTCCAGATGTTGTTACAGGTATTATATCTGTGTTTTCTTATGATGTATATGCGTTGATTGATCCGGGATCTACATTATCATATGTTACACCCTTTGTGGCTAATAAGTTTGGCATTGAACCTGAATTGATAAGTAAACCCCTCGCGGTATCTACTCCGATAGGAGATTCTGTGATTGCTAGAAGGGTATATAGAGGTTGCACTGTGATGATTTGTAGTCGTCAAACCTCGGCAAATTTATTTGAGTTAGAAATGGTTGATTTTGATGTGATAATGGGAATGGACTGGTTGGCCTCATGCTATGCAAATGTTGACTGTCGTACGAAGATGGTTAGGTTCCAATTTCCGGGTGAACCCGTCATTGAATGGAAAGGGAACATTGCTACACCGAAAGGTAGGTTTATTTCCTATCTTAAGGCAAGGAAAATGATCTCAAAAGGTTACATTTATCATCTCGTTCGCGTTAGGGATGTGGAGGCAAAACCGCCTACTTTACAATCAATCCCTGTGGTCAACGAATTCCCAGATGTTTTCCCAGATGAACTCCCAGGCCTTCCTCCTGAAAGGGAGATTGAGTTTAGCATTGATGTGTTACCTGACACTCAACCGATCTCTATTCCTCCATACAGAATGGCCCCGGCAGAGTTGCGAGAGTTGAAGGTGCAGTTGAAGGACTTGCTGGATAAGGGCTTTATTAGGCCTAGCACTTCACCTTGGGGTGCACCAGTCCTATTCGTGCGGAAGAAAGACGGGTCGTTACGGATGTGTATCGACTATCGACAGTTGAATAAGTCTACTATAAAGAACAAGTATCCACTTCCAAGAATTGATGACCTGTTTGACCAACTCCAGGGTGCCAAGTATTTCTCCAAGATTGATTTACGTTCAGGGTATCATCAGGTAAGGGTTAGGGAGAAAGATATTCCAAAGACGGCCTTCCGGACAAGATATGGGCACTTTGAGTTCTTGGTGATGTCGTTCGGGCTAACAAATGCCCCAGCAGCTTTTATGGATCTCATGAATACTATATTCAGGCCCTATCTTGATGTGTTCGTGATTGTATTCATTGATGACATTCTAGTGTATTCTCGTTCGGAGGCGGAACACGCGGGCCACTTGCGGATAGTATTACAGACGCTTCAGGATCGTAAGTTATATGCTAAGCTCTCCAAATGTGAATTCTGGCTGAACTCAGTAGCATTCCTTGGCCATGTGATATCTGATGAGGGTATTAGTGTCGACACTCAGAAGATCGATGCAGTAAAGAATTGGCCGAGACCTACAACACCATCAGAAGTCCGCAGCTTCCTAGGACTAGCAGGATATTATAGGCGGTTTGTAGAAGGATTTTCCTCTATATCATCACCATTGACTAAGTTAACACAAAAAGCTACCAAATTCCAGTGGTCTGACACTTGTGAACGTAGTTTTCAGGAGCTGAAGAATCGATTGACATCTGCACCAGTGCTCACTCTTCCTGAAGGAACAGAAGATTATGTGGTATATTGTGATGCCTCAGGTATAGGTTTGGGGTGCGTATTGATGCAGCGTGGGAATGTGATTGCTTATGCATCAAGACAATTGAAGAAGCATGAAAAGAATTATCCAACCCATGATTTGGAATTGGCTGCAGTAATATATGCTTTGAAGATATGGCGGCACTACTTATACGGCGTCCATGTTGACATCTACACAGATCACAAGAGTTTACAATACATCTTCAAGCAGAAAGAGTTGAATTTGAGGCAGCGTAGGTGGCTTGAATTATTGAAAGACTACGACGTCGAGATATTGTATCATCCCGGTAAAGCCAATGTTGTGGCAGATGCTCTCAGCCGTAAATCAATGGGAAGCTTAGTACATATTGAGGCAGGTAGATGGGGGTTGATTAAAGAGCTTCATCAGCTAGCCAATATGAGAATCAGATTGTTAGACTCTGATGACGGAGGTGTTACTGTACAGAATACATCAGAATCATCTTTGGTAGCCGAGGTAAAAGCACGACAATATGAAGATCCTATCTTAGTACGATTAAGAGAAAGCATTCAACAGTGTAAAAGTATGGCTTTTGGGATCGGAAAAGATGGGGCACTGAGATACCAGAGCCGATTGTGTGTGCCTAATGTGGCAGGGTTGCGAGAGAAGATTATGAATGAGATTCATCAATCCCGATATTCCATCCATCCCGGCTCGACAAAGATGTATCATGATGTCAAGGAGCAGTATTGGTGGGATAATATGAAGAAGTCTATTGCAGAATTTGTGGCCCAGTGTCCCAATTGTCAACAAGTAAAGATAGAACATCAGAAACCCGGTGGATTGCTTCAAAATATAGAGATTCCGACCTGGAAGTGGGAGGTGATTAATATGGACTTCATTATTGGATTACCTCGCTCTTATCATAAGTTTGACTCCATCTGGGTGATAATTGATCGACTTACAAAATGTGCCCATTTTCTGCCAGTGAAGACAACTTACACGGCTGAAGATTATGCGAAGTTGTATATCAAGGAGATTGTTAGGCTTCATGGTGTGCCCATATCTATTATATCAGACCGAGGAGCTCAATTTACGGCTAACTTTTGGAGGTCTTTCCAGAAGGGTTTAGGCACACAAGTAAATCTCAGCACTGCATTTCATCCGCAGACTGACGGACAGGCTGAACGTACCATTCAGACACTGGAAGATATGCTACGAGCATGTGTTCTAGATTTTAAGGGGAATTGGGATGATCATCTTCCACTCATAGAATTCGCCTATAACAATAGCTACCATTCCAGTATTAAAATGGCCCCATATGAGGCACTATACGGGAGGAGATGTAGATCACCAATTGGATGGTTCGAAGTTGGTGAAACAGAATTATATGGGCCAGATTTGATTCACCAAGCTATTGAGAAGGTGAAAGTGATACAGGAGCGATTGAGGACGGCACAAAGCAGGCAAAAATCTTATTCTGATGTCCGACGTCGTGATCTAGAGTTTGAGGTTGGTGATTGGGTTTTCCTGAGGATCTCACCAATGAAGGGTATTATGCGTTTTGGGAAGAAAGGTAAGCTGAGTCCAAGGTATATCGGGCCGTATAAAATTCTTCGACGGATTGGACAGGTTGCTTATGAGTTAGAATTGCCATCCGAATTGGAATTTGTTCACCCGGTATTCCATGTATCTATGTTGAGAAAATGTATTGGAGACCCTTCTCGAGTCATCCCTATCAAAGATGTACAAGTTACAGAGGACCTATCATATGAAGAAGTGCCAGTGGCGATATTAGATCGGCAAGTCCGCAAGCTGAGAACAAAAGATGTAGCTTCCGTCAAAGTATTGTGGAGGAACAAAAATATGGAAGAAATGACATGGGAAGCAGAAGAGGAGATGAAGTCTAAATACCCTTACTTATTCCAGAATGAAGATAACAAGGATGCTGGTGGAAGACAGGATACATTGGAAGAAGAAACGGCTTTATGAGGTAAGCAATAATTTGAGAATACTCCTCCTTAATACAAAATGGTGATATGTAGATAATGTAAATACGCATAATGCTTTGTGTAGCCTTGTGAAGCCATATGTTGGGCTTAATTACATGCAAGTTTTGCTAGTGACCATTTTATAGGGGAAAATTGATCGGAAATTTCCATTGGAATCCACGGTGATTTAAACTCCCCCTAAACCCTTACATTCGAGGACGAATGTTCCTAAGGGGGGGAGGGTGTTACAACCCATATCCACATGTGTTAGTTCATGCCATATATTAGTTAACATAAATCCAAGAAGGAATTATCTTTGAGATGATAAGAAGTCAATCCTATTGGTCTTAAGTGATACAAGAGTGTATAAGGGTGATTAACCAATATTAGAAGTTAAACGAATCAAGGATGTTGTAACTCGTATTTTTAGGTAATCTAGCGGTGCTTAATACACTCAAGAGGTCATTTATTAAGGTATTTTAATCATATAATATCCGTATCATAAGTCTTGAAGTCAAACGAGTTATGAAACAAAAGTCGACAAAAGTTGTCGCAACTTAGGTTCATAATTTTACTTAAACATTAGGTCAAATGTTTCTAATCTTTTATCATAATTTACAAGGAATTACGGGGTGATCTACCCACCAAATTAAAGATCTATGAGTCTAGTTTCCAACGCATTAAACCGTTCATCGATACGATCTCAGAGTAGAGAGATATTCGCGTTTTCGCGAGACTGCGCCAAGCACCTCTCTATGGGGCCCACTAAGTCGGTTTAAGATATTTGGACCTATATAGGATGACTCCAACCCGTTTTAAGTCATTTCTTTTCACTATTTTCAGACCTTAGAACCCTAGGAACATCCTCTCAAGGTTCTCTCAAGATTCAAGACCCAAAAAAGGGCAAACAACACAAATCAAGTGTCGGGAATTCCGTGGCGCTAGTAAGTCTCTTGTTCTTCTTGTTGTTGCTCATTTTTGTGTCGTTCCAACTCGTGTGGGAGGTGGTTTTAAAGGGTTTATGTTCTGTAAATACTCCCTCATGTTCTTAATATCAATCCTAGGTGATTTCAAGCCTTCTAAAGTGATTCTAGTGCCGAAAAACACTAATTGATCGCTAGTTTCATTTTTTTGTTGTTGTGGCAGCATTGGAGGGATATTTCTTGGAAATTTAAGGTCAAATTGGAGTTGTTCTTTCTGTATAAAGGTAAGGAACCTCTTACTCTATATGTATTTAAGATTATCCAAGTTGCGGCTAAGCCATTGAAGCTAGAACTTGTGAGATATATATCGAAAGGTTTGGTAGTAGTGTTATTGTTTTGTGGACTGTTTTGCGTTGTTGTTGGGCTGCGTATTTTACTACTATCTTGTGGAGTTTTGGAGGAGGAAGGGTGTGGAGAAACACCATATATATGTAGGTTTATGGGCTGATAGTTATTCGTAACATTTCCAGGTTGTTTGACACGACTACGGTGGTCGTCGTATGTATGGAGTGATTAGGCTGTGTGTGGACTATTTCGGGAGGCTCAATATGTTTATTATTGATGATGTTTGGGCTGTTTGGTGATTGTTTTGAATGGTGTGAGGTCATATATATAGGGGAGGTGCTGTCCGTTTCATCGTAAAATAGGTTGTGGTCGATACATAATAGTTATGACGCTTAAATGATAACGATAGTATCGTTTCTCTTATTGTAGACTAAGGAGTTTTGACAATTGCATAGCTTGAGATTGGGGCAGTATATACAAGGTATGTGAGGCTATCCCTTTCCTTCTTTTGCACGACTCCGATTGTACATAATGTAATGAACGAGCTTCCAAAGATACTCTACTCTTAGAAGCTAGCAGTACTTACATTGTTTTCCCTCTTATGGAACGATTGATGTTAATGTTGCTTCTCTTATTCTTATGTTATCAATGTTATTGGTACTTCCTGATTCTTATAAGGTTCATAGTGAAGAGTTAGTCCTAATAACGTGTACAGAGGATACCGACCTTACGTCACTCCGAAAGGTTTAGAATGTGATTCCATGAGTCGAGCATGCATTATATATATGTATCTATTTTACTCTACCGAGCCACGCTATAGTTGGCCGGGTACGACACCTATTGTGCAACCACTGATCAGTTGGGTTTTACCGAGCTCCACGTGGCCGGGTACGATTCTACCGAGCCTATTATGGCCGGGTACGATATGATGATGATGATGCCCACAGAGGCGAATGCTTTAAAGGTTTATGTATTTATACATATGTATCATGCATTTCATGTAAGTAGCCCTCAGAGGTACTAAGATGTTACAGGTTGAATATTCTCTATCCTTGCTTACATTACTGATCGTATTTATGGTTCCTTGCCTTACATACTCAGTACTTTATTCGTACTGACGTCCTTTTATTTGTGGACGCTGCATGTCGTGCTGCAGGTCCTGATAGACAGGCAGGTACAGCTCCCCCACCACAGTAGATCAGCGGTGATTGGCGAGATCCCTTCTCCGGACTTGCCTTGGTCTTGGTATGCAATTTTTGTTATAGACATTATGGGTATGTCGGGGCCCTGTTCCGGCTATGTTGCAACACTTATGTTCTTTTAGAGGCTCATAGACAGGTGTCGGCTCATGTATAGTTTGGTATGCCTTGTCGGCTAGTTTTTGTTGTATAGTCTTTCATAGTAGCGTGGTAGCTCATACCTTATACGTAGTTTCTTGATTGTCTGGTCATCCCCTGCTATGTATTTTCATGCCGTCATATTTTATTGCTGGTTGTCCATGATCTAGGTCTACCATTTATATTGATCTCGTCAGCCTTAAAAGATAATAATGAAGGTTAGATGAAATGTACGTTGGTGCTCGGCAAGTGTGGTCGGGTGCTAGTCATGGCCCTTCAGTTTGGGTCGTGACACTGACCTTAGACATGAATTAAAATCAGCTTGGTTGAAGTTTTCCTGGTCCATTGTTTGGATTGGACTGGCTTCTGGTCGTTTACTTCAATTTCTGGGTTTTGAAATTTGATTTTGGAGCTGCTGGTTGGTTCTGTTGATTTGTTTTTGCTGCTGACCCTTGCTCTTGTTACTGCTCGTTATTGATCTTCTTACCCCTCTCTTATCTGTGCTCTCAGGTACATTTTCTTAAGCTTTACTCGATGTAAGTACTATAATGAAGATGGAAATAAAAGCATGACAATCAACCTGGCGTTACTTCATTTGCATTTTTCTTCATGTTATTGTTGTAATTTGGTCATTTGAAGTGTCACGAATTCTGATACTGTTATTTGATGAGATTGATTCATAAAGTTGTAATTATATTGGGACTATGGAACTGTTGTATGAGAAAATTCAGTCGTATTAAATGAACCCTCGACTTGTATGGCTTTAAGTGATTTAGATTTGCCATTATATCCGAATGTTAGCATTTAAAGGGAAGTTAATATGCAATCTATTTTGGTAATAAGCGTGATTATGTATTTAGTGCTCTGTTACATCAACTTTACAATTCCTAATGTGTAAATGGACATCGTATGAGTGTGGTTAGGCCTGGCAGATGGTTTGAATTAGTTATTATTGTAATGTTGATTAATACTTTCCAAAAACAAAAAAGGGAAAGCTGGTTTTGATAAATTGGATTCTCCAGCTGTTACGTGCCAATTCTCAGAAGTTGTTGATATCTCTTTCCATGAGGTTCTGAAGATTAGAGTTGCATGTTATTTAGTTATCCAGAATTTAAAGTTACATGTTATTTAGTTATAGAGGCGTGGTCCTGTTTTGTGTTCCAAAATCAGTGGCATTAACGTTTGGATCTTTCAGGATTAAATCAGTGTAATTTAGGGTGTCTCATGGATTCGATCCAGAGACTTTATTGCTCAACTGCAGGGCCCCTAACTTGGGCTCAATTATGAAGCCCAATCCTAAAGTCCCTTTTGAACGAAGTCTGGGCCATTCCTTATCGGACTATCAGTCCTTTGGCCTGGCTCAAGCCTTTTTGGCGTGATTGGATTAGCTGTATCATGTGGCCCAGTTTAAATGGAACATTGGACTATATTTAGTGTCAGTCGAGCCCATTAATTAGGTTGGAGGTGAGTTATCTCCATAACATAAACAATTGTGTCCCTCCAGATGAATTGAGTTAATCCTTTTAATTTAAGAATTGAGGTGTGCCATTTAGTTGATTTTCTATTGCCCCCCCAAATACTAATTAGACACTAGTGATGAATATTCGTAGAAAGCCTTTAGGGCCATTTAAAATACAATTGTGATTGTGTACACGTTCGCGTGACATGATTACAATTCTAAAAACCAATTCGGAGTATGCGTTCGCGCAACTTCGAACAAACCTTCTTAATAATAAAATGGGTTTTCATAGGCTATTAATTAAATTAGCTCATATAGTCCGAGGTGTGCCATATACCATTTAATCATACAAAATGCCGAATGTTCGTAGTTTGCTTTAGGCACGCCAACTTTGGCAAAACTTTTCTTTTTTTTACAATAATAAAGCGTTATTAATTGTGGACACGTACGCGTGACATGATTTTTGACGCACCAAAACAAATGGGTACACGTACGCGTGACTCGTTTCAAGATAATTTTTTTTATTAAAAAGAGGTAAAGGGTAAATGCACATAGGATCTAAAATTAGTAATTAAATGATTTTAATAAGCCAAGTATGATCAAAGCGATCGTGTTAGAACCACGAAAATCGGAAATGTCTAACACCTTCTCCAGGGTTAACAGAATTCCTTACCCGGATTTCTGTGTTCGCAGACCATGAATAGAGTTAGTTTTCCTCGATTCGGGATTTTAAACCGGTGACTTGGGACACCATAAATTATCCCAAGTGGCGAATCTGAATTGTAAATAATTAATCCCGTTTTGATTGTCCTTTAATTGGAAAAACTCCCTTATATTTATACCCTTTACGGGATGTAGTAAATAAGGAGGTGTGACAGTAGTCATACTAATCACTGTTTACTTTCAAATGATACGACTATAAATTATGAAGTATACTTTCTCAGTAGCTGATTTGTTTTCCAAATTTCAAAGAAATAATTAATCAACCTAGATAAAGATGTGAAGTATTTCTTGTTTTCTTCAAGATGATTTATACTTCTAATCAGTATGACATTTTTTTTGTTCTCACCTTTTTTTGGTATTATATGCAAGTGCAAAAATCCAAAAGGAAAAAATATTCATCCAAGTAAAAGAAAATGTTAAAAGCAGTAGGACAAATTTAAGATAGTTAACACACAAATATGCATAAGACAACTTATATAACATATCCTTGGTTACCATGACATGCCTCATATCAACAATTAACTGCTACTATGATTTTCACATATACAACTTCGAAAATTTTATTCCATTCATGTGATATGAAAGATGTAATATTAATATGTGCTTATGTAATACATGTATGGTATGAAGTTGTGTGCATACGAGACATTAGAGGAATGACAAGTATAAGATAATCATACCTTCTTATGTTTCATTACTTACCATATGTAGTTTCTCTTTACTTTCAACCATGAAATGATATGTATGGCTTCTGATTGCAATCTTTTCGGATGTAGGACAAGTTAATAGATATATATAGAATTGGTTAGAGACTCGTGCTGATAACGTGTTATGAAATATAACTCAAAGTAGCAATATGAAACAAGGAAATTAAAGCAATTTAGTAAAACATGAACAAGAAATGGAGATAGAGAGAAGGAAGAGATTTTCTTCTTCAATTGCGTGTATTTTCCTATCTATTACAAGGCCTTTATATATGCATGGAAAGTGAAGAAAATACATCATGGAATATGTCATTGAACATAGAAAATATGTCATTGAATATGTCATTAAGCATTTGATATGAAGATCATGGAGGAAGAGTAGACATCCACCATAATATGATATTTATCATAACAATGGCGGCAATTTCAACCCATATTTACTTGGCCCGTGATAAACCCATATTCGACCCGCCTACTTTAAATATGTGTAAGTATGTGCTAACTCATTTTCGACCCGCAATAAAATGGGTAAAAACGGGTTGGATGTGATGAATTAGGAATTACATGAGGTATTAGTGTACAACACTAGGATATCATTATCTCAACTTGTTAATAGCACTGTTGTGAAGAGCGTTAAGCGAGAAAAAGCGACAACCCCCATTTCACGAGAAGCGAGAAGCGAAACGCTCGCTTTTTTTAAGTGAAGCGAAATTCTTAATTTTTTTTTAAAAATAAATACTGCATAGATACACATATAATTGTAAGCAAGTTTTCAATACTTCAATTAAAAAACTAAAGAGTAGCATCAATTGGGAAGAAAATTGGGCAGAAACTGGAAAAATTGGGCAGAAATTTTCTGAAAAAAATTCGCCAGCATTTCACCGCTTTTTGGACGTTTAGAAAGAAAAAGAAGAAGAAGAAGACTGAAAATCAAAAGTGCATAAGCAGAACATACCTGTACTGTTGAAGAAGAAGAAGAACAACCCTAGTTGATGCTTTGAAATTATTTCAGAAATCAGAAGTTGATGAAGAAGAGAAGAAGAAATCGCTGCTGTTGTTGAAGAAAAACCCTAGTCTCGCTGATGTTGAAGAAGTCCAAACAGTGTTTACGGTTTAGAAACCTCGTTTTTTAATAAAATAGGGCTTGGGTTAATTTTAAACATAGAAGCGGACGCTTCTAACGCTTCTTCTTGCTTCACCACTTCTCGCTTTTTACAGAGAAACAATCGCTTTTTCGTACCATAGTCGCTTCTATTACCTGAAGCGCTTCCCTTCACGCCTCGCTTAGCTTCTCGCTTAAAGCGAGGAAGCGAGCCCTTTTTTAATCACTGGTTAATAGTATGTATGAATTATGTATGTATACGCATGGCAGTTAGTTAGGAAGTTAGCGAAATAAGTTGTCTATATGTAGGTGGTTAGCTCAATGTAACAGTAGCTTTTTCTTTCTCATTTTTCTGAAATACAGAGCTCAGCTCATTCTCTTCTCTCTCAACTTTGTTATGGCATTATCAAATTAGGATTTCATTATTGATTCACACAACTTCTTCATGGTAACAGAGCGATAGAATCGCGATTGCGAGTTCAATCCGTCGATCCTGTTCAATTCATATCAATCTCAACCTTCGAGTTGCAGTTTGTGAGTAAGGATTAACAATGGCGGTGAAGACAGATCTTGACCACAATCACTCACTATTTTTTCACTCATCATACACAACCGCATCTCCGATCATCTCAATTCAATTGACTGGTTCAGAAAATTATTCCACTTGGAGTCGTGCGAAGGAGATCCAGCTGTTAGGAAAGAACAAGCTAGGGTTAATCGACAGTACTCTAAAAGAAGGGAATTTTGATACAGAACTAGGTCATCAATGGGATAGATACAATGTTATTGTCCTAGGGTGGATTATGAGCTCAGTATCGAAGGAATTGATTACTGGAATACTATATGCAAGAGATGCGAGAAAATTGTGGAAAGATCTGAAAGAACAAATTGATAAAGTAAATACATCACGAGTGTATCAATTACAAAGGCCATAGCGATAATAACTCAGGGAATAGACAGTGTTTCCGTTTATTTTTCTAAACTCAAATATTTGTGGGATGAGTTTGGCAGCATAGTTCCTCTTCCATGTGACTGTGCGAAATCAAAGAACTTCATTCATGCAAAAATAGAAGGTATTGAAATTTCTAATGGGCTTAAATGACAACTATGAGCAGGCTTGTAGCCAAATTCTTATGACTAGTCCAACACCATGTATCGGCAAATCATATGCAATGCTTATTGAAAGGGAAAGTCAAAGGTCAGTGGCTAATACCTCTATTGTTGGTGAAGGAATTGACTTAGCTGCCTTGCTATCTGGTAAAGGAGAAAATTACCAGAACTATCAGAAACCAAAGAGAAATTGGAATGTGCAATGTGATTTCTGTCACATGAAGGGCCATACAAAAGAGGGATGTTACAAGATAATTGGTTACCCTCAAGACTTCAAGAACAAGAAGAAAGGGAACACAAACACTACATATAATATTCATGTTAAGATTCTTAATCTTAATTTTGCAAGTGTTGATGATAGAAGAGGAGAAATACCATAGGCAATAAAAGAAGGAAACTAGCAAAGAACACCTCAACTCATAGCAGATCAATATGATCAGATCATGAAGCTACTCACAAAGATCCTCCAAAGGAAGTAATGGCTAATATGGCAGGTACAACTTACTCTTTTATGGCTAAGATAGCAAATGGAAATTGGATAGTCGATACAGGGGCAACCAACCATATGGTAGCTGATTTAGGAATGTTAACAAATGTTAAGAACATTAGCCCTACTAGAGACAAAAGAGTTCACTTGCCTAATGGAAAATGTGCCATTGTATCACATGTTGGTAATTGTAAAATCACAGAAACAGGAGAAATGCAAGATGTACTGTATGTTCCTGAGTTTGCATACGACCTACTTTCAATATCAAAGATAACAAGAGACTTACATTTTTTTATCTCTTTTTATCCTGATTTTTACCTATTCTAGGACCTCTCAAATGGGAAAGTGATGGGATTGGTAGAGAGAAATATGGACTTTACTTGCTAGTCCCAAAGGTTTCTCTTAAAGCTGACAGTAATACACCAACAGTCAAAGGGTTAAACGTACAGACAACAAAGAAGGACATATCTCTATGGCACAAAAGATTAGGACATGCATCTAGAGGATCTACGAAGGAACTTCTGGGATATAAATTGGAGGATTGCAAATCAGTAATAGATAGTTGTGATGTATGTCCAATGGCTAGACATGTGAGACAACCTTTTTCATTAAGCAGTACTAAAACTACTAAAAATTTTCAACTGTTGCACTTAGATGTATGGGGACCTTACAATATACTAACAATTGATGGTAATAAGTTCTTCCTCACAATTGTAGATGATTACTCTCGTGTGACTTAGATCTTTCTCTTGCAATTTAAAAGTGATATTATGATTGTTTTTAAGTCATTTCTTAAGCTGATCCAAACACAGTTTAATAGAATAGTGCATACAATTAGGTCTGACAATGGTGAAGAGTTTGTAAATTCAGCAATGCAAGATCTATGTCAGTCTATGGGAATAGTTCACCAGAAAATATTTGTTTATACACCACAGCAAAATGGTGTAGCTGAGAGAAAACACAGACACTTGCTTGAAGTTTCAAGAGCTTTCAAGTTTCAAGGCCATATCCCAATGGAATTCTGGGGATATTGTGTTCTGGTTGCGTGATGGCCCAAAATGTCATCTTTAAATTAAATAATCATCTCGGTATTTTAAGATCTTAAAAAGTGCTATCAATAATTCCTCGACTTGCGTGCACAGTATGTATAATTTTGTTATAAGGTTGTTATGTGAAAAATGGATTAAATTGTGAATTAGAGCTTTAAAACTCAACTGAGTTGACTTCGCTCAACATTTTGAGAAAACGAACCCGGATATAAGTTTTGACCATTCTGATAATTCCATATCATGATTTGGAACTTGGTCATATGCCCGAAATCGAATTCGGAGGTCCCTAGATCAAATTATCGGCATTTAACAGAATGTAGAAATCTAAGGCTAAAGATTTCTTAAGTTTAACCGGAGATTTGACTTTTGAGAAAACGACCCTAGATTAGATTTTTGATGATTCCAATAGCTTCGTATGGTAATTTTGGACTTAGGCGCATATTCAGATTTGGATTTGGAAGTCTGTAGGATAATTTAGCGCATTTTGGCAAAAGTTGGAAAATAAAAGGTTTTTTTGGAAAGTTTGACCGAGGGTTGACTTTTTGATATCGTGGTCGGAATCTAGTTTTGAAAATTTTCATAGCTTCATTATGTCATTTATGACTTGTGTGCAAAAATTGAGGTCAATCAGACCTGATTTGATAGGTTTCGGCATCGAATTTTGAAGTTGGAAGTTCTTAATTTCATTAAGCTTGAATTGGGGTGTGATTCACGGTTTTAGCATTGTTTGATGTAATTTGAGGCATCGACTAAGTTTGTGTCATATCATGGGATTTGTTAGTATACTTGATTGGGGTCCCATGAGGCTCGAATAAATTTTGGAAGAGTTTTTGGAAGATTTTGGCGTTTTGAGCATAAGCATGTAATGATCCAAAGGTCCATTTTCAGTTATAGAGATCGAAATTTGATTTCGAGACTTCTGAAATTTTGATAATGAATTATAGGAGTGATCTGGAAAGTTTGGCCTAATTTCATCAAGTCACGATTGAGTTTTTAACGCGAAACATGAGTTAATTGTTTAACGAGCGAAATGGGAATCTCACTAAGCAAATGAGCTCCAAATTGAGTTTCGATTGAAGGACTATGTTCGTATTATTATTTGTGACTCGTAGGAATAAGAATCATCGAATTCCGAGTTCGTATGATGGAGTTAGAGCCTTTTTAGTGAAATTAAAGACTATTGGTGCAACAGATCTGGTGTGCACCTTTAGCAACCAGATTTGACCATTTTTAGCAGAATCGGGTTTTTAATGTTGTTTCTGTTTTTAAGCTCATCTTGACTTTTTTTGGTGAAAGAAGATGGCTTGGGGCGATATTTGAGCAAGAAATCATGGAAAATCTTGAGGTAAGTCACTTGTGATCATTTCTACTCCATGATATTGAAATATCAACGAATAATCCGACTAGATTACATGTTTTTGAGGTGTAAATTGGGGATTTAGACCTAGGGATTTGAAAATAAGATTTGATAATTTGGAGGCCGAATTGTTGTCGAATTTTGGTAAAATTTGTATGGTTGGACTCGTGATTGGATGGGGGTTCATATTCTGTGATTTTTGTCGGGTTCCGAGACGTGGACCCCACGAGCAAATTTTTAGTGCAATTTCGGATTTTTAATGGAAAATGTAGAATTTCATATGGAATTAATTCCTATAAGTTTTATTGACTGAATCGAATTATTGTGGCAAGATTTGAGGCATTCGGAGGTCGATTTGAGCGGAAAAGGGCATTGCGGAGCAAGATTTTACTCGGATTGAGGTAAGTAATGGTTATAAATCTCGTCATGAGGGTATGAAACCCCGTACATTGTGTCGTATGACTATTTTGGAGGTGACGCACATTCTAGGTGACGGGCGTGTGGGCGTGCACCGTAGGGATTGTGACTTGGTCCGTCCCGCGAGACTGTGAAATTAATTGGCCCACTGTTTAATACATGTTCCCTCTGTTTTCATAGAAATTGACTATACGTCATATTAGAAATCATGTTTAGGCCTTATGTGATCACTGTTGAGATCTGCGAGGTCGTGTACTTGCTGAATTAGCTGCTAATTGCTGTTTTATACTCAGTCATAGCTTTTCTTGCTTATTATGCCTCCGTCTCTTGCTACACATTGTTGATACATGACATTACCTATGTTTGGGTTGTTTATATGATTTTTGAGAGTCCGAGAGACTGGAGAGATTGATAACTGAGTGAGGCCGAGGGCCTAGTTGTGAGGTTATTGATATTATAGCACGTGAGTTGTCCGTGCATCACGTGAGTTGTCCGTGCGGATCCAGATATTATATTATAGCACGTGAGTTATCCGTGCAACACGTGAGTTGTCCGTGCAGATTGATAAGTTAGGATTTTAACGTGTTATTGCCCCTGCTTGCGTATGCTTTTAATATAAATTGCTACAAATTAGTTCCTAAATGCTCACAAGTTGTGCTTGATTGCAGGTTTGATCGACAAAGTGACAAAATGTCAAAGATCGGCTCAAAAAGGAGTGAAACCTGCTCAAGTACGAAAGACCAAGAGAATTGAAGAAGAAAGGGCCTAGTGCGGACCGCACAACAGTGACCACAGCCGCACTAGGAGCTTCAGAGACTTTACATATTCAGGCTAAAAGGCACGCGGCCGCGGTAGGATCTTCGCGGTCCGCGGTGGAGCTTCGCGGCCGCACTCCTGCGCTGTGTGGTCTGCGTTCATAAGGTTCAGGGAAGGGCATTTTTGATCACGCGGTCCGCGGTCACGACTGCGCAGACCGCGCCAGTTGCCATCACGGCCGCAGTACACTACCACGCGGTCCGCGTCCCCCAGCTCTAGTCATCAAACAGTTGAAGTTCAAGAGCCAGTGCGGCCGCGGTCTATTTTGTGCGGCCCGCACTGACCCTGTAAGGGTATTTTTGTCCAAATTTTCCAGCCTATTATAAATAGAACATTTTACTATTTTTTTAGGGATCGATTTACCTGGGAACTAGAGACAAAAGCTGGGCTTGGTGTTGTAGCCATTTTTGGCATATTTTGCTTTCCATTAAATATAGATTACTGTAGTTTCTTCTTAGTAATTAATTAATATGTTTAGTTCTTCATCTATTTCTTCAATTTTTGTATCTAGCATGAGTGGCTAAACCCATTAGCTAGGGTTGTGACTCAATCCTAGTGTGGGTAATTGATGGGTGTTGCCATCTAAGGTTAGATTGACTATGGGTGTTTGTTATTTGGGTTGAATTTATGATTTAATTTACAATTGGTGGTTGCAAACACTGATTCAAGCTTTGTGGGTTTAACTCTTTTTGAAAAAGAGAGTCTATGACCCCAAAATTGACCCAATAAGGAATTGGGATAAACTCATGAGAAATGATAGTCCTAATTAACGGGTTAAATCTCGAGAGAGTAATCACTCTACTTGAACCCCAGTTGCTTGGTCTAATTTGCCTACCCATTTGGTCTCGAGAGAGTCAATTGAGCAAAAAAATCACTCTCTCTACCGAGAGGTGTGAGAGTGGGTAAGATTGTGCAACGGTTATAGCATAAGCCCCAAATATGTCAATCGAACCTAAGTAACATGTACCCGTCAATTAGCCACCTAGGTAGTGTCACGACTCTAGTGCCCTTCTTCCCATTAGATACAACTTAGCAATATTCTTGTAGTATAATTTAGTGTTATTCAATAGTCTTATAAAAATAGTTATAAATCAAAAACCCAAAAATGTTTGAAGTGACATTAGAAGCACAACCGCAACTCTAGGCTAAACAGAAAATACAACTCCACGACTAGCTCCTTGTGGAAATTCGATCCCGGACCTCTATTCGAGTAAAAGCTATTGCGACCTGCTCTTCCTACCACAACGTAGTGTCAAGTCGGCAGCGATCACTTTTTGGCGCCGTTGCCGGGGAGCTTACGGTGTTGACTATCTGTTTAGTTAGTTTTGTGTTTTGCTTCTCTTTCCTTTTTGTTTACTAATTTTGTTTGTGTCGATTAATCAGGTACCATGGCTCTTAATGCAAATGACCCTCTCGACAATGTGATGGAGGGGGAGGAGGTAGAGGATCTAGAACAAGATGAGGTCTTACCTCAAGTTCCACGGAGAGGCCGAAATGCTAATGTAAATGCAAATGAGAACAACAATATTCCAGATCCTCCTCCGCCACCGCCGAGAGTGGCTCCCAGAGTTCTACCAAATCAAGGATATGCCAGTGCTATTGTTCCTCCCCGAATCCGGGCAGGGAACTTTCAAATAACAAATGTTATGTTGACCTTGCTCGAGCAAAGAGGGTATTTCACGGGTGCCTTCAATCAAAATGCCTACAAGCACTTGAAAGGGTTCGTGGATACATGCTGGGGTAGCAAGCAGACAAATGTGTCCGAGGATGCATTGAGGTTGAGGCTTTTCCCGTTCTCTCTTTGGGGTAAAGCATTGGATTGGTTAGAAAGGCTCCCCAATCATTCTATTACAACATGGGATGAATTGGCGGACAAATTTATTTCCAAGTTCTTTTCTCTAAGTCATATGGCAGCTCTTCGGGATGAATTATAGCTTTCAAGCAAGAGCCAACGGAACCTTTGCACGAGATATGGGAAAAATATAGAAAAATGGTGAAAGAGTGCCCTAATAACGACATAACCGAGGCTATGATTCAACAAACCTTTTATCGGGGCATCAACACCACGAATCAATGCTTTGTGAACCAATTGGCTGGAGGGAACTTTATGAAACTTTCTTACCAAGAGGCATGCGATGTACTTGATGAAATGGCCGACACCTCTTCGGCATGGAAAAGCCGAGAAAATGTGCCCCAAGGTGATCCCACGGTCATCCATTTGCACAAGGAATTGCATGATTATGGCCAAGCCATCGCCGAGCTTACAACAACTATGAATCAATTGGCAAAGGCGCAATTGCAACAAGTCCAAAACCCGCGCCAAGTCAATGCAATGGAAGGTGTTTCTATGTTGAAAAGGAGGCAAAGAGGACAACAACCTCAAGGTAATTGTGAACAATATGACAACAACAATGATGGTGGTGGTTATTCAAACGAGTGCTATGATGATCAGAGCGAAGAGGTCCAATATGTCAGCAACTACCAAGGGAATAGAGGTACCTCTTCGAATCAACAATGGCGTCCTCAAGGAAATTGGGGCAATCAACAACAAGGCGACAGTAATTGGAATAACAACAATCAACAATAAGGCGGAGGTAATTAGAATAACAACAACCAAAAAAACAATTGGGATAATCATAGCAACCAAGGAAATTAGAATGGTAGTAACAATAACTGGGGCAACAACAACAATCAAGGAGGGTGGAACAATAGCGGGAACCAAGGCAACTGGGGGCAAGGCTTTCAAAGGCCCCCCATGTATCAACAATCGAACAATCCACCCCCCTTTCCTTCTCAAGGTCCGAGTTCATCCGGAAGTGATATGGGGAGAATTGAAAGCATGTTCGAGCAAATGATGAAAAAGAACCAAGATTCCGAGGCCCAATTAGCTTCGCATAACACATTTCTGGGACTTGGAGGTGGAGAAGAGACCGTTTGACGTCAAGGTCAAGCCTGTGGCTCCGTTCTCTTGGTACAGTTTGAAGGGGTCAGACAACCCCAAGGACAAAAACTACAAGCCGCCTGTTTCTATCCCAGTTGGCCAGTCTGAGGAGCCAGTTGTGGTAGAGTCTTCTGTTGAGCCCTCCACAGAGCCTTCTACCATGCCTGCTGCCACCATTGTTGATGATTTGCCTCCAGGACCCTCCTCTTCTACTGTCCCCAGTACTTCAGCTGACCCGGGGGTTCTTTCTTCCCGGACTCATCCTTTCATAGCCCATCAATTGAGCCGGACACTAGCCAGTTTGAACAACTGGATGTCAGCTGCGACATCCAAGTTGTCTACATTGTCTGCTACATTTGAGGCCCACTCAGCACCTTCCACTGTTCAGATTCCTCAGTCCATTGAAGATACACTGAAGAAGCTCCTGGACAATCAGGAAAAGATTATGAGGACTCAGGACGCCTTGACTAAAGCGGTGGATTCACATGGCAAGGCTTTAAGGGAGCTTGCCAAGGAGCACAAGAAGATGAGGAAGTCAAGGGCTTCCAAGGAGTCAGTAAGAGTGCTAAGGACTGACGTGGACAAGCTATTAGCGGACCAGATGCCTTTAGACTTGCTATTCGGGGATCCAGCCCCAGCAGCAGCACCAGTGCTGTAGCCACAGCAGGAGCAGGAGCAGGAACCCAGGCCTCCAAGGAAGAAGAGGAAGCTCCCCAGTTCAGTTGGTGTTATTGATCTAGCAGACCCACACGAGACCCCTCCAGTGATGCACCTATCATCCAGCCGGTCCAGGAGCAGGCCCCAGTCCCAGCAGCTGAGCAGCAGGAGATCGGGAACCAGTCTGAGGTTCCCGTACATACAAAGGACTTGGGGACCACTGATGATCCCATGCAGACGGACCAGGCCTAGGGAGCTCCTATATTTACTTTGTTTTTGATGCTTATTTGATAGTTGGCATTGAGGACAATGCCAGCTTTTATTCGTGGGGGTGCGCCCTACTTTTATTTGGATGACTGTATATATAGATTCTTAGTTTATGCTTTTGTTGATATTTTTTTTTATTTTGGGCTATATATAACTTTACATTTTTGTATGTATTCATCCTCGTTGTATATTCTACTCCCCTATTGTATATATTCATTCTATTTTCTATTTTCGCAAAATATTTTCGTTTTTAGCTTTGTAGTTAGGCTCACAGCCTCTTGTTTTGTTTTTGACGCCTCCAATAAGCCCTTGGTTTTCTTAATTCCACGGTTCTTTCTAAGGGTGGAGTATTGTGCGAACCGGGTGGCTCTTCCCAATGATAGATGGCGTGACTACCTTCTTAAGGGTTTGAGTCTGTTTCTTCAATTTTTCTTTTGTTTTTCATAGTTGTAGTTAAATGTACCTCAAGCAAAGCTTCACTTGGGCCTATCATATTTGTCTTTGATCCCATGGTCAAAGACATAATGTTGTGTTCAGGATGGTGAAAGTCGTGGTTTTGAGACTCTTGCGTTGACCAAACAATCATCATGTGGTCTTTTTGGACCATTATGTGCTTAAATCATAACTAAGGTTGTTGTGGGCCCTCGACTCGATGTCTTTAGCAATTCCCTAGCGTGTGTGGTGAGGAATCGAAATATGAGTCCAAGTCCCGAGCCAATGGTTTAGAACTTGACCTGAATGTTTGTTGAGGCAAAATCCTAGGTGAAATTTGACTTGAGAAATGATTATAGGCTTTCCTTGATCCAAATGTTAAATTGAACAATTCCATAGCCTACAAATGAGATGATCCCTAGTTAACCCTTTTGAGCCTTAAACCTTTTTCTTTCAAGAACCAACACTACAAGCCTATACCCGTTCTAAATGATTACCCTCTCTTGGCACCCAAATCTTCCCTTGAGTAATGACAAAAATCTAAGTTTGGGGGGAGAGACAAGAAAGGAAGCAAAACAGTAAGGTACAAAAGAAAGAAAATAAGGCAATGAAAAAGTAAGAAAAGAAAAAGGACAAAAAGAAAGTCCCATGTGAACAAGAATAAAAAGGGATTTAAGGAAAACAAAAGTGAAAAAGGTGTGGAAAAAGTAGAAAAAGGAGAAATATTTTGAATTGTACAATAAAGAGTGACAATGTGTCTCTCTAACCCCTTGTGAAGAAGTGAAATACTCAAAAGAGTAAAGAGAGTTGTGCCAAAATGAATCAAAAGAAGTGCTTAAGGGAAGATTGAACCCATTTGAATAAAAATATGTTCTACCCTTACCTAAAAGCCTTCACAATGACTCCACAAAAGCCCTATTTGATCTCAAGTTGAAGGGAGCTTACATTAGTGGACACTTACATAAGGGGCAAGCATATGGTACTCAGAGTCAGACTTGTGACCTTCTTTTTGAGAGAGATGAGTGAAATTCCATTAAACTCGATTTGTATGTCAATACTTAAAAGGTGAGGTTCGCTGAGGGAGAGTTGAAGATGTGAGAGTCTGGGTTCCACAATGACCAAAGTAAGTAAAAAGCTCATTGATGAAACGTGTCAACTCTTGATGCTCTTGTGTCACACTTGATCCATAGTTTTCAAAGTTTTAAATGTGTTAATGATGTATTCGTATTGAGGGCAATGTTAGTCCCAATTGATGCTTGTTGAGGTTATTTTAGGATAGCTGGATTTACTTGGATGTTCCTTTAAGGGGTGAGTCTTATTTTGTTTGCTTGAGGACAAGCAAAGGTTTAAGTTTGGGGGAGTTGATAAGTTAGGATTTTAATGTGTTATTGCCCCTGCATGCCTATGCTTTTAATATAAATTGCTACAAATTAGTTCCTAAATACTCACAAGTTGTGCTTGATTGCAGATTTGATCGACAAAGTGACGAAATGTCAAAGATCGGCTCAAAAAGGAGTGAAACCTGCTCAAGTACCAAAGACCAAGAGAATTGAAGAAGAAAGGGCCTAGTGCGGACGCACAACAGTGATCGTAGCCGCACTAGGAGGTTCAGAGACTTGACATATTCAGGCTAAAGGGCACGTGACCACAGTAGGATCTTCACGGGCCGCGGTGGAGCTTCGCGGCCTCACTCCTGCGCTGTGCGGTCGACATTCATAAGGTTCAGGGAAGGGCATTTTTGATCACGCGGTCACGACTGCACGGACCGCGCCAGTTGCCATCGCGGCCGTGATACACTGCCACGCGGTCCGCTTCCCCCAACTCAAGTCATCAAACAGTTGAAGTTCAAGAGCCAGTGCGGCCGCGGTCTGTTTTGTGCAGCTCGCATTGACCCCGCAGGGGTATTTTTGTCCAGCTTTTCCAGCCTAGTATAAATAGAACATTTTACTATTTTTTTAGGGATCGATTTATCTGGGAACTAGAGACAAAAGCTGCGCTTGGTGTTGTAGCCATTTTTGACATATTTTGTTTTCCATTAAATATAGATTACTGTAGTTTCTTCTTAGTAATTAATTAATATGTTTAGTTCTTCATCTATTTCTTCAATTTTTGTATCTATCATGAGTGGATAAACCCATTAGCTAGGCTTGTGGCTCAACCCTAGTGTAGGTAATTGATGGGTGTTGCCATCTAAGGTTAGATTGACTATGAGTGTTTGTTATTTGGGTTGAATTTATGATTTAATTTAGAATTGGTGGTTGCAAACACTGATTCAAGATTTGTGGGTTTAACTCTTCTTGAAAAAGAGAGTCTATGACCCCAAAATTGACCCAATAAGGAATTGGGATGGACTCATGAGAAATGATAGTCCTAATTAACTGGTTAAATCTCGAGAGAGTAATCACTCTACTTGAACCCCAGTTGCTTGGTCTAATTTGCCTACCCATTTGGTCTCGAGAGAGTCAATTGGGCAAAAAAATCACTCTCTCTACCGAGAGGTGTGAGAGTGGGTAAGATTGTGCAACGGTTATAGCATAAGCCCCAAATATGTCAATCGAACCTAAGTAACATCTACCCGTCAATTAGCCACCTAGGTAGTGTCACGACCCTAGTGCCCTTCTTCCCATTAGATACAACTTAGCAATATTCTTGTAGTATAATTTAGTGTTAATCAATAGTCTTATAAAAATAGTTATAAATCAAAAATCCAAAAATGTTTGAAGTGACTTTAGAAGCACAACCGCAACTCTAGGCTAAACAGAAAATACAACTCCACGACTAGCTCCTTGTGGAAATTCGATCCCGGACCTCTATTCGGGTAAAAGCTATTGCGACCCGCTCTTCCTACCACAACGTAGTGTCGAGTCGGCAGCGATCACAGATCCAGATACTATATTATATTATAGCACGTGAGTTGTCCGTGCAGCACGTGAGTTATCCGTGCGGATCCAGATACTATATTATTATAGCATTTGAGTTGTACGTGCGGTTTATAGCGCTTGGGCTGAAGGAGCCCCTCCGGAGTCTGTACACCCCCAGTGAGCGCAAGTACCTACTGAGTGCGAGTGTCGAGTGCTGAGCGACTGGGAGGAATGAGTGAATGTGAGGAATGAGTGATTGTGAGGTTGGAGTGAATGGGAGGATAAAGTGACTGTTATTCTGAGAAAATATATTTACTTCATTACTGTTACATCGCAGATGTCATATCACTGTTTTGAAAATTATTGGAAGATATTATTTACTGCTCAGTCAAATTTTATATCTGGTTTATTGAGTATGTACTGATGTGACTTAAACTATTAAATTCAAAGTATGACTACTCTTATTTGAAAGTTATTGAGATAACTGTATTTGCATAGCTCGTCTCTACTTCCCAGTTTCTTATTTATTTTTGTTACTTACTGAGTTAGTGTACTCACATTATCCCTTGTACCTCGTGTACAGACCTAGACACTTCTGGTCATAGTGGTTACTGATTGAGGAGTCAAATTCATGAGACTATTGAGGTAGCTGCATGGCGTTCGCTGACCTTGACTCTCCTTTCCTTTCATGTTGTACTGTTCTATATTTCCAGACAGTGTTTTATCAGTCAGATGTTGTTATCATTTATATGCTCATGTACTCAGTGACACCGGGTTCTAGGGATGGATTGTATAGTAATTTTGTAGTTATATTCTTTTTTAAAAGGATTTCTTTAATATTAACTGCTTTCGCCTTTATTTAAAAGTTCTATTATGTTGAGATGTCGAGTTGAGACTTTCCTAGTTCCACGATAGGCGCCATCACGACATGTGAGATTTTGGGTCGTGACAAGTTGGTATCAGAGCACTAGGTTACATAGGTCTCACGAGTCATGAGCAGGTTTAGTAGAGTCTTGCGGATCAGTACGGAGGCGTCTGTACTTATCTTTGAGAGGCTGCAGAACCCTTTAGGAAATTCCACATTCTTGAATTCTTATCGTGCGACATTGATTAAACTTGAAGCATAATTCCTTGAATTCTTTCCACGCATCCGTGTGCACACATGAGCGCTCAGTATCTGCTGTGCATCGACAACTTGTGATTCCCTGGATGAGGTGCGAGATGTGATTTCTGTGTTTGATGTTGGGCCAGTCTAGAGGACTTGAGGCCAGGTTTTGTCTGTGGCTTGAGTACTGAGATTTTGATTGTGTGAGCATTTACATTTGGGACTTATATGTCCGTTTGTGTCCTTACGGGTGGGATTTGTGATTAGATGACTGTCACACCTCCTTTTTACTACACCCCGCAAAGGGTATAAATATAAGGGAGTTTTTCCAATTAAAAGACAATCGAAATGAGATGGTTTATTTATTAAAAATTAGAGTCGCCACTTGGGATAATTTAGGGTGTCCCAAGTCATCGGTTTAAAATCCCGAATCGAGGAAAATATGACTTTGTTTAACAGTTCGCGAACCAGAAATCCGAGTAAGGAATTCTGTTAACCCGGGAGAAGGTATTAGGTATTCCCGAGTTCCGTGGTTCTAGCACGGTCGCTCAACTATTATAATCGGCTCAATTATCTGATTTTAATCAATTATGAACCTATGTGCCGATTTTAACTTTTAACCGCTTTTATTTAATTTTAAAAGAAGATTGAACGTCGCTTAAAACACGTCTTTGGACCGCGCCACATGAAATGCACCCGCAATCCTAAACATATTTTAGTCAACATTTTAAGATTTGATTTGGGTCACATGAAATGCGCACCCGAGTTTAGGAAAGTAAAATTATTAAATAACGCGCCCTAGAGCAACTACGCGTTTTTAACTTTACGAGGGCCATGGAAAATTCGCTAAATGGCACGCCTCGAATTCTAAGGATTAAAATACTAGCTAAGCGAGGGCCATGCATTTGAAGATTTTATTTGGCACGGCCCCTCAATTCCAATTTAAACAGGGAATTCAAACTAAACTTTGGAGGACCATAAGCCATGCGTATTATTTAGTAGGGCTCTTTTCCACCAATTAAAGAAATTAATTATCTAAAACACTAAGAGAGTTATGATTGTACTATGGCCCAAATTAGCTAAAAAATTACCTTTTAAAAGAAGGGGCTGATTATTTAAAGACCTTGCTTGGGCCTGGCTTAAAGCCCAATGTTCATGAGTCAACAAACCATTAGATATCCATCGGCTGAAAGTAAATGGAACTCGTAATTAAACTAATAATTCATTTTGTGAATCACTGATTATTTAAATAAGTTAACTAAAGCTGAATTTCTAAATCTCTAACGTGATTTGGGACTGAGTCTACCTCAGACTCATATGGCCTCTTTATTTGAAAATGAGCATTGGCCTAGTAGAGCCCAGATATTTGTAGCTTGACATAAAGAGTGCAAGACTCTATATTGAGTCTTCAATAACGCATAATAACCGGTCAAAATGGCTTGCCACAATACCCCAAATGATCATTACCTTTCTGGGAAAGAGAAACTGAACATTGAACAAGAATAAAAATCGACAACTTGGTTTCAATTAGGATAAATCAACAACTTATTGCATGAAGTTCGAACCCTGATTGTGATCTTGCCAACGCCCATGAAAACCTTACATATCTTAGTAAATTTGGTAACTTGTCAAACCTTAACTCATTGTTTAAATCGTAGTTCTTCAAGAACACAAATGCTTCACTTGAATTCTAAAAGGCAATGTGATAAAAGACTGTGATGCAAGACTCAGATTCTAAAAAAAACTAAACTAAACCTGAAATCTATTTAAACTAGATCTAAAGAAGAATGAAGAAGCAAATCCAGAACACATATTAAAGGGAAATATAAATGAAACCAGGTTCATTTGACTGACAGCATGAATAAATGTGTTGATAAACGTATGGATTATAGCTAGTCCAATGAATCCCATACAGCCATACCCCATTCAACCCAATAGCATTACAATACACACTATATAAAATCACAAACGAGTGCAAAGGCTAAGCTGTCGATTTAGTCGGACAAGATACTTTCTCTCAAACTTCATGGCATTTCCCAATCAATTAAAATAACAAAGTTCTTAACTCAAAATAGAACTGAATCGATTAATCCATAACAACAAGCTGATAAACTAAACATAATACTCCAAAGCAATATAGAAAAGTCGAAGGCAAATTGATACTACATTTCAGACTATTGCTTTCATTTTCAACTTCCAAATCCAACTTCAAAAACAACAAAGCCTTTCAGTGTGTACCTGGAAATAAGACAGAATCCACAACAAAGCAGGATCAGTAGCTAGCAGCTAATAACACAGCTCCCAGATCCAAGAAAAATCAGCCGAAAACTAACTCAAACCAAGTGGTACCAAACGGACCCCAAGACCCAACTTCGTAGCAGTTTTAAATCCCAAATCAATTCATACTCAATCTCAAATGAAACACAAAGTATTTCAGAACTGGAAAATTTCAGAAATCAATAAAGAAATTAATGAAACAGTTGAAATTTTGTCCGTCTTTTATTTTCTGGAATTCCATCTCTAAAAAAAATCGCCTTGAGCTACAAGTAACTTATGCCTTTATAGGCAAGTTACTGGGGCAGCTTTAATAAATTCACAATTGCATTTCAAACCTTCAGAAATTTTTGTTTTTGCTTAGGTATCCTTCTTTTAAAATTCAGAACATCAGAATAACCCCAATCCCCAGCTTCCTAGAAGCTTCCTAATGCAGTTAAACTCAGATTCCCTAAGCTATTTACCCAAAATACCCCCTGAACCCCTGTTAATTAACCAGAGAACCTAAACGGGTCGAACTGATCCAAGGCGAACCAGATATGGGCCTTCGAAAACCCGGGTCAGTCCCTTTCTTTTGGGGCCCAGGTCCAAGTCATAAGTCCAAGAGAAACGAGAAGGCAGAAGAAGGAAAGGCAATTAGGATTTTAATCAGCCTTTCGAACCAAATGCTTTCAATCGGCCCAAGACTAAAGGGAACAACCAAACAAACTAACCTAACGAATTCAAACAAAACTGAAGAACCTAATAACTAACCATTAATCCTAACTTAAAAGAAACACATGCAGTGATGACTTTGAGAACACAGAAGAAAAAGAAGAAAAGTAGAAGAAGATGAGAAAAATGGAATAGAAAAAATACTAAAGATACCTGTCAAGCCAGGCGAACACAATCTTGAACTAGTCTTCAAAGAAACCTTGATTTTTTGGCCGAGGTAGACCTTAATCGTGTGTTCTCGCCTGAAAACACACGGCTAAAGTCGATCTCAACCTCAAATCTTTAGCAACCTCGCCAATCAACTCCTTTCGGGATTTCAGGTTAAACTTCGATCTGAAATTCGAGAGACTCCAGGATGATTCGAAGGCAAATAGTTAGGGATTTGGAGTGAGGGGGACTTGGTGGTCACAGGGTGTAATTTTGGTGGCGAACGGAGGTGGGGCCGCCACCCTAAAGCGGTGGTGTCTGAAGGCGGCTACTAGGGTTTCGCCTTTGTCTCTAAGAGATGAAAGGTTGGGGAGATGAGACCGGGGGGGGGGTACAAGGCATTTGGACACTTTTATAGGTGTGACCCAATTAGTTCCGGACCATCGGATGAAGCAAGATGAAGGGCCAAGATTTGTTAAGGCAAACTGAACTCGAAACGACGTCGTTCCACTCCCTTACGACGTCGTTTCAACGGCCTGGGTGATGGGCTAATTGGACCGAGTAAGACAAAGGACTTTGGGCCGGGTATTGGGTAATTTTGTTTGGGCTAGGGACAACTAAATGGGTTTTAGCCCAGATCCGGATCTTCTCATTTCTTTCTTTTTCCTTTTTCAATTTCACAATTCTTTTCTTTTCCAAAATTAAAATAAATCCTAAATTAATTGATAATAATTTTTAAAATAAACTAACCTACCCAATTAGATTAATCACTCATCATGGTATTTACAATAATTAATTAAATCTTAAATTTAAAGAAAAATTACACAATTCAAATTAAAAAGTAAAAATGCAAAATGAATTATTTTTTTATGATTTTCATTTTTTATAAAACAAAATAATTTACTAATTATTATAAAAATATAAAATTAAATCCTCAATGCAGATTCAACATATGTTTTTGTATTTTTCACGAATTAAAAATAAACGTGCACAAACAAGTGCAAATAATTAACAGAAAATGCCACGAAATCCAACAAAATTGCAGACACTGAAAGAAATTATTTTGTTTTGAATTTGTTGGAATAATTCATATAGGGCAAAAATCACGTGCTCACAGCTGCCCCTCTTTGCCCGGAAACACGATCTTTCGTGTAAAGATAAGTGAGAGGATACGAGCGATTTTTGCCCATTTGAATACTCCGTGGGAAGCATTTTTGAAAGATTTGACCGCACCCTGCTTCCGAGGTTGCCTACATATCCTTGGCTAAAAAGGAATCAGGTTATTGTAGTTCAGGAATGTCTGGTAGCTGGGACTACCATGGAGCTGTGATTTCACTGCTGCTGCTGCTGCTGCCGCTCACTAAACCCCTTATTACACCATATCAAAAATAAAAAAAGCTAGACTAGACTATGATCTACGCTTTACAAAATCCTATCTTGATCTTCAAACTTGATCTTGTGCTTCTTGTTGCCTTGTTGTCTTGTATTCTCTTGGTAAAATTCCTTTGTTGCCGTCTTGAATTGTAAACTGAGATGCTTCCCTTTCTCCAGGCGGATGCCTGACTGCTGAACTTGATATGTATTCCCATGCTATCTAGGCGGGCTCCTGACTGCTATTATGAAAGTGTTCCCTGCTTTCCAAGCGGGCTCCTAACTGCTAATTTGAAACTATTCCCTGCTCTCCAGGCGGGCTCCTGACTTCAACAAAGAATTCGATAGCTAAAATTTGATTTGTACTCCCTTGTTCTCCATGCGGGCTCCTGACTGCTAATATGAAAAGTGTTCCCTGCTTTCCAGGCGGGCTCCTGATTGCTAATTTGAAAGTACTCCCTGCTCTCCAGGCGGGCTCCTGACTTCAACAAAGAATTCGATAGCTAAAATTTGAATTGTACTCCCTTCTTCTCCAGGTGGGTCCCTGACTGCTAATATGAAAGTGTTCCCTGCTTTCCAGGCGAGCTCCTGATTTCTAATTTGAAAGTACTCCCTGCTCTCCAGGCGGGCTCCTGACTTCAACAAAGAATTCGATAGTTAAAATTTGAATTGTACTCCCTTATTCTCCAGGCGAGCCCCTGACTGCTAATCTGAAAGTGTTCCCTGCTTTCCAGGCGAGCTCCTGATTGCTAATTTGAAAGTACTCCCTGCTCTCCAGGCGGGCTCCTGACTTCAACAAAGAATTCGATAGCTAAAATTTGAATTGTACTCCCTTGTTCTCCAGACGGGCTCCTGACTGCTAATCTGAAAGTGTTCCCTGTTTTTCAGGCGAGCTCCTGATTGCTAATTTGAAAGTACTCCCTGCTCTCCAAGTGGGCTCTTGACTGCTACGCTTGAACATGTATTCCCTTGTTTTCCAGGTGGGCGCCTGATTGCTGAAACCTGAAAATGTATTCCCTTGTTCTCCAGGTGGGCGCCTGATTGCTGAACTTGAAAATGTACTCCCATGCTATCTAGGCGGGCTCCTGACTTCAACTTGAAATGTATTCCCTGCTCTCCAGGTGGGCTCCTGACTTCAACATAGACAAAACAAAGAATTTGAAAGCTAGGTCCCATTATCCAGGAGGGTCATGAAATTCCTAGTTAAACGATAATTAAAAATCTAAGTTATATCTTCTAAAGTGTGACTTCTGCTAAATCTTGTTATCTAAGAGGGTCTTCAAACTACTCCCCATTATCCAAGAGGGTCCTGAAAATCAAAAGTTGAGTTTTATCTAAAGAGTGACAGCTTTTAGGGCTGAATTATACTATCCTACAGCAAAATTTTACGCCAAATGTTGCTATCTAATCGAAATTTTACAGCTAAGTCCCATAATTCAGGAGGGTCCTGGAAAATCCTAATTGAATCCTATCTCGAACATGCAAACTTCTAAGCCAACTTATTCCTTTGGGATACATTTATGCTAGATTATGCTATTTCTGAACTTTAAACTAGGTCCCATTTTCCAGGAGGGTCCTGAAATCTTACGGTCAAACCTGTTTTGATGCTTGCTCTTTCCCTGCGGAGAGTTTCTCCGAAACAAACGAATTTTCTGCCCCATTTCAATCAAAATAAAATTTGGTCAGTTTAAAGTGGTGGCTAGCTGATGGCATTCTTGTTGGAGATCTTTCCACTGCATTGTTTTGTTCTGAATGGCTTTCCCGAACTGGCCCTGAACCACTTTGACTTTCCGACTGACTTTCAAATCCCATGGCCTTTGACGAACCGAGTGTTCTATACCCGTATTGTTGTTTCACACCTCTGACCCTTTTATCTGAACCTTTGCATCTCTCATGACATTGCTAAATCATTCCACCGATAAAACTTCCGGTGATTCCTTGTAACCCACCTTACATCATGCTGTCTTTAGTATGCTCTGACCATATTGTGATTTACAATTTTGGGAGTTGGTAGTGAACTTTGAAACTCCTTTCCACTTAGTTGGGACAAGACTGACATTAAAACCTCTTAGACAAATAAACCCAAAAGAAAATAAAATGCAATGACTTTGCGGGTTAAAGGTAAGAAGAATCCAAAACCAGATAACTGCTACAAAGGGCAAAAGAAAAAGAAACTTATCTGAGTGGAACAGCTGGTACCAATGATCATGACATGCATTTCAGATTAATAGGCCCAATCTGTCCAACCAATCAACTTTCAGTTGGCGTACTTTGTCGCCTCAGAATTTCCATGACTTGATTACTTTACCCAAACCTTGACCTTGTTCATCCTGCGGTGCCTTGAAACAGTTTTCCACCAACAGGCCTTTCTCACTTGTTGACTTTTCAGCTCACTTTCGCCTCAAGGTGCCCGTGAGAGTTTTCACCAATAATACTCTCTCATTTTATTTCTCTCAACTCCCATCGTCTTACGGTGCCTGTGAAGGTTTTTACCAATAAGACTCTCTCATTTTATTTCTCTCAACTCTCATCGCCTTACGGTGCCTGTGAAGGATTTCACCAATAAGACTCTCTCATTTTTATTTTTCCTGCTTGAACCAAAGTGTTGCCCCTGACATGAATTACCTTTACCTGTTTGACTTGGCATTTCCCCAAAGATTGATCAGAAGGTCTTTCTTTGGACCGTAATGTGGGCTTTTGGACAGGGTTAGAAAGAAAAGGTATAAAAGGCTCAAAACAATTCAAATGAGTTATAATTACAACTTTCTGAATCAGGTTTCTCACAACAACCATGACTTCTGCCCCAGTTTCTTGCTTGGGGCTTTTGGATTTTTGTTTGATGAGACCGAACTGTGAGGCTGCCTACGTATCCTTAAAAGGAATCAGGTCGAACGTAGTTCATGTCATAGGAATTACTTTGTTGTTGTGATTTTCTCTTTTCTCTTTCTTTTCTTTCTCTTTTTGCTTTCTTTTTCTCTTTTCGTTGTTTTTTCTCTCTTTTTCTTTTCATTCTTTTCTCTTCTCTTCTCTTTTTTTCCTTTTTCCTCTTTTTTCAATTTTCATTTTTCTTCTCTCCCTTTCGTTCTTTTCTTTTCTCCTTTTCCTTTACTTATCTTTCACGCTTGTGTTTCTGATCTTTGCTACTGATTCCAAAAGAGGGGTAAGAAAGAAAATAAATAAGGCTCAAAAGGGGTGACGAGGGATAAAGTGTTTAGATAGCAGAACAAAACGCCTTCGTCATTTCAATCTTCAAAATATGCCAAATACAAACAAGTACAATCAAATAAAGAAATCATACATAGTATCTCTTGACTGCATCGGAATTGATAGCCATTTCCACCCATTTCCCTTCCACATCTATCAAATATAACGCGCCATTGGACAACACTCTAGTTACGACAAATGGCCCCTGCCAGTTTGGGGGGAACTTTCCTTTTGCTTCACCCTGATGAGGCAAGATACGTCTCAACACTAACTGACCCATTTCAAACTTCCGTGGACGTACCTTCTTGTTATATGCTCTCGCTATTCTCTGTTGGTACAATTGGCCGTGACATACTGCTGCCAATCTCTTTTCATCAATCAGACTTAATTGCTCCAAATGGGTTTTGACCCATTCAACGTCATCAATTTCTGCCTCAACGACAATCATAAGGGATGGGATTTCAATTTTTGTGGGTATTACTGCCTCCGTGCCATACACCAACAAATAAGGGGTGGCCCCTACTAAGGTGCGAACAGTAGTGCGATAACCCAACAATGCGAAAGGTAACTTCTCATGCCACTGTCTAGAACCTTCCACCATTTTTCGAAGTATCTTCTTTATATTCTTGTTGGCTGCCTCGACTGCTCCATTCGCCTTAGGGCGGTATGAGGTGGAATTGCGATGTATAATATTAAACTGCTGACATGTCTCTATCATCAGATGACTGTTGAGATTAGCGCCATTGTCTGTGATGATTACTTTCGGAATCCTAAACCGACAGATAATATTTGAATGCACAAAATCGAGCACTGCTTTCTTGGTCACAGATTTGAAAGTTTTCGCTTCAACCCACTTGGTAAAATAATCAATGGCTACCATTATAAACCTATGTCCATTTGATGCTGCTGGCTCGATTAGCCCAATGACATCCATGCCCCAAGTAACAAAGAGCCATGGTACCTACATGGTACACAATTCAGATGGTGGGGAATGAATCAAATCTCCGTGCACCTGGCACTGATGACACTTGCGCACAAAACTGATGCAATCTCGCTCCATAGTGAGCCAATAATAACCTGCTCAGAGAATCTTCTTTGCCAGAACGTACCCACTCATATGCGGTCCACCAACTCCGGAGTGTACCTCAGTCATGATAACTGTGGCATGTCTGGAATCTATGCATCTTAGCAATCCAAGATCTGGAGTTCTTTTGTATAACACCCCTTCACTGAAGAAAAATCCGCTTGCCAATCATTGAATTGTTCTTTTCTGATCACCTATGGCCTGTACCGGATATACCCCCATCCAGAGGTATTATTTTATATCGTGGAACCATGGCTCCCCATCAAGTTCTTCTTCTACCATATTACAGTAAGTATGCTGATCACGGACCTGAATCTGCAAAGGGTCCACATAAGCCTTATCTGGATGATGTAACATTGACGCCAGAGTAGCCAAAGCATCGGCGACTTCATTATGGATCCTTGGGATATGCCTGAATTCTATCAACTGAAACCGTTGACAAAGATCATGCAAACATTGTCTGTATGGTATGAGTTTCAAATCCCATGTTTCCCATTCTTCCTAAAATTTAGTGCACCAGGAGGTCCGAGTCACCCAAGACCAAGACTTCCTGGATACCCATATCCACAGCTAACCTCAAACCCAGAATGCATGCCTCGTACTCAGCTATGTTGTTGGTGCAGTAAGAATGAAGCTGAGCCGTAACAGGGTAGTGCTGCCCTATTTCAGAAATAAGTACTGCTCCTATCCCTACACCCTTCATGTTTGCAGCCCCATCAAAGAAAAGTTTCCATCTCATATTCTTAACTTGCTCCAACTCATCAATGTACATCACCTCTTCATCAGGGAAATAAGTTTTCAGAGGTTCATAATCTTCATCAACCGGGTTCTCGGCCAAATGGTCTGCTAAGGCCTGTGCTTCATTGTAGTTCGAGTCACGTAGACAATGTCAAACTCTATGAGTAGGATCTGCCACTTTGCAAGCCTACCCGTGGGCATAGTCTTCTAAAAGATATACTACAATGGATCCAAGAGAGATATGAGATAGGTAGTGTAAGATGACAAATAATGTTTCAGCTTCTACGCCACCCAGGTTAGGGCGCAATATGTCCTCCCAAGCTGAGTGTACTTGACCTCGTACGGCGTGAATTTCTTTCTGAGATAATATATGGCTTGCTCCTTCCTGCCAGTGATATCATGTTGACCCAATATACAACCGAATGAATTGTCCAAAACCGTCAAATATAGAATCAACGGTCGCCCTGGTTCTGGCGGGACCAACACGGGTGGATTTGAAAAATACCCCTTTATCTAATCAACCGCCTCCTAACATTCATCTGTCCACTTGACCGCAACGTCTTTCTTTAACAATTTGAAGATTAGCTCGCACGTTGTCGTGAGCTGAGCGATAAACCTGCTGATATAATTCAATCCCCCTAACAAACTCATCACCTCGGTCTTGTTCCTCGGAGGTGGCAATTCCTGGATGGCCTTGACTTTCGATGGATCCAGTTCAATGCCCCGACAGCTGACTACGAACCCCAATAACTTTCCAGACGGCACCCCAAAAGCACACTTTGTAGGATTAAGCTTGAGATTGTAACTGCAAAGCCATCAGAAGAACTTCTTCAGATCCCTGAGATGGTCAGACTGCTTTCTAGACTTCACGATCACATCATCCACGTACACCTCGATTTCCTGGTGTATCATATCATGGAATATTGTTGTCATTGCCCTCATGTAGGTTGCCCCAACATTCTTCAAACCCAATGGCATGACCCGATAGCAGTACGTTCCCCACGTCGTGATGAATGCCGTCTTTTATGCATCTTCCTCGTCCATTAAGATCTGATGATAACCCGCGTAACAATCCACAAAAGAACCAATCTCATGTTTGGCGCAATTATCAATCAAGATATGGATATTCAGCAATGGGAAATTGTGTTTTGGACTCGTCTTGTTGAGATCCCGATAACCGACACACACCCTGGTCTTGCCATCCTTCTTCGGCACATGCACAACATTGGTTAACCAGGTGGGATACCGGGTGACCCGAATAACTTTAGCATCGAACTGCTTGGTGACCTCTTCTTTGATCTTTACACTCATATCCGTTTTGAACTTTCTTAGCTTCTGTTTGACAGGAGGGAATACCGGGTCAGTGGGCAACTTGTGAACCACTAAATCAGTGCTCAGATCCGGCATGTCGTCATAGGACCATGCAAAAACATATTTGTATTCGAATAGTGCTTTAATTATCTCCTCCTTGAGTTGAGGTTCCAGATGGACACTTATTTTAGTTTCACGGACATTATCTTGGTCCCTTAGGTTAACTGCTTCTGTATCGTTCAAATTAGGTTGGGGATTTTCCTCAAAATGACTTAGTTCCTTACTAATTTCTTCATAGGCCTCATCATCATCAAATTCCAACTCGTCATCACACTCAATTTCTTGTATTATTATTATTTCAGAGTTAGATTGGCTTTTAAAACTGGGCCGAAGATTCCTCATGCATGTCATGTCATTAATATCAGCATAAAAAGAACTGTACAAAAGAAGAAACAAAAATAACATTAGAAGAAATGAAGGAAAAGGAACAATTGCATTTCATTGAATTTAAAGATAACAGGGTTTTAACACATCTAACTGGACGGAGCATAATATCTGAATTACAGACCCTGGAATAATCCAGACAACTAAAAGAAAATCAAAATCCACTACCAAGACTCCCTTCGGGTAGGAAGAGGAGTAGCTTCCCAGTTGTTGACTTTTGCACGTGGTCCCACGAATTGCACATCTGCCCTGCTGGACCCTTCCCCAGTCTGAACCATGTTAACCAAGGCGAATAATCTTTCGAACCCCTTCTCCAAGTCTCCATCGGCACCAATCAATGATCCAGGAACTTTTGACAACAATTGCTTTCTGACACCCGACCTGACGAATGATCTGGACAGATGTGGGATTGGCTTTGGCAATGCCCATGCTTTCTGTTTCATTTTTCTAGCTCTTCTCACGTCTGTAACGGTAGGCTTGAACCCCAGACCAAAAGTATCCAGATTCTTTGGAAGAGAAACTGGCTGCACAATACCTTACAGAGATGCACCTAGACCCTTTCCCAGTATGAAACTATTTTTCAACATTTCAACGGCTTCCATAACTGATGCCGCAACCATCTTTGGAGTTGGGATGCACTTTCCTTTCAGAATTTTCTCTACCAATACTATGTTGAAAACTTGATAAACCCATGGTCTCTTGTCATCGTCAACCTCTATGAACGGAACAATGGCACCGTTGGGCACACACAAATTATCTTCACCGTGTACAACAATTTCCTGTCGATCCCATTCAAACTTGACCATTTGATGCAGAGTAGACGGGACTGCTTTGGCCGCATGGATCCAAGGTCGTCCCAACAACAGATTGTACGAAACAGCCACATCGAGCACCTGGAATTCCATAGTCAATTCAACTGGCCCTATTGTGAGCTCAAGCACTATGTCCCCGACTGAATCCTTCCCTCCACCGTCGAATCCCCGAACGCAAATACTGTTCTTGTGAATTCTTTCATCCTTCACTTTCAGCTTGGTCAATGTGGAGAGAGGACATATGTTCGTGCTAGACCCATTGTC
This sequence comes from Nicotiana sylvestris, assembly GCF_000393655.2. Classification (NCBI taxonomy): domain Eukaryota; kingdom Viridiplantae; phylum Streptophyta; class Magnoliopsida; order Solanales; family Solanaceae; genus Nicotiana; species Nicotiana sylvestris. The sequence continues at coordinate 130,274,065 of NC_091068.1, forward strand.
AACCAATACCGAGTAACCACAGAATCTTCGCATTTCACCGTCAGATAAAGGGCTCTATTATGCTCGGTAACCTCCATGGGCAACTCATCATCAGAAAAAGTGACTCTGTTTACCTCAAATATCTTGTTAGCTATCTTTTCCAAGTGGTTTACTGAGATTTTGTCAGGAACGTGGGCTTCGTTCAAGATCTTCATCAAAGTGCAACGGTGCTCGTTTGAATGGATCAATAATGACAAGAGAGAGATCTGAGCTGGTGTCTTCCTTAACTGTTCCACAATGGAATAGTCTTGCACTTTCATCTTTCTTAAAAATTCTTCTGCTTCTTCCTCAGTCACCGCTTTCTTCACCAACACTGGATTATCTTTTGAGGTCTTAGCTTTTCTCAGCTCTTCGAGGGCAAAGCATCTCCCCGATCGAGTCAAACCATGAGTCTCACATACTTCTTCCATGAGACTGCCTTGCTGTTGACTATCGGTAATTGAGTTACCGGTTTGATAACAACAGGATCTGCGGGGGCGCCTTTCACAATTACCACAGGCTTGTTCATCACTCCTGGTACAACCACTTTTGATCTTTCATGTTTTCCTGCGACATCACTGGAGGACCCCTTCTTGACCTCCACAGATTGTTCATTATTTGCCCTGTTCAACTTGATCACAGACTTCTCACTTGTTGACTTTTCAAATGGTCTAGCTTCACTAACCCGAATCATCATGACGGTTTGCGAAGGCTTCTTAGGCTCCCCTCCCTTATGCACTATCTCAATCACATTTGTTTCATGATGGGTTGGCAAGGGATTCTGATTGATATTGGGCGCCTCCGGAGCTTGGACCTCAATCTGATTGGTGTCAATGAGTTCTTGAATGGCTATTTTCAATTTCCAGCATTTCTCTGTGTCATGTCCCAGGGCCCTTGAACAATACTCACAGCTTACCGAGCGGTCAAGATTTCGGGGAGGGGGTTTCAGCAATTTAGCCTCGATCGAATTCAACATACTTAACTGTCTTAGTCTGTGGAATAGACTAGCATATGATTCTCCCAGTGGAGTGAAAGTTTTTTGCTTCTACAACCTCTCATTCTTAAAGGCTTGGTTGGGTCGAATACCCATTCTAGGAGGATTTCTGTGGGCTTTTGGGGTTAGGTAGTTATTTTGTGGAGCTTGGTATGGGTTTTGTGGAGTTGGCGCACGCCATTGTGAGTGAGCGGGCAGCTGGGTATAGGTTTGTGCGTGATGGACAGAAAAATGGGGATCTGGCGATGGGTAATAGTGTTATGGGGGTAAGTTTGGAGATAGGGTCGTGGCTAGTTGTAGTAACGGGGAAGGTTCCTGGATCCAACCCAAGCTCCCGACTCAATTGTCGCAACATCCTCCTTCTTCTTCTTCCCGAGCACACCCCCAGTACCATTTTGAATGGCCTGAGTGGTTGCCTTGATTGCTGAATAACTCATGATCTTGTTGGACTTGAGTCCCTCTTCAACCATGCCTCCCATTTTCATGACTTCATTAAAGGACTTACCTACTACTGATACCAAGTGACCGAAATAAGTGGGTTCCAAAGCCTGCAAGAAATAATCAACCATATCACTTTCTTTCATCGGAGGGTCAACCCTCGCTGCTTGATCTCTCCAACGGAATCCATATTCCCTGAAGCTCTCACCGAGCTTCTTCTCAAGCTTTGTCAATGACAGACGATCTGGGATAATTTCGAGGTTGTACTGAAAATGGCAGGCGAAGGCTTGGGCCAAGTCGTCCCATGTGTACCACCTGTTGTGATCTTGTTTGGTGTACCATTCTAAGGCCTATCCACTTAAACTTTGGCTGAAATAGCCGTCAGCAATTCATCTCTTCCACCCGCTCCTCTCATTTTGCTACAAAATCCTCTTAAGTGTGCTACTGGGTCACCATGCCCATCGTACATATCAAACTTGGGCATTTTGAACCCTGTTGGCAACTGAACATCTGGGAACAAACATAAATCCTTATAGGTCACACTCACTTGACCTCCCAGACCCCTCATATCTCGGAATGATTGCTCTAAGCTTTTGACCTTTCTGATTATCTCTTCATGCTCGGGATATTTGGGCGATTTCTCGGTCTCTGCCAGGATATCAAGATGAGGGGTGTGAGGATATGGTTCTGGAACTTTGAAGGTGAGTTCAGGGGGATAGTACTGGTTTTCATGAGTTTGGAACAGGGGTTCACTGGAAGATCAGTGTAATGTAACAGGTGGAGGTACCACAAAAACAGGTGTAATTGGTGGGGGAGGGTATGAGACTTGTTTGGGTGGTGGAGCTTGAGAAGTATGGGAAGTGGCGCCATGGCATTGTTGGTAGAGGGGAAAGGCTGGAGATGAGTTCACAGTGGGAGGCTCCGGAGGTTGGGCTGATGGTGGGATATAAGCAGGGTTGGCAGGATAAACTGGTGGTGGATGCCCCTTCGCCCAGGCTTGGTACATTTCAGCCATCTGCTGCTTCAGCTTATACATTTCTTCCTTCATCGCATTAACATCCATTTATTCCACCTCTTTCGATGGGTCGACAATACTTGTTTCCGGTTCCTGGTCGACCATATTCAGCCAACCTTTCGATCGGGTGTTGTATGAGTGAGTTGCCAGAATGTCGATCAACTAACCACCTGCCTGGACTTAATACATCAAACAACAATCTTGTTAGCGATTAGGCTTTAACAGATTGGTAACCGCACATTAGGCATGAATGCACCTAAACAGTTAACCGTCTCTATTATGTATTTGATCGGTTGCATGCATCATTCCGGCCTTTTCTTACTTTCGATTGCAAACCTCCCCCTTTTCTTTCTTTTTCTTTTCCTTCCTTTCATTCTCTCTTTGTTTTTATTCTCTCTTGATTTTTATTTTCTCTTTTTCCTTTCTTGTTTTTCCGCTCTTTCTTTCTCTCTACTCTCTTGTTTTTCCTCTTATTTTCTTTCTCTCTTCTTTTTGTTTGGTTACGGTCGAATCCTATGGAGATTGCCTACATATCACGACCCCGCATAAATCAGACCAAGCATAGTTCTTGGAGATAAGTGCGAAATAAAACATTTTTGGGATTTTCAGTTTTCATAAAAACAAATGCTTCCATTACAAAATTCAAACTAACAAATTCCAAAAGACTAACAGATCTCGATGCAATATAGACTCCGAAAATAGACATCATACTCCAACAGAAGAAAATACAGACTCGAAAATAATTTGCCAGACTCTAGCAGAAAGAAGATACAAACTCAACCTGACTGACAGATGCTAACAAAAGGGAAATGCAGACTCAAACGGAAAAATCATGAATACATCAATGCTCTTGGTGCCCGCAGGACATCATTTGGTCTCACCGCGGGCCTATATGCAAGCTCCCACTGAAATCGATCCAAGTCGTTCATTATTTTTTTAACAAATGTCATTACTGCTGTAAAGAAGGTAGTGCGAGTCATATCCTTACAGATCTGGCACTTCATAACGATGTAGTCAGCAATGTTTCTAATTCTCTCTCTTATGACGCCTTTTTCTTGTAACAAACGCCCAATCTGCTGGGCCTTGGCTTCCAAAGTTTTCTCAGCCGCATGATTTTGCTCCTGAAGTTGTTGCAAATCTATTTCTAATTGCACCAATAATGTATAACAATGTTCCCTTTCAACTTTGAAGTCTTTTGCCTGTTTGATCATTTTGTTTACCGTGGCGATGACCCTTTTCTTTAACCCTGCGACCTCATCATCGTACCTTTCTCTCAATTGCTTAACCAGGCGTACTCGTTCATCTGCGTTTTAAGCCAGTTGCTTTCGAGCCTTGGCTAGTTCACTTTCTGCTTTATTCAAATCAAAACTATAGTCATTTACTTCCTGCCTCAGGTTAGCTATGAGTTTTTCATCTCTGTCGCTTCAGGCTGGATTTTCTACCGCTACTTTCATTTTCTGAATTTGAGCTCGAAAGGCCTCATTTTATTTCGCTAGCTTTTTCTTTTCTCCTTCATCCGCCGCGACCTGCAAGCTATTCTCGAATTGAAGTTCTCTGACTTGTTTTTCCAATTTGCTTCTGGTAGCTCTGTACTCGTTTTCTTTGGTCAGCCAGTCCCATTGCACTTGTGCTCCGTCGGTAAATTGTTGGACATGGGGCCTCTTTGCGGTCCTGTCAGGTTCATATTGAACTCGGGATATTTTACCATACCAAGCAGTATAACTAGGCTCCACCTCGCCTCTGGATAGGTCTCGTACTTGAGTATTAGGCCCTAAGAATCTGCACTAATGCCAAATCCGACGCACTTTCTCTTCTGGGAAGGCAGCTTTTGGATCTAACTCAATGACTTGCCGACTCAAATCTTCATTGTGTGGGATGGTCTGGTATCAGCCCAACTGACGCAAGACTCTGTGCGGAGCATAAGGCTGGATACTCCGCAAACCCATCAACAGCAAAAAATACCCCTCAGCCGACATATAGATTACTTCATTGACCGAGAGCCATCCGAATGTCCATTCGATCTTATTTGCGGTCAAAGATCTCAAATGAGCATGCCATGCTTCCATACCATCCGGAAACTCATAACCCTCTACTCACTTTTCATGTTTTTCAATGCACTCAAGGCCGGTCATACCGCAATTCAAGTAGCCGGTACAGTGGCAAAGGTGTTCCTCCATCCATATTTGTAACAACATATTGCACCCTTCAAAGAATTTCGATCCTCCTCGACAGAGAGTGAGAGCTCGGTAAATTTCTGCCAAGATCAGCGGCACTATAGTCCCATTTGCCTTTTTCATCATAAAGTCGGCTATCCCTACTAGCCCCATCTCTATGTTCCCGTCTTTTCACAGGCAAACCAAGATACCCAAGAACGCCACTATGAAAGCTAATCCTCTCCGAGCTTCCCACTTGTCTTGATTTCCAGTGTGAATAAGACCGGTATCTGGCGTTTCGAAGCCACGGGGATTCCCGTAACGTCGATACAGAAAGTAGAAGGTACAAAATCCTTTGGCCAGATTTCCATCTCGGATGTCCTGACTGATGCTTAACAAGTCCAAATATTTGTGGGGGTAACTGTTCTTGGTGCTACCGGGTATTGACTTCTGAGATTCCCTTCGAAATTGGCATAACCTGCTATCTCTTCTAGTGTAGGAGTTAACTCGAAATCCGCAAAGTGGAACACATTATGTGCTGGGTCCCAAAACGGTATCAAGGCCTCAATCACGTCTTTTCTGGGTTTGACCTTCAAAAGCCCAATAAGACCGCCCAATACTTTTGTCACAACTTTCCTGCTATCGCCCCCCAAATCATGCCACCACATATGTAGCTCCAAAGGGATCTCTTCATGGACTAAGAAAAGTTCATTTTGATTTGTGCTTATCCTGCACATTTATTAAGGTGATTTTAATTAAAAGAAAACCATGACTCGTTTTGACTTAAGAAAAATGACCATTTTTTCAAAATTTCCACAAACATCCGGCCTTGCCAACACGGCCTTTCAACACTTCAAAAACGAAGATTTTAAGGCTGTGTCAGCTAACCAGCCAAAACCTTTAAAAGTGTCAAAAAGTGGATGTTCTTGCCAAAACAGCCTTCCGGTGCCCTTTTAGGGACATTCGGCTATTTCTGACAAGAACGACATCACCCTAATTATTAAAGTAAATTTTTTGTTCTTTTGGCTACTTTCGCAAAAAGGAAGTTGGACCCGATGAGGGTTGCCTACGTATCTCACACCCTGTGAGAATCAAACTGGCGTAGTTCGGGCAAATAAAACAAACTATTTTTTATTTGAAAACAAGACTGTTTTTTTTCATTTCATTGGCAAATAAAACTAATTTGAAAACACCAACTTTTGTTTTTCCTCTTTTTTTTTTTTTTTTGTTTTTTTTTTCTCAAAAATTCGGCAGGGTTTCGACACTATTTGGATATTGGTTTTTAGAAGAGGCGATTAACTCTCTTCAGCCCTCATACTGCCGTTTCTCTTTCCTCAACTTTCCCAATATTCATAAGCCGGTCAGCATGCAAGTCCGAAGCAAATAAATGCACAAGTAGCAAGTAGGATGCATCAGGATGGTCTTTTGCTTCGGGTGCACCTGTCCTAGACGGACCCAACCCCTATGTTAAGTCCCCAAAGTCAAATGCACGTGATGCAAGCAAACGTTCCTACTAGGGATCCGGCATGAGGCCTAGTTATACTAGGTTCAAAACATGGGTTTATTGTTCTAGACCTGGCTTACCCGAGCGGACAGCTCGAGCCGAGGGGGGGCAACGTACCGGGAATACAGAAGCTTCACCGACTTTGCAACTTGTCCGAACCTCGTTCTAAATTTGGGATATGACTCTAACAGAAAAGAAGTCACACGAAGAGCACACTTCTTCATGATTTAGAAGACTCAAAGAGAAGAGGGATTTCACAACAGATTATATACAGTTCACGGAATATCAAAGCGGTAAAAGCAATCAATTAGCACATTAGGCCCAAATCATGTAACAAAATCAGATAATGGATAAAGCCAACTATAACAATTATTCTAAGCTCGAATTCTTGAACCCTGAACCAGATATTCTGGGTTCGATCCCTAGTAGAGTCGCCAGAGCTATCACACCTCCTTTTTACTTGTCACGACCCCAATCCCCGGTCGTGATGGTGCCCAACATGATACTAGTTAAGTTCGACCAATTCGTCACTCACAATCCCTTATGTAGAATTCATTACCAATTAACATGATTACAACTCTGTAGTAATAGATAAACAGTACGGAAAATCCATAAAATATCAATATAAATCCCACCGATCTGGAGTCACGAGCCAAGAGCCTCTAATACAAGTCTGTGTAGCAACCTATACATAGAGTTGTCTAGAATGCGGAAAGTAAAGGGGATAAGGGGAGGAATCGGGTCCTGCGGATGCCATGCAGCTACCTCGATGACTCCGAAATAAGCTGAACAACAACAGAAAGCTCAAACTATACCTCCGGGATACCTGTATCTGCACACATGGTGCAGGGAGTAAAGTGAGTACTCCAACTCAATGAGTAATAGCAATAAATAATGACTGACGGAAAGAAAACTCGTAAAAAACACTATGCAGTTCTATATTAAAACGGTGAGAATATCAAAAACAACAACTGAATGGAGAAGTCAGTTAAAAGTCCTTTAAGCCAGTATATATTTCATTTACTCCTCACGATAATCGAATTCATATTTGTACTGCTGCGGCATGGAACCCGATCCATATAGTATACTGTTGCGGCGTGCAGCCCGATCCATATATATATATATATACTGCTGTGTCGTGTAGCCTGATCCAAGAATAGTCGACTGCGCTAACTGGGGGTGTGCAGACTCCGGAAGGGCTCCTTCAGCCCAAACACTATACTACTGCGGCGTGCAGTCCGACCCATATAATATACTACTGCGGCATGTAGTCCAATCCATATAATATACTACTGCGACGTGCAGTCCCATCCATATAATATACTACTGCGGCATGCAGTCCGATCCATATAATATATATACTGCTGCGGCATGCAGCCCGATGCATAGAATATCAAATACCCTCACCATTGGGTTCTCGACCCCTCTCAGTCAATATAGACTTGGCCTCTCGGGCACACTAAGATAAGACGGGGTTCTCAACCCACATGTTACTCTCATTATGATTTAACAATTTCTAAAGCTGGTTCATATTATGTGTATCAGTTAAGAACATGGCTGAGGGTATGATTTCGACAAGAAAAGTGAGGTCAACCAATACAAATGCCCCCTAAGGGTTCTACAGATCGACACAAGGCCCCAAACATGGCAACTAGCCCATAATATAATGATATTAATTAAGTCTCAGTCAAAAGTACAGTAGAGTCATCAAACGGGATGGACCGAGTCCACGTCCCCAGTAGTAATAGGCCCCACGCTCATCATACAGCGTGTGCCTCATCTCAACATAGCACCACGTTGTGCAAATCCGGGGTTTCAAACCTTCAAAACATCATTTATAACCATTACTCACCTTAAGCAGGCCGAAATCCTAGCTCTCTACCCCCTTGCCTCGTAGATCAACCTCCTCGAGCATCGAATCTGATCAAAACCACAAGTAATATGTTACAATAGGCTAAGGGAATACAACCCAATCGAAAAGACTAGAAAATATCAAAAATCACGAAGTTGGCAAAACCCGAGCCCCGGGCCCACTTCTCGAAAAATCAGAAAATTCACATCACCGGATTCCTTATCTCGCCACGAGTCTATACATATCAAATTTACCAAAATCCGAGCTCAAATGCTCCCTCAAATCCCCAAATTTCTATTTCAAAGGTCAAGCCCTAATCCTTCCCTTTTTAATCATATTTCCATGAATTTAGATGTTGAATCTACAATTAAATGACGTTTCTAGGCCATAGGACTCACCTCCAATCGATTCCCAGTCAAAACCCTCTTTAATCCTCGTCAAAAGCTCTCAAGGTTACTCAAAAAAGGAGGAAATGGGTTTGGGTTCGCGGATGAAATGTTTTTAACATTCTGCCTGGATCACTGTAGCTAACTCTATGCGATCGCAGCTCAATACTCTACGATCGCATAGCATGAAAATCTGTAGCTCCAGAATTAACCCTATGCGATCGCGTCCTACCCTCTGTGATCGCATAGCACAATGACCTTAGCCTATGCGATCGCACACCTGCTCCTGCGATCGCATTGAACAAATTTCCACGAAAATCCCGGATTAACTTTACATTGTGCGATCGCATGCCTCCCTATGCAATCGCATTGAACAACCAAACAACCCCTCAAAAATGCTTCTATGCGATCGCAATCTCACTCCTGCGATCGCATAGAACAAATGTCTGCAACACTTCAGCTTAAAAATCTGCATCTTCCAAAGGTTAGAATTGGTCCGTTTGACCATCCGAAATCACCCCGAGGCCCTCGGGACCTCAACCAAAAGTGCCAACCCATCCTAAAACATCATTCAAACTTGTTCCAATCATCAAAACACTACAAACAACACCAAAACCATCAAATTACATCGGATTCAAGCCTAAATTTCTTAAAAACTTTCGAAATACGCATTTGATCAAAACCCGACCAAAACACCTCCGAATGATCTGAAATTTTGCACGCACATCCAAAATACCTAACGAAGCTACTGCAATTCTCAGAATTCCATTCCGACCCCCGTATCAAAATCTCACCTACCAACCGAAATTCGCCAAAATACTAACTTCGCCAATTCAAGCCTAATTCTACTCCGGACCTCCAAAATCAATTTCGATCACACTCCTAAGCCATATATCAACCCCCGAAGCTAACCGAATCACCGGAAATCACATCCGAGCCCTTTAACTCAATAGTCAACATCCGGTTGACTTTTCCAAAACAAGCCTTCCTTAAAGAGACTAAGTGTCTCATTTCCTATCAAAACCAATCTGATTTAACTCTAACACACCGAATACCGATAACGAAATATGAAAAAGCATGAAATGGGGAAAAGGGGGCAGTAACTCACGTGATGACGGGCCGGGTCGTCACATCCTCCTCAATTAAAACAAATGCTCGTCCTCGAGCGGGTCAAGAAATATACATGGAGCCTCAAACAAGTGAGGATATCTGCTCCGCATCTCCCGCTCGGTCTCCCAAGTAGCCTCCTCCACGGGCCGACCTCTCCACTGCACCTTCACCGAAGCGATATCCTTTGATCTCAACCTCCGAACCTGAAGACTCAAAATAGCCACTGGCTCCACATCGTAGGTCAAATCATCATCCAACTGGACCATGCTGAAGTCTAAAACATGAGACGGGTCCCCAACATACTTCCGGAGCATAGAAACATGGAATACCGGATGCACACTCGATAGGCTGGGTGGCAAAACAAGCTCATAAGCCACCTCCCCAATCCTACAAAGCACCTCAAAGGGCCCAATGAACCACAGACTCAACTTGCCTTTCTTCCCAAACCTCATAACACCCTTCATGGGCGAAACCTTCAGCAAGAACTTCTCACCAACCATATAGGACACATCTCGAACCTTCCGGTCCGCATAACTCTTCTGACATGACTGACCTGTACGGAGTCTTTCCTGAATCACTTTCACTTTCTCTAAGGCATCCTGAACCAAGTCTGTTCCCAATATCCTAGCCTTGCCAGGGTCGAACCAACCAACTGGAGATCTACACCGTCTCCCATACAAGGCCTCATATGGTGCCATCTGAATGCTGGACTGATAGCTGTTGTTGTAGGCAAACTCTGCAAGCGGCAGAAACTCATCCCAAGAACCTCCAAAATCAATAACACAGGCACGCAACATGTCCTCCAGTATCTGAATAGTGCGCTCGGATTGTCCGTCTGTCTGAGGATGAAATGCTATGCTCAACTCTACCTGAGTACCCAACTCTCTCTGCACGGCTCTCCAAAACTGTGAAGTAAACTGAGTACCCCTATCTGAGATAATAGACGCTGGAACCCCATGCAATCGGACAATCTCCCAGATATAAATCCCTGCCAACCGCTCTGAAGAATAGGTAGTACACACAGGAATGAAGTGCGCGGACTTGGTCAGCCGATCCACAATCACCCAAATATCATCAAACTTCTTCAAAGTCCGAGGAAGTCCAACCACAAAGTCCATAGTGATCCTTTCCCACTTCCACTCGGGAATAACCATCTGTTGAAGCAAGCCACCCGGTCTCTGATGCTCATATTTCACCTGCTGACAATTTAGACACCGAGCTACAAATCCCACAATATCTTTCTTCATTCTTATCCACCAATAGTGCTGCTTCAAATCCTGATACATCTTCGCAGCACCCGGATGGATGGAATACCGCGAGCTATGGCCCCCTCCAATATCAACTCCCGAAGCCCATCCACATTAGGCACGCAAATCCGGCCCTGCATCCTCAACACGCCATCACCACCAATGGTCACATCCCTGGCATCATCATGCTGAACCCTGTCCTTAAGGACAAACAAATGTGGATCATCATATTGGTGCTCTCTGATGCGGTCATACAAGGAAGACCGAGAAACCACACAAGCCAACACCCGACTAGGCTCTGAAATGTCTAATCTCACCATCCGATTGGCCAAAGGCTGAACATCAATTGCAAAGGGTCTCTCCCCAATTGGAATGTACGCCAAACTCCCCATGCTAACCGCCTTCCGCCTCAACGCATCGGCCACCACATTGGCCTTACCGGGGTGATACAAAATGGTAATATAATAATCCTTGAGCAACTCAATCCACCTCCGCTGCCTCAAATTAAGATCCTTTTGCTTGAACAAATGTTGAAGACTGCGATGATCGGTGAATACCTCACAAGATACGCCATATAAATAGTGCCTCCAAATCTTCAAAGCATGAACTATGGCAGCCAACTCTAAGTCATAAACATGGTAGTTCTTCTCGTGGGGCTTCAACTGACGAGAATCATATGCAATCACTCTACCCTCCTGCATCAACACACAGCCAATCCCAACTCTCGAAGCGTCACAATAGACGGCATAAGAACATGAAGCTGATGGTAACACCATTACCGGAACTGTGGTTAAAGCTGTCTTGAGCTTCTAAAAGCTCTTCTCACACTCGTCCGACCATACAAACGGAGCACTTTTCTTCGTCAACTTGGTCAAGGGCGATGCAATGGATGAAAATCCCTGAACAAACCGGCAACAATAGCCTGCTAACCTAAGAAATCTATGAATCTCTGTGGCTGAGGATGGTCTAGGCCAACTCTGAACTGCCTCTATCTTTTTTGGATCAACCTGAATACCCTCACTGGACACCACGTGTCCCAAGAAATCCACTGACCCAAGACAAAACTCACACTTGGAGAACTTTGCATAAAGCTTCTCCTCCCTCAATCTTTGTAATACCACTCGCAAATGTTGTACGTGCTCCTCCTGGCTATGCGAGTACACCAATATATCATCAATAAAAACAATCACGAAGGAATCCAGATATGGCTAAAATACACTGTTCATCAAATGTATGAACACGGCTGGGGCATTAGTCAACCCAAATGACATAACAAGAAACTCATAGTGCCCATATCTAGTCCTGAAAGCAGTCTTCATAATATTTGAATCCCTGATCTTCAATTGGTGATAGCCTGAACGAAGATCAATCTTGGAGAATACCCTTGCCCCCTGAAGCTGGTCAAATAAATCATCGATACAGGGCAGGGGATACTTGTTCTTCACTGTTACTTTGTTCAATTGCCTGTAGTCAATGCACATTCTCATTGTGCCATCCTTCTTTTTCACAAATAGAACCGGTGCACCCACGGTGACACACTAGGCCGAATGAACCCTTTATCCAGGAGTTCCTGAAGCTGATCCTTTAGTTATTTCAACTCTACTGGTGCCATACGATATGGAGGAATGGAAATGGGCTGAGTGCCCGGCACCAGGTCAATACCAAAATCAATGTCCCTGTCCGGTGGCATGCCCGACAAGTCTGCAGGAAACACATCGGGAAACTCCCTCACAACTGCAACCGAATCAATGCTAGGAGTCTCAGCTCCAACATCCCTCACAAGAGCCAAATATGATAGACAACCTTTCCCAACCATACGCTGGGCCTTTAGAAAAGAAATCACCCTGCTAGGAACATAGTCAGTCACGCCATGCCACTCGATCCTCAGAACACTCGGTATAGCCAAAGTGACTGTCTTAGCATGACAGTCAAGAATAGCATGACACGGAGTTAGCCAATCCATGGCCCAGAATAACATCAAAGTCCACCATGCTCAACAACAATAAATCAACTCGGGTCTCCAGACCCCCAATGGTCACCAAACACGACCGATATACATGGTCTACAACAATGGTATCACCCACCGGGGTAGATACATGAATAGGTATGGTAAGACATCCTCGGGTCGTACCTAAATGATGAGAAAAATATGAAGACACATAGGAATAGGTGGAACCGGGATCAAATAGTGCAAAGGCATCTCTGTGACAGACTGAAACAATACCTGTAATGACAGCATCCGAAGCAATGGTGTCGGGTCTACTTGGGAGTGCATAGAAATGGGCCTGACTGCCCCCTAATCGACCTCCCCCTCTAGGGCGACCCCTGGCTGCCTGACCTCCACCCCTAGCTGGCTGGGCGGGTGGTGAAATAACTGGAGTAGAAGTTGAGGGCTGACCCCTCTGCTGAGATGAGCTAGCAGCACGGTGAGGACACTCCCTCCGCATATGCCCGAACTATCCACACTCATAGCAACTACCCGATGCTGGAGATGGGGACTGAAGGGAACCCTTCGTGCCAGAGTGGCTAGCTGATGCACTCGGCCTGGAAGAACCCTGAGCAGATGAAGTACGGACGAACTCTGTGCTGGAAGAGCGCTGAGAGATGGCTGACTCTGCTGAGAACCCTGATAACCACGACCAGAAGATCCACCTCGGTACTCAGGTCGAGCTGACTGAGCGGGCTTGAAAGAATGACTCCGACCCTGCTGGAAATGGCCCCTCGAAGGAGCACCACTGAAACTGCCAGAACCTCGAGGCCTCTTGGCCTCCCTCTCCTCTCTCTCCTGACGGCGAGCTGTCTCAATATCACTAGCAATATCAACTGCATCCTCGAAGAAAATACCCAGAACTCTCTCTCGAGTCATCAAAATACGAAGGTGGTAATTAAGACCATCTACGAACCTCTTAATCCTCTCCCGATCAGTCAGAACTATCCATGAGGCATAATGAGCCAACTCAGAAAAGCTCGCCTCATACTAAGACACAGTCATATCTCCCTAGCGAAGCCACTCAAACTATCTACGCAGCTCCTCCCTCTGAGACTACGATATCCACTTTTCCAAGAAGAGAGTGGAGAACTCCTGCCAAGTCAAAGGTGCTGCACCTGCACGCCTACGCCGCGCATACGCCTCCCACCAAGTGAAGGCCGCTCCAGTAAACTGAATTATAGTAAAAGCCACACCGCTGGACTCAAGAATCCATGCTGTCCAAAACATACGCTGGCACTTGTCGATAAAACCTTGGGCATCCTCGCCCTGAGCACCACTGAAAGAAGGAGGCTGAAGTCTACTGAACCTCTCGAGATGGCGCTGCTCATCGTCTGGAATAACTGGAACCCTGTACTCCTGAACGGGTACCACTGGCTGAGCTGGAGGTGCCCCCAGCATCTGTAGTCCCTACACTACCTGCTCAGGTGTGCGAGCAGCGGGGGTCTGATTGCCTCCCCCGGCCTGTGAAGTAGCTGCTGCTGTGGTGGCCGAAACTACCTGAGCCAGGCCTGTGCAAACTGTCAAGATCTGTGCCAAGGCCTCCTAGAGACCCAGTATCACAATAGGCACAGCTGGTGCCTGCACTGGTGCTGTTGGAGCCGGGTCCTGAGCTGGGGCAACTAAAGGATCCACAGATTCTGCCCCTACTGCTTTGCCTCTACCACGACCACGACCGCATCCACGGCCTCTAGTAGCCTCAGTATGTGGTACTGGTGGTCGTCCGACGCGTCCGGTAGCTCGAGTCCTCATCATCTATGAGAAAATGGAATAAAGAGAAATTTAGTATTCGGATCAACGAGTTCGCTTGACAAGAATTTCAAGAACAGGTTCTGTAGCCTCCCGAGGATAAGTACAGACGTCTCCGTACCGATCTGTGAGACTCTACTAAACCGGCTCAAGACTCGCGAGACCTAGTAACCTAGGCTCTGATACCAACTTGTCACGACCCCAATCCCCGGTCGTGATGGCGCCCAACACGATGCTAGGCAAGCCCGACCAATTCATCACTCACAATCCCTTATATAGAATTCATTACCAATTAACATGATTACAACTCTGTAGTAATAGATAAACAGTACGGAAAATCCATAAAATATCAATATAAATCCCACCGATCTGGTGTCATGAGCCAAGAGCCTCTAATACAAGTCTGTGTAGCAACCTATACATAGAGTTGTCTAGAATGCGGAAAGTAAAGGGGATAAGGGGAGGAATCGGGTCCTACGGACGCCATGCAGCTACCTCGATGACTCCGGAATAAGCTGAACAACAATAGAAAGTTCAAACTAAGCCTCCGGGATACCGGTATATGCACACATGGTGCAGGGAGTAAAGCGAATACTCCAACTTAGTGAGTAATAGCAATAAATAATGACTGACGGAAAGAAAACTCGTAAAAAACACTACGCAGTTCTCTATTAAAACGGTGAGAATATGAAAAATAGCAACTGAATGAAGAAGTAAGTTAAAAGTCCTTTAAGTCAGTATTCATTTCATTTACTCCTCACGATAATCGAATTCGTATTTGTACTGCTGCGGCGTGCAACCCAATCCATATAGTATACTGCTGTGGCGCGCAGCCTGATCCATATATATGTATATATACTGTTGCGGCGTGCAGCCCAATCCAAGAATAGTCGACTGCACTCACTGGGGGTGTGCAGACTCCGGAGAGGCTCCTTCAGCCCAAGCGCTATACTACTGCGGCGTGCAGTCCGACCCATATAATATACTACTGCGGCGTGTAGTCCGATCCATATAATATACTACTGCGGCGTGCAGTCCGATCCATATAATATACTACTGCGACGTGCAGTCCGATCCATATAATATACTACTGCGGCGTGCAGTCCGATCCATATAATATATATACTGCTGCGGCGTGCAGCCCGATCCATAGCATATCAAATACCCTCACCATGGGGTTCTCGACCCCTCTCAATCAATATAGACTTGGCCTCTCGGGCACACTAAGATAAGACGGGGTTCTCAACCCACACGTTACTCTCATTAGGATTTAACAATTTTTAAAGCTGGTTCATATTATATTTATCAGTTAAGAACATGGCTGAGGGTATGATTTCGATAAGAAAAGTGAGTTCAACCGATACAAATGCCCCCTAAGGGTTCTACAGATCGGCACAAGGCCCCAAACATGGCAACTAGCCCATAATATAATGATATTAATTAAGTCTTAGTCAAAAGTACAGTAGAGTCATCAAACGGGATGGGCGAAGTCCACGTCCCCAGTAGTAACAGACCCCACGCTCATCATACATCGTGTGCCTCATCTCAACATAGCACCACGTTGTGCAAATCCGGGGTTTCAAACCTTCAGAACATCATTTATAACCATTACTCACCTCAAGCAGGCCGAAATCCTAGCTCGCTACCCACTTGCCTCGCAGATCAACCTCCTCGAGTGTCGAATCTAATCAAAACCACAAGTAATACGTTACAATAGGCTAAGGGAATACAACCCAATCGAAAAGACTCGAAAAATATCGAAAATCACGAAGTTGGCAAAACCCGAGCCCCGGTCCCACTTCTCGAAAAATCAGAAAATTCACATCACCGGATTCATTATCTCGCCACGAGTCTATACATATAAAATTTACCAAAATCCGAGCTCAAATGCTCCCTCAAATCACCAAATTTCTATTTCAAAGGTCAAGCCCTAATCCTTCCCTTTTTAATCAAATTTCCATGAATTTATATGTTGAATCTACAATTAAATGACGTTTCTAGGCCATAGGACTCACCTCCAATCGATTCCCAGTCAAAACCCTCTTTAATCCTCGTCAAAAAGCTCTCAAGGTTACTCAAAAAAGGAGGAAATGGGTTTGGGTTCGCGGATGAAATGTTTTTAACATTCTGCCTGGATCACTGTAGCTAACTCTATGCGATCGCAGCTCAATACTCTACGATCGCATAGCATGAAAATCTGTAGCTCCAGAATTAACCCTATGCGATCGCGTCCTATCCTCTGCGATCGCATAGCACAATGACTTTAGCCTATGCGATCGCGCACCTGCTCCTGTGATCGCATTGAACAAATTTTCACAAAAATCCCGGATTAACTTTACACTGTGCGATCGCATGCCTCCCTATGCGATCGCATTGAACAACCAAACAAACCCTCAAAAATGCTTCAATGCAATCGCAATCGCACTCCTACGATCGCATAGAACAAATGTCTGCAACACTTCAGCTGAAAAATCTGCAACTTCCAAAGATTAGAATTGGTCCGTTTTACCATCCGAAATCACCCCGAGGCCCCCGAGACCTCAATCAAAAGTGCCAACCCATCCTAAAACATCATTCAAACTTGTTCCAATCATCAAAACACCACAAACAACACCAAAACCATCAAATTACATCGGATTCAAGCCTAAATTTCTTAAAAACTTCCAAAATACGCATTTGATCAAAACCCGACCAAAACACCTCCGAATGATCTAAAATTTTGCACGCACATCCAAAATAACCTAAAGAAGCTACTGCAACTCTCGGAATTCCATTCCGACCCCCGTATCAAAATCTCACCTACCAACCGGAATTCGCCAAAATACTAACTTTGCCAATTCAAGCCTAATTCTACTCCGGACCTCCAAATTCAATTCCGATCACACTCCTAAGCCATATATCAACCCCCGAAGCTAACCGAATCACCAAAAATCACATCTGAGCCCTCTAACTCAATAGTCAACATCCGATTGATTTTTACAAAACAAGCCTTCCTTAAAGAGACTAAGTGTCTCATTTCCTATCAAAACCAATCCGATTTAACTCTAACACACCGAATACCGATAATGAAACATGAAGACGCATTAAATGGTGAAAACGGGGTAGTAACTCACGTGACGACGGGACAGGTCGTCACATTACTACACCCCGCAAAGGGTATAAATACAAGGGTGTTTTTCCAATTAAAGGACAATCGAAACAAGATGGTTTATTTATTAAAAATCAGAGTCGCCACTTGGGATAATTTAGAGTGTCCCAAGTCGCCGGTTTAAAATCCCGAATCGAGAAAAATATGACTCTGTTTAATAGTCCGCGAACCATAAATCCGAGTAAGGAATTATGTTAACCCGGGAGAAGGTATAAGGCATTCCCGAGTTCCGTGATTTTTGCATGGTCGCTCAACTGTTATAATTGGCTCAATTATCTGATTTTAATCAATTATGAACCTATGTGCCGATTTTAATTTTTAACCGCTTTTATTTAATTTTAAAAGAAGATTGAACGTCGCTTAAAACACGTCTTTGGACCGCGCCACATGAAATGCACCCGCAATCCTAAACATATTTTATTCAACGTTTTAAGATTTAATTTGGGTCACAAGAAATGTGCACCCGAGTTTAGGAAAGTAAAATTATTAAATAACGCGCCCTAAAGCAACTGCGCGTTTTTAGCTTTACAAGGGCCATGGAAAATTCGCTAAATGGCACGCCTAGAATTCTAAGGTTTAAAATACTAGCTACGCGAGGGCCATGCATTTGAAGATTTTATTTGGCACGACCCCTAAATTCCAATTTAAACAGGGAATTCAAACTAAACTTTGGAGGACCATAAGTCATGCGTGTTATTTAGTAGGGCTCACTTCCACCAATTAAAGAAATTAATTATCTAAAACACTAAGAGAGTTATGATTGTACTATGACCCAAATTAGCTAAAAAAATTACCTTTTAAAAGAAGGGGCTGATTATTTAAAGACCTTGCTTGGGCCTGGCTTAAAGCCCAATGTTCATGAGTCAACAAACCATTAGATATCCATCGGCTAAAAGTACATGGAATCGTAATTAAACTAACAATTCATTTTGTGAATCACTGATTATTTAAATAAGTTAACTAAAGCTGAATTTCTAAATCTCTAACGTGATTTGGGCCTGAGTCTACCTCAGACTCATATGGCCTCTTTATTTGAAAATGAGCATTGGCCTAGTAGAGCCCAGATCTTTGTAGCTTGACATCAAGAGTGCAAGACTCTATATTGAGTCTTCAATAACGCATAATAACAGGTCAAAATGGCTTGCCACAATATCCCAAATGATCATTACCTTTCTGGGAAAGAGAAACTAAACATTGAACAAGAATAAAAATCGACACCTTGGTTTCAATTAGGATAAATCAACAGCTTATTGCATGAAGTTCGAACCCTGACTGTGATCTTGCCAACGCCCATGAAAACCTTACATATCTTAGTAAATTTGGTAACTTATCAAACCTTAACTCATTGTTTAAATCGTAGTTCTTCAAGAACACAAATGCTTCACTTGAATTCTAAAAGGCAATGTGATAAAAGACTGTGATGCAAGTAACTTATGCCTTTATAGGCAAGTTACTAGGGCAGCTTTAATAAATTCACAATTACATTTCAAACCTTCAGAAATTTTTGTTTTTGCTTAGGTATCCTTCTTTTAAAATTTAGAACTTCAGAATAACCCTAACCCCCAGCTTCCTAGAAGCTTCCTAATGCAGTTACACCCAGATTCCCTAAGCTAGTTACCCAAAATACCCCTTGAACCCCTGTTAATTAACCAGAGAACCTAAACGGGTCGAACTGATCCAAGGCGAACCAGATATGGGCCTTCGAAAACCCGGATCAGTCCCTTTCATTTGGGGCCCAGGTCCAAGTCAGAAGTCCAAGAGAAATGAGAAGGCAGAAGAAGGAAAGGCAATTAGGATTTTAATCAGCCTTTCGAACCAAATGCTTTCAATTGGCCCAAGACTAAAGGGAACAACCAAACAAACTAACCTAACAAATTCAAACAAAACTAAAGAACCTAATAACTAACATTAATCCTAACTTAAAAGAAACACATGCAGTGATGACTTTGAGAACACACAAGAAAAATAAGAAAAATGGAATAGAAAAATACTAGAGATACCTGTCAAGCCAGACGAACACAATCTTGAACTAGTATTCAAAGAAACCTTAATTTTTTGGCTGAGGTAGACCTTAATCGTGTGTTCTCTCCTGAAAACACACGGCTAAAGTCGATCTCAACCTCAAATCTTTAGTAACCTCGCCAATCAACTCCTTTCGGGATTTCATGTTAAACTTCGATCTGAAATTCTAGAGACTCCAGGATGATTCGAAGGCGAATAGTTAGGGATTTTGAATGAGGGGGGCTTGGTGGTTACGGGGTGTAATTTTGGTGGTGAACGGAGGTGAAAGGTTGGGGAGATGAGACCAATACACCAGCCTAAATGAGTGGTGTCTGAAGGCGGCTACTAGGGTTTCACCTTTATCTCTGAGAGATGAAAGGTTGGGGAGATGAGACCGGGGGGGGGGTGCAAGGCATTTGGACACTTTTATAGGTGTGACCCAATTAGTTCCGGACCGTCGGATGAAGCAAGATGAAGGTCCAAGATTTGTTAAGGCAAGCTGAACTCGAAACGACGTCGTTCCACTCCCTTACGACGTCGTTTCAACGGCCTGGGCGATGGGCTACTTGGACTGGGTAAGACAAAGGACTTTGGGCTGGGTATTGGGTAATTTTTTTGGGCTAGGGACAATTAAATGGGTTTTAGCCCAGATCTGGATCTTCTCATTTCTTTCTTTTTCCTTTTTCAATTTCACAATTCTTTTCTTTTTCCAAAATTAAAATAAATCCTAAATTAATTGATAATAATTTTTAAACTAAACTAACCTACCCAATTAGATTAATCACTCATCATGGTATTTACAATAATTATTAAATTCTAAATTTAAAGAAAAATTACACAATTCAAAATTTAAAAGTAAAAATGCAAAATGAATTGTTTTTTTTATGATTTTTATTTTTTTATAAAACAAACTAATTTAATAATTAATCTAAGAATATAAAATTAAATCCTCAATGCAGATGCAACATATTGTTTTGTAATTTTCACGAATTAAAAATAAATGTGCACAGATAAGTGCAAATAATTAACAGAAAATGCCACGAAATCCAACAAAATTGCAGACACTGAAAGAAATTATTTTGTTTTGAATTTGTTGGAATAATTCATATAGGGCAAAAATCACGTGCTTACAATGACTAGGGGTGAGTATGATTTGATTGTGAGATGTGTTCAAATTGTTCAAATGTGATGGGAAGAGTTTGCTGCGGATGTAGCAAGGATTACTGGGTGTTTGACTTCTGTCTTGAGTTGGCATATGGCCTCGAGATATGGGTGTATTGAAGGACCTCTCGTGTAGTTTAGTTGTGGAGCGGAGTAAATCTTCATGTTGTGTTATGAGTTCAGACTCAGAGGGGGGTTAAGTGATTGTGTAATAGTTATGATTATGGAAGAGTATAGAGAGATACCAGTTTGAGGCTAAGAAAGTGGATTATCTCCTGCGAGATGTTCTGAAGTTTGTGAGATCCTTATGTTGTTGGTTGGCAGTCCTCTTTTACCGGTGAAATATACGTGTTGAAATTTGAGTTTGGATCACTTATGAGAGTGGGCTTGATTGTTACGAGGGTGAATGCGAGATTTGAAAATGGTTTGATGAATTAGATGGGTTGTGTTGCATTAGCTTATGAAGGATTTAGCTTAATCTCATCTAGTTGGGGCAGCTCAACCAGTTATTGCGGCACGGTCCGATGACAGGCCTGCCTTGTCTTTTGAGGCTTTGCTGAGATTGGATAAGTTTACCTAGCTATTTCCAGTCCATTTCAGTGGTACACCTTCTAAGGACCCACAATATTTTCTGAACCGCTGCCATGAAGTATTGCAGAATATGTGAATAGTTGAAGGCAATAGAGGTTGATTTTATTGTGTTTCAGATGACGAGTTCCACCAAGAGGTGGTGGAAAGATTAGGTATTTACTAGACCCGTTATAGTTCCGTCTGAAGATGCGGACATATTGAGAAGATCACCCAGTGAATCATGTAGGGATGCAACAGACCTTGATGTCTAGTTGATTTATATGAGTTACAAATGTCAACATTGTGGATTATCAGACGTTGTGACCCATGACTTCGCGCGAAATGGGGATGTCTACTATCAATGAATGGATAGAATGGTCATGTTATATCAGTTTTGACCTGAAATGTATATATATATGGTACTGAAAGGCTCCCCAATAATTTATAAATATTTAAGGCATGAGACATGCAGGGGATAAGGTTGGGACTTGCGGTATGTCTGCCTCTTTAATAATCCAATACTTCAGTTTCAAAGGGGTTAGAAAAAAAACAACTTTACATTTACAGAAGGTTTGCTCAGTGTGGAAGTCAAGGGGTGCAGATTTTGGGGTGCTTCAGAGAAAGTACATTGGTTGACGATCTTTTGGACTATGTAGTTCGTGCCAAGATTTATCTTGATGGAGCTATACTTTTGTGATTATTGTGCATAATTAGGGGAAAGAGTTACCCCAAAGAAGAATCGAAGAGTATATGAATAAATAGGTTAGCTCAGCAATGTTGAGTCAACATAGCAAAAGAAGAAATTATCCGTCGGTGTTTATGGCAAGCCTATGAAGAGGGAAGACTAGCCAATGCAACACCACCTACTCGGTTCAGTTCTCAAAAATATTTTTGAAGGAGTTTGTCTCCCGGATTCTCTGTAATATGTGGTATATGTGGTCTGAACGGTTGTGTCAGGTCACCATGACAGTTTCAGAATATGTCATAAGGTTCAATAAGTTAGCCATCATACTCCTACTTTGGTTCCTAAGCTAGAGAGCGAGTCCACAGACTCATTAAAGGACTCAATTATGATCTTGAAATTTAGTAAAACTCGGGAAGCTATAGGCTGATGCTTCATCTCGGCTAGTAGTAGAAATTGCCAAAATGTTAGAATGTATTCTGGATGAGGAAAAAGGAAGCTAAGAAGACCATGAGGTCTCGAGATTTTAAAGGATTCAGCGGATTCTACTCTACAACTACAAATCATTATGACAGGGGCTCGGGCAGCCGGCCAACCCAGTCAATATATCTAATTACTCGGGGTGCTCCATAAAGTTCTTTTAATGCACCACCGCCACGAGGTTTGTATAATGGTTATTCCAGTTATCTAGCATAGACTCAGTATGAGAAGTCGAACCCTCAAAATGATTGTTATGAATGTGGTAGTACTAGGCACATCATGGGAAAATTGTCCTAGACTTGGGAGAAACATATTTTGTAAAAGCACTCAGGCTACGTGCCCCATTACAGTTACTACTCCACTTACATGACCAACCAGAGGTAAGGGTCAGGATGTTAGAGGTGGAGGTGAGACTCCTAGAGGTGGAGACCGAGCTGTTGATATATTTTCTATGGTATGGCTGAGGTCGCAACACAAGATGGTGTCGTTACAAGTACGGTCTCGAATTATTATAAAGTAACAATTTTGTTAACTTGATTCGGTTCTGAGTATCGAGGCAAGTCCTCCTATTGTGCTCCACTTATGAGTGAGCTTCGTAATTCTGAAATCTGCTTATGTGAATACTCCTGTTGGGGAGATTCGATGGAGATAGCTATGTCTATCATTATGTGTTGTGATTTTGTTAAACGGAAAATTATTCAAAAGAAGAACATGGAATGTTCCAATTTGGCACGATGTGCATATTACTTGTGGTACAGAGTTGAGGATGAGATCCTTGTGTTTTATATAATGTGAAATATTTAACCGGGCTACAAGCTGATGTTATATAAGGACGAGGTCCTTGTGGTGAAAGAATTTTTTTTATGTGTTTAAATA